>NW_006793099.1:1072466-1118383 GCF_000442215.2 Lipotes vexillifer
TTGTATTTTGTCAAGCGTTTTAAATATACTATCAAATTTTTAATTTTGTGTAATAGACTATTTCTATGTGTGTTCTAAATACTATCTTCCTCTTTGAGAAATTATAGCTTTGTGTTAACTAAAAATATGGGCTATCTGGCTTGATTATTATTCTTTGTTTAATCAAGAAATGAATTTAAGGTATCCATGTCCTCTTGCATTTAAATAATCACTGAGAAACTGACTAGACCTAAAATTTTAAATTATATTTTCCATGGCCTTATGCTTACATGTCCCCTCTCTTGGAGAGTGTCACAAACTAACAAGTCTGCTATTTGTGGGTCCATCATCTTAAAAAGTTTGCAGGCAGATATGATTTTAACCCTATTTTATTGCTTTGGGTTTTGTTTTTGTTTTTGTTTTTGTTTTGCGGTACGCAGGCCTCTCACTGTTGTGGCCTCTCCCATTGCGGAGCACAGGCTCCGGACGCGCAGGCTCAGCGGCCATGGCTCACGGGCCCAGCCGCTCCGCGACATGTGGGATTCTCCCGGACCGGGGCACGAACCTGTGTCCCCTGCATCAGCAGGCGGACTCTCAACCACTGCGCCACCAGGGAAGCCCTGCTTTGGGTTTTTATAAACATACTTCATGTTCATGTTTTGTGCCATCTGTAGTGCCTTAAGCTTATTTAGGCATTTATAGTTTGAGAGAATACACTGAATACAAGTTGACTTCTAAACTGCCTTCATTCTAACAAAAAGACAAGGAACATACAGTAGAGAAGGTCTGTATTGCTATTCCATGTGAAGTGTTATTCTAGTCAAAGTCATAGTTTTGAAATTAAATGCTACTTCAGGCTTCACAGCTCACTGGATATTTCTGTGAACAAAACAGGACAATTACAAGCTGCTATTGTGGCAGTGTAAGGCTGCATCAATACAACTTTTTAAGAGAAAGTGACACAGGTCAAAGACCCTGGTGGCAAATGCATGTTAGTGGTATTGACTTCTTGGTTAGTACTGTCCTATATATGGCTTGAAATGAGTAACCCAGATGCAATAGACTATGACAATTTCTCAAGTCTCACAGACACCTCATTCCATAATTTGTGTCTGTCAACTCTGATGGTCCTTGATGTTTCTTTCATAAGGACCCTCTGATGTCAATGTAGTAGATAAGACTTTGAGAATTAGAGTATTAGGATATAAGCTATTCAGGACTTGGGATGATGTGCTTGGAAGATGAAATACTTCAGTTTCACAAGAATCATAAACTGGGACTCATAAAGAGAACAGGTATAGATCAAGTCCAGATGAATAAACATCCATATAAAGAGGAAACACGGAAAAACATGAGGGCTGCTACCCTTCTTAGCCATTTGCTCTAAAGTTTCTGAAAACTTCATCTTTAATGAAGAATTTTAAATCCTATATAATTATTAAAATTGTAATATTTAACTAGATAATTATGTATGGGTTTTATAGTGCAAGTCCAAAGTGGTTTGCTCCTGAAGAATGAAAAAAAAGTACACGTTTTTGAAGACCTAAACTAGTGTTCACTTTATAAAATTCTCTACTTTAGAATTGTACTTATTTCTGATATATCTTCTTATTTTCTAGAATGCTCTTCAGATTTTCTTTCTCTGTTCTTCCTCAGCTGATCCTTTGCATTATGTGATTTTCCATAATTTAAACTAATGCAATGGCTTATTTAAAGGAGGCTATTTGTTATGAAATAATTCAAACATACTTAAAAACATAATAAATGGTAGAATAAGGTTGATACACCCATCACCTATATTCAAAAATATTCTTAATATTTTGATATTTGTCATATATTTTATATAATATATTCTATATATTGTATATGTGTATAAACTTTTTTACAGAATCACTTGATAATGCATTACAAAAATGGTGATAATTTATCCATAAATACTTTAACCACTCTCAACATAAAGTGATTCATTTACGTAATCATACATTTATGATAGTTTAATAAAATATTTCCTTTGTACTATTATTTTAATTTATTTGAGCCTCAGTATTATTTTAATCTAGTGTGATTTCTATTTAGTACTTGAATACTATGGCAATAAGGTACAGATGGTGAGCTGTTAATATATGTGGGATTCCAGAAGAGTTTATTTAACTCAAATTATTTATATTCCTTAAAGCAAATAATTGTCACCCTTTAAGTCTCAGACATGAGAAACTGAAAATAACAACTGAACTTGAGCTAGTCTATTACTTAACATTCAATGTACTTGGCAAGCTAGGATGAAAAGTGATTGAACTGAGGCACCATAGTTAGAATCCTGGGTCAGTCTTCTGTATATTAGGATGATAATAATAGTAGTGACCTCACCAAGCTTGCTGCAGCTTTAAGACCTTGAAAATCCATTTATTCTGCCTAGAATGAACAAGATGATGATCATGATGATGATGGTGGTGGTGATAGCTAACTCTAAAATGGTGTTTGCTATGTTCAAGTACTAATCAAATCTCCCCTTTTTATAAATTGTTATTTAGTAATCATAACTCTTAGGTAGGTATGACTATTATTTCCATTTTATAGAAATTAATGAAGAAGACACTAAATGACATTAATCACAGCTAGTATATGCTAGAGCCAGTTTTCAAACACAAAAAGTGTATATCCTGTATTTATTTATATTCTTTTCCCTTCACTGTTTCTCATAACTGCAAAAAAGTCATTTTGCTGACTTTTTATCATTCAAAGGTCGGCTAAAATATCACTGACTCAGAGACACTTCCTTATCAACCAGTCTGAACTGGCCTATCACCCTTTCCACTTCCATTACCACTGATTCTATTATCTTCTTTTTTTGATCCTTTATAGCACTCATCACTGTTTAACTCTATCTACTACCTATCTATCTATCTACCTCCCTACCTACCTATCCACTCCCCTGCTCCAGATTGTAAACTCCTTGAGCAAACAAAAATTCTCAGTCTTGTTCAGCATCCTATTTCCAGTACCAATGACTGGCACATTACAGATAGTTATTAAATAGATGTTCAAGAATTTATATAATTAACTAAGTAGTTGTTATATTTGTAAACTGGATTTTTATGAGGATTGCGTAGCATGGAACACTTAAAAACCACGGGATTTAGAGTTAGCCAAAACTAGGTTTGAGTTTCAGCTCTATCACTTTCCAGATGCATGATATTTTACTAACTATTGAAATTCTTTAAGCTTATTTAACTCTTCAGAATATAAATAATAGTATCTACATTATACAGTTGATTTGAGGCTTAAATACAATGGTATTTATAAACTGACAGTATCTTTTACTTAACAGTCACTCAAATGTTTGCTATATGTATTATGCAAAGAGTGATTTACTTGGAATGGGAAGAAGATGTAGCATTGAAGATTATCTAAGATAGAGGTAGTATCAAATTAATAACAATAAGAAAAAGCTTGGTATCAAACTAAGTCAGAACTAGAGTTGGAAGTTTACTTCATAACCAAACACTCTTATTAATATATGTTAGTTTCTAGAGGACTAATAAATGCACCCCTTTATTCCTTTCTTGGGTTTGGTCCGATAAAGAGATACACATTGGTGATTACAACAGGAGGATGTAACCGAGACGGGGGTCTGATGTTTTCCTTATACTTCCCCAAAACTCCATTAGAAAACTTACCCTCTCACTTACAAAGCCCATTAGAAAACCTAACCCTCCATCCGATGCTGCAGAAGTTGCTTTGCAGTGTCAGGGACTGTCCTGGAAAATTATCATGTGGATGAGGAGAGACCGTGTGCCTCCTCCAGCCCAGCAGATATGAAAGAGAGAGAAAGAAGCAAGTCCTTTTCCTTTTTTAAAATTCACCAACCAGATGGATCAGGTCTCTGTTTAGCAGAAGGCCTGAGGTGAGAGAGGGAGGGGACAGAATTTCCATTCTAGTATTTCCAAGTGGTAGGTGAGAGTGGTTCCCTAAAACAATTATTTGTCATCACCAACATTTATGTTGTAGTTAAGTGAACTACACTGTGGTTCATTACAAAGTGTTTGGCATGGTTTTTTTTTTTTTCTCAGCTAAGTTACTTGTCATCTTCACAAAATATTTAAAATAAATGAATCTGATAAATTATTTTTTAAGAAGAGAAAAGTACCTGATCAAGATGAATCTCCAGTCAATATTTTAGGCCATCAGGCTGATGGATAAGCAACATCCCTTCCAGAAAGTTTCCTGGGCAAAGCCTGTTGGTGCGTCACGTGTCACACATTACAGAGACAAAACTGGCTGCTGGAGTAGAACCAACACTAACTACTGAATCAATTTTTATCCTCAGTACAAGGAAATGGGATGATATGAAAATATTCTCCGTGAGATAAACATTTTCGTTATTAATAGAAAATGCCCACATTTATAGACATCTCTAGAAACTCCAGTGTGCTAACAGATAAGGACTTTCTGTTTAAAAGCATCTTCAACATTTTTATCATTAGAGTAAATGTGAATGGAGTGTGCAGTATTGTCAGCGACCAACTACATGGAATGTTGAAGCGGTCCCTTGCCTCTTTGACCAATTAGACATGAGTTGTTAGCTCTTTTTATTATTTTTGAAAATGCTCACATTACTGTAATAGAGTTTGCATAATTTATCCAGTTCCGCACATTTGAAAACTCTCTCTGTACCAGCCGGGGCATTGCTTGCTGCCAATTTATTACTGATCTGTTACCATCTCAGGCTGAACTATCTTACAGAATGATCCATGTGTTTGAATAATGAATATTCCCATGAAAAAAGATTTTCCATGTTTTAATTGTTGATATTTATATTAAAACACTATATTAAATTTTAACAGACAAAAATAAACAAATGTACACATTATTGATTTTGTAAACTTGTCTCATTATATTAAAAGCAAAATTTTATCAGGGGCTCCTAGTTTGTGAGTTACCTTTTCCAAAAAGTATTTCAGAGACTTGACTATTTTCTATTTCTTTTGAGTAAAATTAAATTGTATCAACATAAGATTGCAGTGGTGTAAGTTGCATATGGGCAGTCTTCGTTTTGCACAATGCCGTGTTAATGGCAACCCTTACTTACTGGAATCATTTCTTCACTTTGTACAGGTCCTTGGTAACTGACACATGCAAAGCAAGGAAACAGTTCCAATATGCCTCAGTTTCAGTTTATACTGTGCTTCCCAGAATAAAGGCTGACTGTAATTTTAACAGTGTAATCTTCTTTAAGTCAATAAGTTGGGCACAATCAAATGTTTCCTATTACTAAGCAATGGAAATATTTTTCATTGATGAATTCTCAAACTTGCTAACATATTAGCACATCTAATATTTACAGTGAATAATTTATATATTTTCATTAACCTTGTTTTCTGAAAGTGAAAAATAATCAGGATTGGCATAGTGTTGTTACCTCATGTTACAGTGGTCACCCTGGATTTTGACGTGTATTTGACATTGGGGATCTTTGGTTCTGTGCATATAATATGTGTGTTTCTTCTCTAAAATTTTTAAATTTGCCTTGAAAACAACCATAGAATATTTATCACCTCTGACCCATTCATAATTTTTAAAAAGTATATCCTAATTTCAGAAGGATAAAAGAAAACACAACAAAAATTATAGTTTAAAAATAAGAATAATTATTTAAAGATAGTTTTAAAAAATAAAATCTTCTTATTTTAAATGTGTAACTCAACTATTTTAATTTTTACACACAGTGTTACACAGGCATAATCTTTATATAGATACAATGGTATTATTTATCACATATTAGAATTTAATAGGTTTTATGCATTTCCCATGTTTTGCAAAGATCTTCATATTTTAGATTTTGATAATTTCACAACTTCCTATCTGGATCACAACTTGTTATTAATCTATACTTCTGCCATTGCCATGAGAAAAACATACCTCAGCTAGCCTGCTGTTCAAGGAGGCTTGAGCAGACCTGAGTCCATCCAACAGCAAGAAGCCAAGCCCAGTCAGACCCACGTCTTGAAGAAAAGCCACCCAGCTAAGTTCAGTCTAGATTAGCCACTGTCAGACAAAACTCTTCGTTGTTTTGCATTAATATTGATTGATACATTGTCAAAACAAGTATTTTTGGAGGTACTTTTTGTTTTCTTTAAGAATTACCGATATTCATTTCTTAAATACAGCATCTATACCATACATATTTCTCCTTCAATGTCTCAAAAGATAGTGTGAGATAGTGTCCTGTAATTGCTATTCAGTATGCTTAACCAAGAAAAATGTGCGGTGATATTAGCAAAACAACAAAACCCCAAAACCTCAATAAACTAGAAAAGAAAATATAGACTTCGTATAATTTATACACTAAGTCCCATAGACATTTGAAAACTCTTATTGCCAACCATTCTAGATAGTACAACTCTGTCATGGTCTTAAGTGTAATTATTTTATACAATGATTCAACAACTAGTGTAGTGCTGGAGCCCATACTGGGTATTCAAAAAATGAACTTGCACTGAATTGATTCTTTTGTTTGAACCAAACATTTAAAACAGTATTTTGTTTTCAGAAAAAAGATAAGAACTATATAAATTCAAAACAGTACAATGGCAGTATTCTCAAATTTCAGATGAGTCTAATCAAATGACACTTTGTTCTCGCATTTATATCTTGGCCACCTATGGCTAATGGTTTCTTAGGACCTCTCTAGAGGAAAAAAGAAAAAAGAAATAAGCACAATAGTCACATTCTTTGTCCTTTCTAATTTTTCTTTAATATTACTTGTGGAATTATCCTTCTATGAAACAAAAATCTCTGATTGTCACTCCTTTGCTTAAAACTCTTTAGTGCCCCTGTAGGCAGTGATTTACAATGTAAGTCCTACTTATATAGCATGACATTTAGAAGTGTGTTCTTTCCCCCCTTTTCTTTTCAATCCAATCCTAATATATATCTCTCTTTTTCTACCCATCTAAACTCCCACCATACAAAATACCTTTAAGCTTAGTTATATACTATTTTCTCTGTCTGAAATTCCTTTTCCTCTTTTACCTACCAGGAAAACGTCTACCTATTTTTCAAAATGCAACATGAATATCACCTTCTCTGTGAGACTGACTCTCCTGTCCTCTACACAGAGGTAGTTCCTCTCTCGTTTGGGCACTCATAGATATTTGGGCATATTTCTATTATATTGTTTATTGTAGTATGTTTCCACTTTTTTGGTAATCCCCACTAGAAATTATATATTATTCAAGGATAATATTTTATTCTTTGTATATTTCTGGAGAATTACCAGAGTTCAACATAAAATAATTATTTCATAAATATTTTTGACAGGTTCAATAATTCAAGTAGATTATCTTGAGGTCAGCAATTACCAAAAGGCACTGTCTCTTACCTTGATAATGATATGTGCTCATTATACAATTGTCACTTATAAGGATGCTGCTAAGAGTCTCTACAAATTGGTGTTATGATTCCATATATGCTCGTCTACATAATCACTCAACATGAATGAGTCTTACTCCCTGTGGGGCTTCTGTTTAGTAATTACTAAAAATAATTTTAATAAATATTTCCATTATATTATTAATACTCACTACAGAAAATATGATAAATAATAAAAGCAGAAAAATTAAAACCCCCCAAAATAGCCCCTGTTGAAAATTTTCTGCAGTTCATTTGTCTTTGGTTTTAATTCAAGCATGGCACCCAGACCTGTGCATATACTTTTTATAAAATTCTGTATTTTTGTTTTAAACAAAAACTCAAATAAAAAATGAAAAGTTACTCATAATTGCTTTACCCAATATAGAGGTAAGCAAACACTCAACCTTTACCATGTGTCACTGTCTATTAATCTATATTTTGGGAAAAATGAGAACTTAAAATATATATTGAATTATAATCTGAATTTTTTTTTACTAAATAATACATTCATGAACTTATTTCCACATATTACACATAATTCTATAGCCCTGCTACTAAAAGTGTGGTCCATGGACCAACAGCATGGGCATCACCTGGTTGCTTGTTAGAAATACAGTATCTCAGGCACCTCCCCAGTCCTACTGAGTAAGAATCTGCATTTTAGTAAGATGCTTGAGTGATCACATACAAGTTAAAAATTGAGAGACCTTGTTATACAGCATTATTATTATTATTTATAAATTTATTTCTTTATTTTTGGCCGCGTTGGCTCTCCGTTGGCTGCACGTGGACCTGCTCTAGTTGCCGCGAGCAGGGGCTACTCTTCGTTGTGGTGCACGGGCTTCTCATTGCCGTGGCTTCTCTTATTGTGGAGCATGGGCTCTAGGCACAAGAGCTTCAGTAGTTGTGGCTTGCAGGCTCTAGAGCACAGGCTCAGTAGTTGTGGCGCACGGGCTTGGTTGCTCCGCGGCATGTGGGATCTTCCCAGACCAGGGCTCAAATCCGTGTTCCCTGCATTGGCAGGTGGATTCTTAACCACTGTGCCACCAGGGAAGCCCTACAGCATTATTTTTAATTGCCACATAAGTATTCATTTTGGATATATCGTAATTTATTTAACCACTACCCTGGTTACTTTTCTTCACGCTTGAAGCAAATAATAATTTCTTTGGCTATATAATCCCACTGAGTGACTATTACATAATTTAACTGTTCCTCTAATCCCCAATTTATAAAGAGTTTTTAAAAATTATTATATGTAATTCTAAGACGAACAATGTGTGTGTGCGTGTGCGTGTGTGTGTGTGTATGTACAAGTTTTAGAGAAACTAAAACTCATGTAACTAGAGCGGAGGTGGGGCAGAATGACACTGTAGTGGATATGAGGCAGTAGGATGGAAATGAGGTCATGCCCGGACTCCAGTCATTATTCTCATGACCTTAGGGAGCTGTTGAGTGGTTTTAAGCAGAGGAGTGTAATAATCTGATTTGCATCTTAAAATGATCAACCTGGCTGTAATGTAGTGAAGTAGATTTTAAAAGAGAGATGTTGGTAACTTGGGCAAGGTGATGACAATGGAGACAGAGGGGAAGGACAGATAGTTGAGAAGGAGAATCAGAATTTGGATGGGATTTTGGGGTGAGATGGAGGTGTCATGGATAGCTCCTAGATTTCTGACTTGTGAGGCTAGGTGAATTGTGGTACGATCTAGTGAACGTTAGAAAATAAATAATTTTGGTTGTGGAAGAAAGTGTTTATGAATTAACTTAATGTCATGTTGAAGTTTTAGTTCCTTGAAACAGCCAAGGGAGGCTCTTCATTTACAGTCCTTCCACTGCAATGAGTATTTAATAAATGTTATTTTTTTCATGTTTTCCCCCCTTTAACTTTTTTTTTTTTTTTGGCGGTACGCAGGCGTCTCACTGCTGTGGCCTCTCCCGTTGCGGAGCACAGGCTCCGGACGCGCAGGCTCAGCGGCCATGGCTCACGCCCCCAGCCGTTCCGCGGCATGTGGGATCTTCCCGGACCGGGGCACGAACCCGTGTCCCCTGCATCGGCAGGCAGACTCTCAACCACTGCGCCACCAGGGAAGTCCTGACTTTTTTTGTAGAAGAAGTTTCACTTATAAGTTGCAAATACTCTCCATTAGTAAAACCTTGAGATACGTTCTTAAGAATTCTCATGCCCTCCAAGCTATTGTTACTCTTGATTAAATCTCAATATGGACGTCCAGTTGATTTGGTATCCTCCTAAGGACACTTGTGTTCACTTGTATAAACTGTCTATTTAGTTGGATCTCTGATATAATACCTATTCTTTCTTCTCATCAAAGACCTTGGTATTTTCTTCTAGTCACTGACTTATGCTCTGTTTCAGCTCAGGTAATGCAGTGGGATGTATGGTGCTACGAATTAATCAAACTATAATTATTACTTCTGTTCAAAAATTCTGGGCTATAATACTTTACCCACCAGGGCAAAGAAAGTGGTCAGAGCTTAAAGATCAATGGTATCCTGAGTTAAAGTGTGTAAATTCTCCTGGATGTTGGAACTCTATGTGCTGGCTTGGTTTCACAGCTAAAATAAACCATAGATCCTCTAGTCCAAGCTCATCATGCCCCAAGATTTTTCCATCAGCCTATCGTGAATGTTGCTTTCTTCCTGGTGAAGCCTCCGTATACTCTGACTTACATATTTGATAATAAAAGAATAACAAAAGGAACTCTATCTCTAAATTAATAGAGTTCCTGGTATGTAGTGTAATTGAATGATTGCAGCCAGATAAAACTAAATTACTCTGCAAGAAAATTACAGAATTTCACATATCTCCAGTTTAAACTAAGATTTGCAGGCACAGTATTGAATGTGCAGGAAGAGGATCATCATATTAGCACGTCTAAATATCAGTGATTAAAATAGTGGCTCAGGAGCTTCCCTGGTGGCGCAGTGGTTGAGAGTCCGCCTGCCGATGCAGGGGACACGGGTTCGTGCCCCTGTCCGGGAAGATCCCACATGCCGCGGAGCGGCTGGGCCCGTGAGCCATGGCCGCTGAGCCTGCGCGTCCGGAGCCTGTGCTCCGCAACAGGAGAGGCCACAACAGTGAGAGGCCTGTGTACTGCAAAAAAAAAAAAAAAAAAAAAAAAAGGGGGCTCAACCTTATAAATATGATGGATACAATTATAAAATTTCCCTTTACGGCCTTTCTTAGATAAGCAGTTTTGAGTATGAACAAATTCTTGTTATGTGAGAGTGAAGGAGCTGACTTTTTTTCATACAATGTATTGATCAAAGCCCTCATTGGATGACTTTTGATAGGAATTAACTGGAATAGCAGATAATAGCAAGGGGGTGGAGGTGTGACAGCCTGATTCTAGCTTTGAAAAACGAAACAAGGAGGTTGATACTTACTCTTCCATGGCCAATTACTGATGAATAAAGCATTATCACTAAAAAGGGACCAACTTAAGGTACAATCACAACAACTCCCATTACTGTACATCTCATTACGGCATAAAAAGAAGTTTTTACTTAAACAAAATAATATTTTTCTTTGAGATTCACATAAAGGAAGTAATAGATTTCCTAAAATTCTAAATAAAATTCTGATCTTCAGAGGAATGTATTTGGTATATCATAACTTGCTATAACATTCAAAACTCACTTCGAGAGACATGCAAGTTCCATATGCAATATGGAAAACTTGAGTTTATGTATTATTGAATTGGCTGAGAAGTTCTTGTCAATATGTCCCAGCTTTTACTTTTAAAAGAACTAAAGATAAAATTATAATGCTTTGGACTTTTAATTATAAAGGATCTGGAATTTCAGTAATGTACATTCCAGTTTCATTGTGAAGTTGGCCTACTGATTCATTTTCTTATTAATGAGGTACCATCCAATTACCTGTACTATTCCTTTGAAAATAGGATTTTTTTTTTTTTTTTTTTTTTGCAGTACGCAGGCCTCTCACTGTTGTGGCCTCTCCCGTTGTGGAGCACAGGCTCCGGATGCACAGGCTCAGCGGCCATGGCTCACGGGTCCAGCCTCTCCGTGGCATGTGGGATCCTCCCGGACCGGGGCACTAACCCGTGTCCCCTGCATCGGCAGGCGGACTCTCAACCACTGCGCCACCAGGGAAGCCCTGAAAATAGGATTTTTAAGGTACTTTTCAAATATATAAGAACCAATATTCTCTGTGCTATTTTTTCTGCACTTCAGTTGACCCTGGATGACATAGGCTTTTTCTTTCTTTAACAAAGTTATCCATTTTCCAAGACTTTGATAAGAAAAAGGCAGAAAAACTCTTTTGTCATCTTGTTTCATTAGCAGCCAAATCAAATATGTTCATTGATATTTACAGGGATAATTATATTTTAAAATAACACTTTCTTTTTAAACTAATGCTATTAACTTTAGGGCAAAGGTCTCATACACATACACGTATATGCAGTCAGATAAACCTGAATAACTGCATCTTTGGGGAAAAGGATGAATTACTGGAAATAAGTACTGAATTTGGAGTTAGGGTACCTGGAGTCCAGTCCTGATTCTACCATCATCTCGTGGTACTTTGCAGCCTTATGAATACCACTTAATCTCTGATATTAGGTTCTCAATGTCAAAATAGAGATGATATTTAGTTATTAGTTGTCTTTCAGCTCTGACAAGATATGTAACTGTGGTATATTTAACACATTTCTCTGTATGTACATTGATTGATACACTGTACACAGTTATTGTTTGTATATATGTTTATAAATATAGACTTCAATAAACTTACTCCTTTATGTCCAAAAGAAAAATAAAAAGAAATCCCAAATGGGAAAATGAACAATGAACATAAATAAGCAAGTCAAGGAAGAGAAAAATTGGATGGTTAACAAGTGTATTGAAAATGAACGTTTATACTCATTACAGAGAAATGCAAATGGAAAAGTAATAAGTCAAGATAAAGAAAAATAAACAGAAGGGGGATGAAGGGCAGAGACTATGACAGTTGAAATGCTACACACTGGCTCTTGCAAATATTAGATTTGCTAAATTTTTTGATCAGCCACACTGGCTATTCTCATTCTGAATTAGAGAAAAATATCTCTGTTTTTGGATGTTTTACTGTCAACTCTTCTTTTTCTTAAACTTTAAACATTCATCATCTATTATGCCTACCATTATCATCCTGATTTCTTTAAGGCAATTGTTTCTTTGGGTATATTTCTCTTACAGTCTTAAGCTAGAATTTTACCAAAGCATAGCAGACAGGCTAAAGGACAGAATGAGGAACAGACTTCCTGGGTTCACACCTTCACTTGCCACTTAATACCTGGGTAACTTTGGTGCATTCTTAATATCTTTGTGTCTCGTTCTTATTTGTAAAATGGAAACGGTAAATAATACTAAAGATACCTCATAAAGTTATGATTAGGATTAAGTGAGTTAAACATGACAAGTACTAAAAAAAGATTTGCTATATAATTAAAAAGCTCCTAGTAAAGGGACTATTGTTACTGAGAACATCGTGCAAAACTGTTTCTCAGATTCAGAGAAAACTCTTGTGTTCCAAACCTTCAAAAATTCACATTTTCAAACTTTATACGTTTTCAGGTTCAACTATTTAGATATATGTGAATAAAATCAACTGTTTTTTTTCGAGAGCTAATTGTATGTCAAATATTATGGTATGTACTTTTGCACATGCATTAAATTAATTACACAAGGAGGCAGCTAGACTGAGGTGGTGCCTCTAATGCCATGCTGGGCTACTTAAGCAAACTGAAATCTAAGCCTGTAACTGCCTCAAATTTAAAAATTGAAACCTAAGGACAATCAATCACAAACGGTCAACTAGGCTTTAAGCTGCAGCCAATCAATAATTTCCTTGCTTTGCTTCTGCCTTTGTCCTATAAAGTCTTTCCTGAGCCACAGTTGGTGGAATGCTCCTAACCACTGCCAGTTTGGTGCTGCCTGATTCGAATTGATTTTTGCTCAAAAAAACTCTTAAAAATGTTTAATGTGGCTCAGTTTATCTTTTAAGACATGTTATCTCAATAATCTCCAAAATAAGTGTTATACCATATTGCTCATGAAAACATGGAGCCTCAAAAAGGTAAATTATTTCACAGTGTGTGATAAATATATTACCACTAAGCAGAATCAGAAAGAAGAGGACAAGAACAAGAAAAGGAAAAGGAGAGCAAGAGGAGGAACAGGAAGCACTGGAAGGAGAAGGGGAAGGGAGAGGAGGGGGAGGGGAAGGGAGAGGAGGGGGAGGGGAGAGGAGGGGAGGATGACAAGAGGAAGAGGAAGACTATGCAGAAGAGAAGAAGAGACAGAAATGTCCATTACCTAAATAGATGGATAAAACAGTAATAGAACAGAATGGATGTGCCTGCAGAAATACACAGAATCTTGTTGACTGATCTCTCCTTCATGCAGAAAAACGTGGCTCTTCTGCTGCCCAGTGATCCCATCACACAGTACCCTGCTTTCCCTGGGACTTTATTCCCTCTCAGAAAAGCTTTGTCCTGAGAAATGAAGTGAAATTAAAAGTGGCTTTAAAAAGCACTCTGTCTTCAATCAATTCAAAGGAAGTATGAGCTGAAACCTCCCTTACGTTTAGTAGCTGAGAAGAGAATAACATTAATCTATGTCTTCCCTCAAGGTTTTCTTGCTTTTCTTAAAATTCAGTACACGTCTTGAAATGGAGCTGTTCCACAATAGATTGATTTAATACAGTAGCAGTTTTTCTTAATAGCCTTTTATTGGTCCATTTATTCTGAGACTGTTCAACAAAACTTTTACCTGCCTGTAATTTAGTGTGAATGTCATTTAGAGTAATTACATATCCAGCTGGCTGCCATTTAGGACCAGAAAATAGATTCATTTTTTCCCCCTGAATTTTCTGTAACATAGGAAATGCCAGTAAATAAAATGATTAAAATATCTACACAAAAGAAAATATCACTATATGATTTACTTAAATTGACAAAAATTTAATGGAAATATTATTCTGGCTGCCACTCCACCCTTATTACAACTCATTATGGTTAGCAAGTTTAGAGAATAGAGTTATTCTGTACAATATTTCCAATACAACTCCTGGAGGCATTTAAAACTAGCCTAGATGAAGTATTACAAAATATATTGAAGAGGATGATTTTGCAGAGGCATGGAGATTTATTTAGATCCAATGTATCTTTTTTTTTCTATCATTGCTCCTAATTTTTAAAGGACAATAGTATAAATTATAATGTGCCTATTCTTTTCTTATTACATGATTTTTAGTTACCAAGAGCTGCATATTTAGGAAAGTGAGAGAGAGAAGAATGTGGATACATACCTTGAAATTAGACTATATTCTGTACATATTTCCAATACAACTCCTGGAGGCATTTAAAACTAGCCTAGATGAAGTATTACAAAATATATTGAAGAGGATGATTTTGCAGAGGCATGGAGATTTATTTAGATCCAATGTATCTTTTTTTTTCTATCATTGCTCCTAATTTTTAAAGGACAATAGTATAAATTATAATGTGCCTATTCTTTTCTTATTACATGATTTTTAGTTACCAAGAGCTGCATATTTAGGAAAGTGAGAGAGAGAAGAATGTGGATACATACCTTGAAATTAGACTACTTGTCTCTTAAGTAAGTTCTTGGGCAATTCCTAGTTCTTGAACTTCATGCCCTCTGCTCTTTGCCCTCCTCCCCAGTCCATTCAAATACAGCCTAAGGGAAAGTGGACAACTTCAAACCCAGGAATTAAGGCTCTACATTACCTTACTAAGGGAATTTAGGTGAAAGGTGCAGAGGAGGGCAGACCCATGTGGTAGTCTCCCTTCAAAGTGGATACAGATATTCCTCGCTTTCCACTGCAGCCCAGAACTATAAAAATGAATGTATATGTTGAAACCATGCAAAACAATCTTAATAAGCTACAGGAAAAATTATGATTTTTCTGTGATCCTTATATATTTTTGTTACAACATTAAAGACTTTCTTACAATCTGTTATAAATTTATAGGGAATGAAAAAAATAGTGAAACTAATATTTACTACACTGTGTTCTAAAACATTAGAAACATTGACAAAGTATGTGTTAAAAATGTATGAGGAGTAGTTTGGACAGTTTTTGCCTTTTTCTCCTTGTGGAATAACTTACAATATGGAACCTGCATCCCTTCTATGCCTTGACAAATTGTCATATTCCTTTCATAGTTTGATTCAATATTTTATCTTTTGTGCTTGAATACTGTGAAATATGCCCATGAATTCCTTTAATGTGGAGGTTGGTTTTTTTTTTTTTTTTTTGCTTTTTTTTTTTGCTGTCTTTGTTTTTGTTTTTGGCCACTGTCACCTCCTCTTGGAAATTTTCTTTTTCTTCTTTCCTTCCTTCTCTCTTTCTTTCTTTCTTTTTTGTGTCACAACCACTTTCCTCCTTCATATCTGGAGTCTCTCTAATTGCAGTAATGTCAACATTCCCAAGATTAGTAACTCCATTTACTTTTAAGTTATATTTTACTTTTGGTAAATTTTTGTTTCTTTTCTTCATTTTCATCTTTGTTCACCAACTCTGTCTTTGGATTATTCATTTTTGCATAGTTTTATATATATGTATCACTAGGAGACAAAGAGGCAATGCAACAATATGCTTAGCTGTCTGTGCATGAACCGAATCCATATGTGCAATGAACAACCACCAAAGTGATCTGAATGAAGTGATGTAATTGGTCAATAATTACGATGCATATCTGTTACTTAAGCAGTGCTTTTTGGAACAAAGATCTAGCAGCAAAGTTTATACTTTATGCAATTACAGTTAGCACACCATGATAATGAAAATTTAAACCATCTTATTGTGAGGACTGTGTTATTTATAAACAGTGGAAACTAAAATTCATGCATACTGGAATTGTGCAAATCAAGGACTAACTTGGTATATTGCTGCTATGCTTAAAATTGCCTCTGTCACCTTCATTCTTACAGTTATCTTTTATTGAATCCCTATTGTGTGCCGGGTGTTGCTTGGCTCTTGCCAAGATTTATTCCATTTAATTCTCACATGAATCTATATGTATATAATATCTATTTTGCTGATGAGAAAACTGGGCTATAATTACTGGAGAGATTTTTCTGAGGCTATTCAGAAAGTGGCACAGACAGCCAGAACGAGACCAGTCTAATTTCAAAGCTGACTGTAGTTTGAATTTCACTTCATTAATTTTGTTTTTTACATTTGGTCACCCATTGTTTCCTATACCCTGAGCTTTCTTGAACCTTTTATAAATTCAACTAAAGCTTCTGAGATAATTCTTCTTGGGATAAGAAGTTTCACTGATTTGCCGTCTGTCTTGTGAAGAAGTATAGTAGTACTCTTCATAAGCAATATCATTTATTAAGGTTCAAATGTAATTATGTTTTATTAAAGCTTACTCTAGTACTAGTCATTCTGATTCTCCAAGCCAATGCTACAAAGAAATAGACGTGTTTTATCACAAAACATCTAACTTGGACTATTATAAGGGAGTGATCAATGATTCTCTAGAATCTGAAGTCCACTGAAATTAAATTATTTGGTTCTATTCTGTGTACTGCCAGTGTAGAACACATAAAGGTACAGAACTCAGATGAGCTTTGGTTTAATCAAGGCACTGAGTCACAGTGGTGGTTCTGTCCTAAACAAAGCTTTCTCAGGCAGGAATTTCAATAATACACTTATTAGTTACATAATTCTAGCCAAGAAAATAGAGTATCAGAATTAATAGAACATTTCCATGTCCTATATCACACTGTTTGTCTTTTTGTGTTGGTTCAACATTTATAAACAATACACTATACACACACACACACACACACACACACACACACACACACACACATATATTTTAGAAGTCCAAAATGAACTTCATATTAGCTAGGGCAAGCACATTTTTACAACTCGTGATATTTATTAATATATGTTATTTATTTTTTGGTAAATTCTGTTTAAATGTCAACTTTCATTTGAAACAATAAGAAAATGTTAAATGTATCAATATAATAATGTAAAGCCAATCTGGAATGTTTTCTGACATCTGAGATTAAAAATATCCATCTTTCGGGCTTCCCTGGTGGCGCAGTGGTTGAGAGTCCGCCTGCCGATGGAGGGGACATGGGTTCGTGCCCCGGTCTGGGAAGATCCCACATGCTGCGGAGTGGCTGGGCCCGTGAGCCGTGGCCGCCGGGCCTGCACGTCCGGAGCCTGGGGTCTGCAGCGGGAGAGACCACAGCAGTGAGAGGCCCGCGTACCGCAAAAAAAAAAAAAAATCCATCTTTCCTAAATGCCGGTTGCTTTTTCTAGTACTGAATTAATATCTGTATGATTTAATTTAAGTTACTGAGGCTGTGCAGTCCCTCAGACCTAGTGGGGACCTCACAGAAATCCCTGTCACCCAACCAGTCACTGAGCTCACCCAGTGTGGTACGTTCAATGACAGTCTCAGAAAGAGCTGCCTCTGACTAAGTTACAGAGATGAGAGAGGAATTTTGTTTCCTGGGTCATTGTTCTTGAAGAGGTTATTCTAGTGGATGAGGTGTATGAAATGAGATTCAACAAAAGAGAAAACTTAAGAATGCTTTTAAAACACTTAAACAAAATCTCTTAGTTTCTTAAAAGCAATCTAATCAATGTCTATGAAGTGATTATATCACTGTGTGGGAAGGTCTTCCCTAAAATATCCTTAGTTTTGTACTTATAGTGCTGTGTTAAACTGTGAACATATATCTCCTGATATTTGCTGTCACACTTAGTGGAACAAGGTAGTCATCTTATACCAAGTTAATGTGTTCTTTGATAATATGTCCAGTCATTTTCAGGGCTTCCACATAGTGTATGTCCCTGCAATTAAGTTGATTTCTTTATTATAATCTATACCTGTTTTATTTCTATAAGATTGTAAGCCACCTTACTTTGAAGCACTATCATCATAAGGAATGAAGTGCTTGGGTAATTTCATATCTTGAGTCCATAATAGGGTCTCTTAACCTGGGCAGAATGTGTGGGAGGTCTGTAGTTGCACTTCAGGGCACCTGGGTTCTCCCTGTAATTGCATACAGATTGCCGTGTGCCTTTATGCATGTTCCCAGAGAGAGCTTTCCCCTGGTTATCAAAAAGACTCAGAAGGACTGTTCTTACAGGCCTTAATTTTATTCTTGACCTTATTTTTTCTTTTACTCTTAGCAGCATAGTCCGCATCAATGATCCAATTGCTGGTCTTCCGTAATCAACTCTGGCCACCATAGTCACCATAGTACTGTTCCCTCCGGTGACATTTGTAGGCTCTGCCCTAGAAATGCTGGCTCAGTCTTGCCTGGATCTCAGTTTCCATTTCTGCCTACTCCTTTGGCGGATCTTTGTTTGCATCCTGGCCTGCCCTCACATGGGTCTAGGCATTTTTGCTTGGCTACAAGTTAAAAAACAAACAAACAAACAAACAAAAAACTTTGCTCTGTCAGCCTTAACTTTTATATAGTTTGGCTATATTTGCAGTTGTTTTTTTAAAAAAATACAAGCATATTTTGTATTTATATTTCAAAGTTCTTTAGGTCTTTAAAAGATAATTTAAAAGAAGAAATCTGAAAAGGAAGCAGAGAGACAAAAAAATCTTCAAGTTAGGGGAAAAAAAGTCCGTATTTGTGCTCCTGGTAGAATGTGAGTGAACAACAGTGAGTTGCTCATTCTGCATTATTGGCACATGAATAAAACTGAGCCTTTCTTCTGTTGATCAAGTGAGGGAGTTCGTGAGAGAGATGAAATTTCTGTTTAATTACCTTTCCCAAAACTAAAGCATCCTAGAACTGATAAGAACTCTTAACTATATTTCTTCCTGTGGTAGTAGCTTTATTTTCAGAGCATTGGGATGTTTTCTCCAATCGTTTTCCCTAAATATGTTGCATATTTAAAACCTCAGCCTGCAAATTTCCAAAAATGTTACCCCCCACAGAGCTCCTCTCTGGCTAACCACCTCGTGCTTCTCATGTTCAAGACTCAAATTGTTTTTCAGTAAGATTGGCCAAATTGAAGTGATTTCACTTTGCTAAATTGCTGTTGTTGATTGGCTCCTGATTTCAGCATAACTTCTCATTCCTATGGAAACAATACGCTCTTGCTATAATCCTTGTTCAATCTCTCAGCTACCCTGATGAAAAACTGCTGTTTTTCTGGATAACCAATCAGTGGGATTTCACTGTTATATCCTAGCAGGGGAAATTAGTTGATCTCTTCTGCCCTTTTGGTTTTACCAGTTAGCAGAAATTTGCAAGGATCAAATAAATTAATTTCCCCAGTTCAAACAAAAATTTTCAAAGCTAACTTGTTGAGAGATAACAGAAGGTATTTTAAAATGTCATGATTAAATCCATCAACATATACATGGTGTTGTGTCAGACATTATTCAGAATAGGTTAATAGCAGTTTTCTACAACTTTATAAACTTAAAACCTTGCTAGGAGATAGGCATCTATTTTTTAACATAAGGTATTTGTCTTGGTTTTTCTTCTACTATATTGAACTATCTGTACTTTTGAAAATGTTCTCTGTGTTCAGAGTATTTTAAAATCTAAATGCTCCTTTCTTCCAGTTATGTATGAAAAGAAAGAAATTCCATCTCTTTCCATGCTAACTTGATTCTATTATTATAGTTTTAAAATTTAATAGGGGGCTTCCCTGGTGGCTCAGTGGTTAAGAGTCCGCCTGCCGATGCAGGGGACACGGGTTCGTGCCCCGATCTGGGAAGATCCCACGTGCTGTGGAGCGGCTGGGCTCGTGAGCCATGGCCATTGAGCCTGTGCGTCTGGAGCCTGTGCTCTGCAACGGGAGAGGCCACAACAGTGAGAGGCCCACGTACCACAAAAAAAAAAAAAAAAAAAATTTAATAGGAACTACTATTATATGATTTAAAAATACCAGACTTGTGCTAAAGTTTTATGTCATACTTACTATAGAATTTAAAAAGTAATGAACTAGAGACATGATACTGAAAAATTCCTTCGGTAATTTTTCTTAATGAAAGATAAATTATTTTAATGCCTACCATTTTATTTATGACCAAAGGATAATATACAAGAATATCAGTTTTTAAAGTTTTCCTACTGGCCAGAAAGGACTGTCAAGCAGTATCACTCACCTGACTTCTTTAAGCTGACTTTATGATTTATTATCAATGCAGAAAAGCAGGAGAGTGAGAGAACAGAATGCTCACATTTTACCACAAATGCTTTTAAATCTTTTTTTTTAACAGTAAAATGCCATTTTAATAAGGTTCAAAAACAAGAAATACAAAACAACATATCATTTAGGGATACATACATATATGGCGAAACCAAGTTTTTAAACAAGGGAAAGATACACAAAATTCAGGTTAGCAGTGAGCTCTCAGAAAAGAGGATGATGGCACAAAATATACGGGGAGACACAAAGATATGGACAGAGTTCTACACTGAAATAAGACAGTGGATTCAAGACTGTGTGTTCTATTATTGAGCTCAATATATCAGTTCTATTTCATATATTGTTTGTATTTATCAAATATTATATATAATTATTTTAATTAATGAAAGTAGGTTTAAAAACAGGGTATTTTAATTATGTCTCATCTTATTTTTGGTCCCCTACTCTACTTGGTCTATCAAATTTTGTTTGGGGCAAAAAACCAAAATTAAAACTAGAAGTTCTGTTTAAATTGTAATGTTACGGTTTTTTAATTGATTTGACCAGTCAAGCAAATGTGATGCTATTTTTTTCTTTTTTTCTCTTTATTAAGGTATAACTGACAAAAAGTTGTATATACTTAAGGTATTACAGTTTGTGCTTTATATACATACATATTGTGAAGTAATCATCACAAACTAATTAACATACCTGTCATTACATCTGCATTGTAAACACTGGCTATTTAGATATTTGGCTTCAAAGTATAACAGTTTCAGAAATGTCATGAGCATTGCTTCTAATGGAATCTAGTATACCAAATCTTTCCTAGTTTTTATCATCTTTTAAAATACACCCATGGAACTGGAACTAGAAGCGACTGTAAAGTCATCTCTACTTTATAAAGATTTTACAAATGGAGAAATTAAAACTCTGCAAGCACATGGTTCAAATTCTACTGTTAAAGTATCTTGACAGTAGCAGAGCCACTCACTGGATTAGTTTACTCTGTAGTAAACTGTTTCCTTTTGTGATAGATGTTTCATTTCATATATGTGGGTATATCCCAGCTTCTAATAAGTAAAGTAACATTGTGTGTAGGATACCACTAAAGAATTGAAAATGTCTACTTTGATGATAATAATTATCAATATAAAACCACAATAATTATTTTATCTCTTGAACCCATACTATATGCTTGGTGCTATCCTAAGTGCTTTCCATATATTCACTTACAGCTACTCTATGAAGCAGGTACTTCATAGAGTCGTAATAGGTAGTAATATACCAATTTTACAGATGAAAAACCTGAGCAAGTAACTTGCACTAGGTCATATGCATACTGAGGTGAATGTAGGATTCAAACCCAGGTAGTCTGACACTAGAGTGCACTCTGCTAGGCACTGTGATAATGAAGTGAATTCCT
The DNA here is from genome assembly GCF_000442215.2 of Lipotes vexillifer. NCBI lineage: Eukaryota > Metazoa > Chordata > Mammalia > Artiodactyla > Lipotidae > Lipotes > Lipotes vexillifer. The sequence continues at coordinate 1,094,471 of NW_006793099.1, forward strand.
AAGTCAGTTAAGATCTTCTGTATAATCTTAAGTAATTAAAATTACCAATGTTTTGGACTCATCTCTGGAAATTTTTCTTCAGTTGGTCTCTGAGCCTGGGCAGCAGTATTTTTAAAAATTCTTTTGAGGAGTTTAATGTACAGCCAGGATTATGGACCCCTGGGATGGAAAAACACTTCCTATTTTAGTACTGATCTCATTTTAATGTCTTTGCTCTCTAGTTTCTCTGTTTTGCATTCCCTAGCCTTGAAGTTCAAAGTTCAATCTAAAAGTATATGTGAGTAATTATGGAGACTATGAAAGATAATATGATAAATCCTAATGAAGATAATATTTAAAGGTTCACTTATGCAATGATGTTCTACTAATAATGTATATTAAAGTACAAATATAAATACATAATAATGTATGTAAAATACAAGTCACCGTTATCCTGCAAAGTAAGTAGTTAGACTGAAATGAATAACTGATTCCAGCTTAGGCCTGAAATTTTCTCTTTTCTGAAATGCTTTTTGAATTAAAGTCATTGAGATCTAGCCTAATTGACCCTACACAACTGAATATCATCTACACTCCAGTTGACTTACTTTAATTTTAACTCTTGTAGATATTATAGAATCAAGGATCCTAAATAAATTGACGTTTCCTCGCCTTTTTACTGGTTGGCATGTTGGGACTCCAAAATTAGGATCTGGAAATTATTTTAGTCTGAACTTACTATTTTTAGTGCCACTTGATAAACGTCTATGACATTATCAAGTATAAATAATGATGATGTAAGGAAAATGCAGGTTTAAACTCAGCAAATGAGAGTAAGGAAATTTTAGATGTTGGAAAAATTTCAAAAAATGATTAGTAAAATTTGTCCCTTTTCAAACGTTTTTGAAGATATATGACTGTTACTTTAGATCTCCTGTCTGATCATCTGGTCACCATTTCCCCAATAAATAATTTTTGATGTACTGTGTTTTAAATTTGTTTAGAACAAATACAGGTTACAGCACATTATGAAAAGAAATGCTCCTCTGTGTGTGCATGTGTGTGTGTGTTTATATGTGTATGTAGTGATATTACTGTATTGTCAATAAAAGAGTTTAAGTTCTTCTACTTACGTGGCCATATGTTCTATTTTTCCTTTTTTTTTTTTTTTTTTTTTTTACTTAATATTCAGTATAACCAAGAGCCAAGTTACAAAATGGATGATCAAAATTAGGAGTATGGTTCCATCTGGTTCACCTCATAAACGAATGCTTCTGGCCCATAAAGTCAAGTAACCAATAATATTGGAGTCATTAGCACCAGATTGTTACCAGGTAAATCTACCAGGTTTAGAAATGCCAGATAAGGAAAGCTCTACTGGATTTAAATTCTTGCCTTTCAGATAGTTCTGTAGCTGTGACTCTTCTAGATACAGCTCAAGTCGGAGCAAAGTAAGGGGGATGGGAAAAAGTTACCATGGCTTTGCTGCTTAACATGAGTACATATATTACAGTTTTGAAAGGATAGGTTATTCAAATGTATAGCATCTATCAGAATTAGAGGGAAATATGCATAATGAAAGGCAGAATTTGCTCCTAATTGTACAAATTATATAGAAGCCTGGCATACAATTTTGCATAATTTAAAAAGTTGATGAGGAAACTACCCATTAGGGTACCTCATTAATTCACCTAATGGTGTGGGATTATTACCTAAGGCATATTCTTTCTAGTACTTTTTTTTTTTTTTTGCGGTACGTGGGCCTCTCACTGTTGTGGCCTCTCCCGTTGCGGAGCACAGGCTCCGGACGCGCAGGCTCAGCGGCCATGGCTCACGGGCCCAGCCGCTCCGCGGCATGTGGGATCTTCCCGAACCGGGGCACGAACCCGTGTCCCCTGCATCGGCAGGCGGACTCTCAACCACTGCGCCACCAGGGAAGCCCACGTAAGGCATATTCTTAAGTGTTTTATTAAGTTTAATTTTCCATCATCCAAATGACTATTTTTTTTAGTGCTTTCAGTATATGATAGTGTTAAAACCACACTGAAGTTTACTCAATGCTTCTTTCCATTCCTGACTTCTCTGTATTTCACGTCCACACACACTCAAGCTATAATTAAAGTGAAGTTAGAGGTTTCTTAGAGGAGAGGACTCTTCAGCTCACCATTATCTGTCCTTATTACTTACCTGTTATGAGGCTGAAGGAGGAATTAAATGGTTCTGTGGCTTTTCAAGCTGTGAGAGCAAGGGTGTTGCTTCTTTTTATTTCAGTTTGTTACAGTTTTGACCATCACATTTAAAGAGGATAGCTGGATCATAGTCTAAGTCATATATATTTCAAATAACTGTCTTATATAGATGAAACACATGAAAAAGATAATTCACAGATAAGCAAGAGCTGAAGCTACAATGTTGTACAATGCTACATGTTGGGAAATCAACTTTTGTCACCAAGGTATCCATTTGAGTTTTCATTAGATGAAATGAAAATAACTGGAAGAAAAGCTCAAGAATCTTAAAAATTATGCCCTACAGAACATCAAACTGAAACCATATCAAAGAAAGTAGATCAATAAAAGGGGCCTTCCAACACAGTTCTGCAATAATAAATAGAAATTAATTACTCTAAATTAAACTCAACTTTCAAATGTCCTCTATCACTGACTAAGATTATCACTAAGATTATCACTAAGATTATCACTAAGATTATTTTAGTATTTTGCAAGTTGCTTAAAATCTAGAATTTGATCCTCATAAGTACATTCTATTAATCTAACTCTCCCTTACTTTTATTTTCAACACATATCAAATAAGTTTGATAGAATAGATTTATCAACCAGATAAATAAATAAACTCTTTTTCTTAAATGACAGTACCCAGAATTAATTTAAACAAATGTTAAATTTCAGTGTGAAATCAATAGCCTCATCATCGTCTGTGTTTGAGGGTGGGAGGGACCTTAGGAAGTTAAGGTAATATAATAACTCCCAATTTTGCAGCTGAGAAATTACACTTATAGAAGTAAAAAATGCCTTTTCTTTTACTCAATAGCTAAATATTAGGAAAATTGGATTCCTAATCATTTGTTTCTTTTTTTAATCCTATCTATACTTCATAACTCTGCATCTTTAAAACAGAAATTGGTATTCTACAAATTAAAAGGATGAAACATTTTTGTTTTTCTTTTAATCATCTATAATTTTGGAAATTTTTACTAAGCCTTTTAATCACATAATTTAGAAATATGTTTGATAATATCTCTCTACATCCTTAACTCTTCAAACGGGCATTCTATTAACACCATTGGTATTCACAGGTAAAAAACTTCTGCAGCTTCATGCATTTTTAAAAAACTTTTCAAAGAAACTCTGGAACTACTAGATAAAACTCAAATATTTAACAAACTGGAGGCAGAGCCATTATTTGTTTAGTTTGGATTTCTATCTTTTTCCTCCATCAACAAAATCACGTGCCATTTAAAAATTTCTCACTATTCTATGTGAGAAATGATAAATTTCTTTTATTTGAAGAACCACATTGAAAAGCCTTTTATTACTTTCAGGTAACTACAGTTAGGTCATTACATATAAAACTAAGGAAATAAAAGATAGCAATGTTTATTTGTTAATTCAGTAGTTCTGCCCTCAATTCTTACTTCAGGATGGACAAGGCCACTCCACTAATAAGCAAATTAAAATATAGGTTTTTGTTAAGCCAGAAGTTGTGAAGGTTTCTGAGATTTAACCCTACTTGGAAGATAAGAAGTTAGTTGGCTATAGTTATACATATGGACTGTGGGCCAGAGAAAAAGAAGACAGTTCATTACTCAATTACTCATAGTAAAAGCAGCATCCAGGGTATTACCTCATGTTGTTTCCCTGAGTCCCAATCCAGACAGGGTCATTTTTTGAGAACCAGAACCTGTACATGAAGTAAAGTACATTATAGGTGGAGAACTTAGAAATTAAAAACAAAAAACAAAACAAAACACAACTCTGATCTCATATGGGGTTGCTGGTGACCTGCCTATCCTCCTCCCCAGAAAGAGAGAACCTTATCTTTACTCTGGAATAAATCTACTCTGGGGAGGGATGGAAGAGGTCTTTATCTTCACTAACTTGAACCATCCCTGGGGCCGGGGGAGGGGGGGTGGGTGGGTGTCGCTAAGATTTATTGTCATGAAATGTTTGTTTCCTTATACAAACATCCTTAAATTGGAAGTAAGTGATTTTGCTTAGAGGACCAGAACTGCAGAAATGTAAGATATTCTTGGAAAATTGTCTTTATCTCCCAACAGCTGGTCTTGGGATTTTCTAAGTTCTGCATGAGTGTGTTCTCCTCTTAGGTAATGACTTTGCTTTTGTTGGTATCTGCATGAGAGGGTTCTGAAGCCTGACCTGCAGATTAAATACAGCTCTGTGCTTGCTTCCCTTTCCAACTGTATGGCCCTGGAGACTCTTCACAATAAATTTTTTTTTCTCTCTTTCCACTGTCACTCATTTCATGTTTGCCTTTTTTGCTAGAACGCTACTGTTAGGTAAAGGATGTCTCCCTTTCTAGATCAGCGGAAATTTCTTAACTTTAAGTCTCTCTTTTTTTTCATTAACAAGTGAACATTCTTTGCAACCTAAGTGCGTGCATTTTTTTGTTCATTCATTTCTTTTATTAGCAATAACTGAGTGCTAGAAACCATATAATCACTGGATATACTGTAAAAAGATAAATGCATTACAACCCGTGGCCTGAGGAGGTTATAGTCTAGTAGGGAAAGTCAAATTTGCAAATAAATGTGTTACAAGTATATGCTTGAAATCTATAGTGGTTGAGTCAAGTGAGGTGGATTCAAGTGTACTGTATGGGTCAGGAAGTCTTCAAAAAGGAAATTAACCTCAAAAGATGAAAGGTGTTGGCCCTTTGTAGGGGAGCTGGGCATTATGAAGTAAAGGACATTTCAGGCAGAACAGCAATGTGGTCAAAACATGGAGGCAAAACTAAATGTGACATTTGGAGAAGCATGAATAAGTGGGCATTCAGGAAAGCAGGACCTGAAGAGAAGTTAGAGAAGGAATTGTGCTAAAGAAATTGATATACATTACACTATGTGGGCCTTAAGTGCCACACTAAGACATTTCTATTTCCTTCTTCTTTACAATGTTGTGCTAGTTTCAGGTATACAGCAAGTGATTCAGTTATACATATATCAAAATATATATATTCTTTTTTTACATTCTCTTCCATTATCGATATTACAAGATATTGAGTATATACCTTGTGCTATACAGTAGGTCCTTGTTGGTTATCTATTTTTATGTATAGTAGTGTGTATATTTTAATCCCAAACTCCTAATTGGACTGTAGTTTTCAGACTTACTTTCTCGATAGGAAAATTATTTTTTCAAATGAAAATTGTCTCAGTTAAAATTGAAAACTACTGCTATAGGTAATAATATGCTTAAAGTGGTGATGGAGGGGAACACTTCATAATAGCTGCATTTCAGAAAGATTAGTCTAAGAGTAGAGAATTGACTGAATGAGTATAACTATGGAGAGAGAGATAACTGTAATATTTCAAGTAAAAAATGAAGAGAGCCTAGATTAAGGGGATATTTGTGGGGATAGAAAATATAGATATAAAATATTAAGTATGACTAATTGGATATGTTGAGACAGGTTTTGGCACTGAAGGGACTACATGAGTGTTTATGCTGTTCACTGAGACAAGTTTGGCTTTGGATTTGTTTACTTAGAATGACTGTGGTCCATCTGTAAGATGAATATAATAATGACACCCGTCTCTCAGAATTGTGGTGACAGTTAACTAACACATGGTAATACTACGTGATTGAAAGCTATTACTTTTATGATAGTGATGTTATCACACTCAAGTAGAAATCTGCAGTTGGTAAATGAATAACTATATGTGATACTGGGAAGAGAGATTGTATTGCAATAAAGAATTGAGAACAGTCGGCATACGGTAGACAAAGTCTTTCCTGTTTCTTTATAACTGGATTTCATTGCTTCTTTTTTTGAATTCTTAGAACAATTACTTGTCAAAGTTACTTACCTTAAATTATTTTCAAGTGAAACTTTTTGCTGGCAGTGGTTGTAGCTTACTCATTTGTAGTCTGTGATTTGAATAAATTGCCCATTTACAAATAGTGTTGAAAATGTTTGGGGGGAGTTTGTTGAGGGATGGAGAGTATTTACTACTAAGTAAGGTCATGGTGTGGTGCAAAGAGTTCATAGCCAGCATAAATATGCCTAGATTCTATCCTAGCTTAGTCACTAATTGCCAAATAATGGCTATGGAATGATGTTCATTGCTTTCTTTACATTTTCTAGGTTTTAAGTTTTCTCATGTGCAAAATTAGGTGGGTAAAGCATAGCATTTCTAAGGTTTTTTCCAGCTGAATCTAAAATATCATAGTAGGAGGATTGAACTTTTTGCAAGTTGAAGCATGCAAGGGAAATGGTTTAGGGTGAGTGGAATGATGGATGGGATGTCAGAATTGTAGAAGGGAACGAGCTGATTGAAACATGCTCAAGCTAGGACATGGTGAGCACTTTGGCAGCAGTGACCTAAGATCAGACACTAATGTTGAAACAGATACAAGGGAAATTAAATTTACAAGATGAAGAACATTTCCAAAATTTAGGACAGGCATTAGGCTTTCTTTCAGTTTGGAGGACAATTAAGACCTGGCAGATGGGCCTGTAGAATTTTCTGGTATTTTCTCAAGACTTATAAGGAAACAGAGACTTTGAAACATCTTGCTCTTGATAAGTGATTTTTTTCTTTAATTTGAAAATTAGCAAGGTTGTAGCAGGTAAGATTACACTCTTTAGTGTCTCTAATGCTATGATTTGAAAAATAAAGGGAAGAACTAGGTAAAGGCATGAGGTGATTTACTGAAAATGGCATGAAAAACATCAACCATATGTGTTTGGAAAACAGAAACAAAACACTTTGGTAAAAACCTTTCATTTGCACTTTTGCTTCTTTTCAGTGTAAGATGCAGATTGAATATAACACTCAGCTCTCTCTTGAAAAGCCTGATTAAAGAAAGTAATCTCTATATAAACAAATTACTTTAATATATAAAGTCATGCTAAATTTTTTGATCGTTATAATGAAATCAGAATGATTTTTAAAAATGTTAATTTAGAATCTCCTCTTTGGCACATATTAAGCAGTTTCTCATTAATAGGTTGTTTTCAAATTCAAGATGCAGATCAGAAAGGGTCCAATTCCCATTCTCAGAGCATCTCATGGTACTCAACTTCAGGGAGCACTTAAAAACAAACACATGGGATTATTTTAATTTGGCACATCCCTCGAAGAAATGGCAACTATTTTGAAAAGTTCATCACATTCTATTGTTTAGGTGATAAGGTGGTAGCAGGAAAAGCATTCATGGAATATGGGAAGCAATGGGACAGATTCTCTGCTGCTTTTTCCATCCGTCTAAGAGAACAGATCTTCCAGATACAGTGACTACTCTTGCAATCCATACATGTGTCACGCAAGCTAATCACGACAGCAGTCCTCATATAATGTTCAACCTAGCCAAGGCTCAGTTATTGAGCTAAGGAGAATGCTCAGGCTTGTATATGTCCAAACTCTTATGCTTTTCTCCCTGGGCATAATGTCTATAGGCAAAAAAATTATGTGAATGAAGAGAAAGGGAGGCTATTCCCTAGTTCTAAAGTCATTCTATTGGAAAAGGGGGTGTGGTTTTAGGTTGGAGCTACAGAAATCTTCAGCCCCAAACAAAAACCTGTCAAAAGGTGAGAAGAGGATCTATAGGTACAGCTACCCTCTTCCAAAATAATATTTCTCAGCATCATCATGCACTTGAAGAATAAATTCAACAGGAAAATTAAGCTTAAATGGGAGCTCTAGTTGAACATTTATTTGGAGAGTGTGAGCAGTAGGTCCATCTGTAAATTGAAGAACAGGACAGTCAAAATACAAGGGAAAGCTGTGGGGTTTAGAACAACAGTAATCATTTTTAGGGAAATCATTTAGAGAAGTGAAGGTCAAGGTCTAATTGTGTGTGGGCCATTGTTATGACTTTAGTCTGACTTCATCCATGAATCATAGATGCAATTTTTCCAAGAGCTGGTAATCTGTTGATTAATATTATTCTTTCTAGTGGAGTTCTTTGTTTTTCATAGCTTTTTGATGGGAAGTGAAGAGACAGTAAATCAGATAGTGATGGTTAAGAATCACTCAAGAATTTCAAGTTTAAGTTAATTGTTAAAAATGATTGAAGTGAGGAGAGAACGTTACTTTTGTTCAGTGATAACTCATACTGAAATATTAAGCTAGTCATTATTATTCTCAAGGGATGGCTGATTTTAAGATATAATTAGTCTCAAGATTATGTGATTCATTTATTTGAGTTTTCATTTATTTTCCTTAAAAAATTTTGGCATTCTTTCCTTGTGTCTTTTTGTTGTTATATAACGCCCTGAGACATATTTTTCTTACTGTTTGATAAACTTCTGTCAATTTTCATAAAATTTACCTAATAGAAATTTGAATTTCTCTACCTTTCCCTGGTGCTCTAACCTCTAGTGAGTGCTCAAGGCAGCTTTCCTGATATTTCAAACCCAAGGAAGAGCAATGCTCTCAGAAACTGGAGGTATTTAGGCACAATGCTAGGATAAAGAGTTTTTAGTTTGATGAGAAAAATGATTAATGAAGTCTCTGCTGTGTCAATCTTCTCTTTTGAATTCACTTTTCTCTTTGACTTGCTTCTCTGTCTTAGAGCTCTATGAAAACTAAGAAGGTTTTAGGTATCCCTCCACCTTTGGGCAGGGTAGGGTATAGGTGAAAGATTCATGATTTAGGCCACTTTGATTTGTTATGTCTATGTAAAATAATTCCTCATGCCATCTGTGATTTGACCAAGTTCACCAGAAAATGGTATTGAGGGTTTGGAGTCAAAGGTTAAGTAATATTTACTTTAGGTACCTTGTCCCCATTCTACTTCCTGTATCTGCCTGTTACAGCAATAGGCGGTTAGTCATGGGTTCAGGGTTTCGGGAGTCCAACTAACTAGTTTTCTATCTCATCATAATTAATTTTCAATGGAAAGATACCATAAAATATGTAAGAAACTCTATGTAAGTATTATATACTTAAATGTAACATGATACTTACATTGGTGTGTGTGTATATATATATATATATATATATATATATGTATGTATGTATCAGGATAAACCAAGTGTAAAAATCAAATTCATTATCCAATTTATCCAGCAATTTTTTAGTGTGTGGGAACTTTATGTCAGGTAATGAACTACTACTGGTACTTATGCTGCTGCAGCTGCTATTGTAACTGCTACTATATGCAAACTTCCCATGTGTAAGGTACAGTTTTACACACACTATCTCATTTAAGGCTTCATACAACTTTATGAGGACCATCTTATTGTGTCCTTCTTAAAGATGAGAATATAGAGGCTCAAAATATTAGATAACATGCCTTATCACACAGTTAATAATTAGCAGAATCAGGGCTTCTTAAGTCCAAAGGTCAGGTGCTTAACTACAATGCTCTACTTCTAGGTTCCCTAGAGAAAAAGAAACACAGTGTAGAAGCCCTGCCCTCAAGAAGTTTATGGTCTAGTGAAGAGAGACTTTATACAAATTCAAATATTCAATAAAGTGTTACTGTATTTGATTAAAGTTTGTTTGGAGTATAGTAACAACACTAAATGAGCTTTCAGGAGTTGAAGTATTTGAACATTTAGACAAAGGCTTACTTAATTCACTACTACTCATTAAGTCACTGTGGGCTGCTTCTTCTGTATTCGGTATCCACTGGGGATTGGTCGCAGGACCCTCTGGGCATACCAAAATCAGCAGATGCTCAACTCCCTTGTATAAAATGCCATGGACGATGAACATAGTCGTTCCTCAGTATCTCTGCGTTTCCATCTATTTTCCACCAACCGATGGAAATTTTGATCCACAGTTGGTTGAATCCACAGATTCAAAACCCACAGATACGGAGGACCAACTGAATATTTATTGAAAAAAAAATCCACGTATAAGTGGACCCATGCAGTTCAAACCCATGGATGTTGAAGGGTCAACTGTGTATGGTAATAGGCAAACATAACACTGTCAGGCATTTGGAGATCAAAAATGTTATCTTAATTTTTGATAAAAGCTTAGAGAATAAAGTTTAGGCATATAGCCAAATGGGCTTCTGAATATTGTACCATAGAATAAGAACTACTCACTCAGTGGCAGCGTAGAAGCCAGCAGCCTTCTGGAGGTCTCCCCCTGTGGTAGAGGAGAAAATCGTGCATTCTTCCTACTGGGTGGCTGTCTCTACAATAAAGAAAGAAAATGAATGGAGCATACCTGGTGCATTATTTTCCATCAATAATCAGTCAACAAGACCTTCCTTCCCCCATGGGTAAGAATAATTAGAAATTGAAAGAGAAGCCAAAGGTATTATATTAGGTTAGTTCATTTAAAAACATGAGGAACAGAAAGTAAATGTAACAGCTTACATATCGTCCTGGGTTCCCGGCCTGGTTGTCAATCAGTTATCCGGGTAATGTGACCTGCTTTGCTAGAAGCCCATGATCTCTCTGTCATTTATTCTTATTTTTTATTAAATTATAATTGACATAAAACATTATATTAGTTTCAGGTGTACAATATAATGATTCAATATTTTTATACATTGTGAAATGTTCACCACAGTAAGTCTTGTTAACACCGGTCACCATACATAGTTACAAAAATTTTTCTTCTTGGGATGAGAACTAAGATTTACTCTCTTAACAGCCTTCAAATATGCAACATGGTATTAGGAACTACCATCACCATGCTGTGCATTACATCTCCACGACTTATTTATTTTATAAATGTAAGTTTGCACTTTGCTCGGTTTTACCTCTTTCGCCCACTGTCACCCCCATCTCTCTGTCTGTCATTTCTAAAGTCACATTCCATCGTGTTACTTGGGTGAAATCCCTTAGGATGCTCATGTTTAACTATTTATGGAGTGTTTAGTGTGTTCTAGGCCCTGTTCTAAAACTGCTATAGACATCTATTAGCTCATTTAACTCTCACAAGTTCATTAAGTTGGAGTTATACACTGGTAATATTACATTACAGATTTTACAGGTAAGGACACCGAGACATAGGGTTGTTAAATAACTCACCCGAGGCCAAAATCTAGTATGTGCTAGAATCAGAACTGTACTCCAGAAGCCTAGCTCCAGTGTTTCATTTTTGACCACTAATGTATATCATGTCTAGGACTAAAAATATTTACCATTGCCTATTTGTACTTCATCTATGTGATTGTCTGGCCCTTCCCCAGGACCACCATTGCTGCCTGTTCTGTCCAATATTGCCATTAGCTCCATTTCCCTCTCCCTACCCTTTCCACTCTGCATGCTGTGTGACAAGGTGCCATGGTTGTATATTAAAAAAACCACTGACCAAAACCAGAACCAAAATAAATATTAACAGCAATAAAAAGCAATGAAGGAAATGCATTTAACAAAACCAGCGTAAGATTTGTAAACTAAAAATTACAAAACATTGCTCAGAGAAACTGAAGATCTAAACAATGAAGATATGTTCCATATTCATGTATAAAAGACTCAATATTGTAAGGTGAGTGTTCTCCTCAAACTTATCTATAAATTCAAAAATCTCTATTGGAATTCAAGCAGGATTTTTCTTTTTGCAGACATGGACAAACGGATTCTAAATTTTATGTGGAAATGCAAACACATAGAATAATCAAAAAGAAGAATAAAGTTGGAGGACTTTCACTTCTCAATTTCAAAACTTACTATAGAGGTAGAGTTATTAAGCTAGTGTGGTGCTGGCATAGGTTAGACATATAGATCAATAGAATAGAATTGAGAGTACAGAAATAAATTCTTATAATTATACTCAATTGATATTTTAAAAATGTATCAAAGGAATTCACCAGGGAAAGGATAGCCTGTCCAAAAAAATGGAGCAGGAACTGTTGGATATCTATACAAAAAGATGAACTTATACCCTCACTTTATACACCATACACAAAAATTAACTCAAAACTGATCTTAGACTTAAGTAAAGTTCTAAAACACAATAAAAAGTTTAGAAGAAAACATAGGAAAAATTCTTCAATACTTTGTAATAAACAAATGTTTTGGGGGGTACTATAGCAAAAGCAAGCCTATAAAAAATTAGGCTCCATCAAAATAAAAACATCCTTCAAAAGACACCAATAAAAAATTAAGAGATAAGCAACCCACTAAGAGGAAATATTTGCAAAACACATATTTGATAAATGATTTGCAGGATATGAACAGACATGTTACCAAAGGAGATATATGAATGGTTAGTAACCAAGCGCAAAGATGCTCAACATCATTAGTCATTAGGGAATTACAAATTAAAACCACAATGAAATACCATTTAATAACCAATAAAATGCCCATAATAAATGACAGGCATTAAAACATGTTGACAGGGATGTGGAGAAACAGGAATCATTGTACATTGCTGGTGGGAATATAAAATGGTGCAGCTACTTTAGAATGTATTTGCTCAAGGGAAATGAAAACGTGTGCACATGCACACAAAGACTTGCACATAATGTTCATAGTAATATTGCTCATAATATTAAAAAAACTGGAATCATCCTAAATGTAGATCAACTACTGTATAAGCAAAATGTGGTCTCCACATAATGAAATACAATTCAGCAATGAAAAAATAATTAATTCATAACCCATGCTATATCATGCATGAGCCTCAGAAACTTTATGCTAGGTGAAATAATCTACACACAAAAGGCCACATTTGTATGATTCTATTTATATGCAATATTCCAAAAGTAAATTTATAGCATCAGAAAGTATATTAGTGGTTTCCTGACACTGGAGGTAGAATGAGGCTTAACTGTAAGTGGTCAGGAGAGATCTTATAGGAGGGATGAAAATATTCTAAAACTGATTTATGATGATGGTTTTGCCACTCAGTAAAATTACTAAAAGTCATCGATTTGTAAACTTTAAATGGGAGAATTTCATGATATGTAAAATATACCTCAATAAAGCTGTTAAAAATTATGAAGAATTCCACCTTGAATTGTGTGAACTTGCTCTCTGGCTAGTGGCCAGGATAATTAAACTGTATTGGCATGCCTGTTAGAACCGTATGAGTTGGGTCAAGTTTTACAATCTATGGTTCTGATTTGCTAAAGAGTAGCTTAATACTGCATGAGAGAGAAGACTGGTGCTTCAGAGTTCTGGCCAAATGGCTTGATGAAAGTTGTAACTGAAGAAAAATACAAAGCAAAACAGAACCAAAAACAGACATTCTAGTTTTCTCTAGGAGCCTTTCTCTATCTGAACTGGTATAACATTATTTCAGTTAATTTATTTCTACCCTCTCTCTCTTTGAATGAAGTATTTGAGAATTTAAAATAAGCTTTAGATATTTATAAAATGAGCTTTACAACAGAATCCAAACTGGTCCTTTGGGAGGAAACACAAGACCACAATATATAGTTTTCATTCATTAAATACTCAGCCTCAAGCTAATGAACAAAATCATTCTTATGAAAAGGAGATTTGGCATAATTTGTCTCTCTAGAAACTTTACTAAAAAAATGTTTTAAATCAATTGTTTGAAAAGATAATGAGGATCTTCAAAAACAGTGTAGGCTACTGTCAACTTGTTAATTATTTTTGAAGATTAATTAACAAATGATTAATTTTCCAAGTGACTTTTCCTAAACCCAGGAAAGCTGTGATTTCTTTATATCTCATACTTTCATTTCAACATAATTTTCCTGGAGAGAATCTCTGAAGAGCAACACATTTCACTAGCTAGAAAACAAGAGATGGAAAGAAATCAGCCAATGCATATCAAATAAAAATTAAAGTGAGGCAAACATATTGTCTAACCTACAGCAATCAAAATGTATTAGGCATGTAAAACATTTTTGGAAAAATGTCTTGAAAGAGATGTGACCACTCTTTTCAAAACTCTCTTTGTGTTTTTGATGCCTGGTTACATGACTCAGTGGCAGCCATGCTTGAATAGCTGTCAAGCTGACAGTAATGTTTGGGTTACTAGAAAGTTTCAGTAGGAGACTCACTTGCAGATGAGACAACTGTTGAGATACCAAGGCTAAGAGGGACGTGCCACAGAATAGCTTCATAGCTACTGTGAAGTGTATAAAGCACCTTTCAACAATCCCTTATTATGAAAGATCTGCTTGACTTCCTCCCAAGCCCCTTGTGCCAGAATCCAACACCCTGGAACCCTCCAAAAGCATCTGCCAGAAATTACATCAGATCCTACGCAGAGAATGCTGAAACATATGAACAGTGCATTTCAGTAGCCAAGAGACAAAAGACAGAAAGGATACAAATATAAATTTAGCAGCTGTCTGCAAAGAAATATCCCTGCATAACTCCTTAGCTGTGGAGAAAGACAGAGACTGAAGGGGAATTTTATTGTTTCTTTATTTACAACACTTGGTCAAGAAACTTTGGTTTTCATCAAGGTAGCCACAGTACAAATATAGTTGAATGAAAAATCAAACCAGCAGAAAAGTAGTATATTAGAAAGAATGTAAATGGTGGTATTGGAAATAGGTACAAGCCAAGTTTGTGTGTGATTCCTTCGGCCTGCTAAAACTTTCTGTGCCTTAATTTGTTGATCTGAAAAATACCGATTCTTTTAACTTAACAATTCAGATGTTTCATGTGTTAGTAATCATTTGTTACAAAGCTTGAGAAACTAATTTTAAATGGAAAATACCAACAGAATTTATTCATGTTTTATGCACAGATGTCAATGTGGAAGAAATGTTCAGAACTGTGAAAAAGTGTCAGACACACTTTAGGTGAATGTTGGGCTACCAGGAAGTTTATTTTACTGAATTATCATTTTTTACTCTTCACTTAGCAAGTATTTATGCCCCTTTTCTTGATATTTGGAGAAAATAAAGAAGGATAGTGATTAGTACTGAAATCCAGGAGTATAAAATTTATTTTGTGAAAGTGGAAATGACAAATATATGTGACAGGCATATTGTACTTTCAACCTGAGGATAAAAACTAACAGCAATAACATCACAATGTCATCACAGGGTGGTTTAAGGGCCACTAGAATCTATAGGTTAAAATAAGGTAGTGAATGGGAAGTCTGGTGCACCAAAGATGTTCAGGAAAGGGTGATTCCCCTCCACCACAGACAGTTCTAAATATATTTGTAGTGTATATTTAGACCAAGAGCATCTTACCAATGTGACTCATCTACCCCTCATCCCACCTTTCTAACCTTCTTCTCTTCAAGACTTTGAAGATGGCAAGATGGAAGAAGGGGCAGGAAATTGATGGTCAAGAGTCTTTGGACTTAGCCTTGCTTTAGCCATTGGCATGACATGTCTGTTCTCCACAGACCTCATTATTCTTCTAATAGCATCAGCCTCAGTATCCACAAGATACTCATCTGTGGATTCAACCAACCATGGATGGATTCAGAACTTTCAGGCACAGCTACTGGACTACACCATTTTATATAAGGGACTTGAGTCTACATAGATTTTAGTATCCTGGGGAGTCCTGGAACTGATCCCCCATGGATACTGAGGGATGACTTTAGTTTTCTAAAGGATTCTATTAAGCCATAAATTCTTTCTTAACAAAAACCAGGGTGTTCCTGAGTTAAGGGTATGCCTCCTTCATTCCTCATACTTCAACACTGTCTTGAATGTACTTTGTGAGGCTTTCCATGTATCATTTCTCATAAACCCAATCACTGCCATCTTTATGAGTCTATCAAATTTTGTTCATTCTAATAGAGCATTACAGATCATCAGACCAGATGTTTACTGATCTGTCTGTCTAATAGACTGTCTGAGCAATTCTTGTTGGGAGAAAATGGTTTCTTCAATTCTGTATTCTCAGCCCTTACCATAGTGCCTATCCTATTCTACAAATATTTGTTGAACAGTGTGGAGGTATAGGAAGAGATACTCATTTCTATAGAGACACAGTCTGTTAACCTCTATTTTTTTTTCTCTTTCAATTCTTTTATTGACTTTTTTTTTAGCTCTACAGAGGTATAATTGACATACAAAAAATTGTACACACTTAATGTATAGGCGTACCTTGGAGATAGTGTGGGTTTTGTTCTAGACCACTGAAATAAAGTAAATACTGCCATAAAGTGAGTCACATGAATCCAAATTTGGTTTTCCAGTGAGTATAAAAATTATGTTTACACTATTCTGTAGTCTAACTGTGCAATAACATTATGCCTAAAAACGTACATACCTTGATTAAAAACACTTTATTGCTAAAAAATGTTAACCATTATCTAAGCCTTCAGTGAGTTGTAGTAAGACCATCAAAGATCACTGATCACAGATCACCATAACAAATATAATAATAATGAAAAAGTTTGAGGTATTGTGAGAATTATCAAAATGTGACACTGAGACATGAAGCAAGCAAACTCTGTTGGAAAAATGGTGCCAATAGACTTGCTCGACATGGGGTTGCCACAAATCTTCATTTTGTAAAAAACACAATATCTGCAAAGTGCAATAAAATGAGGTACGCCTGTATACATCATGATGTGTTTGGACATATGCATACACCCATGATACCACCACCACAATCAAGGTACTGAACATATCTGTCACCTCCAAAAAATTCCTGTGCTCATGTGTGTGCATGTTGTGGTTGGAACATGTGACATATCTATCCTTTTAGCATTTTATTTATTTACTTAAACATTTGTGCCTAAAGCTTTATTGTAACTTTTTAAAATTGAAGTATAGTTGATTTACAATGTGTTAGTTTCAGGTGTACAGCAAAGTGATTCAGTTTTATATATATATATATATATATATATATATATTCTTTTTCAGATACATTTCCATTATTGTTTATTACAGGATATTGAATATAGTTCCCTGTGCTATATAGTAGGACCTTGCTGTTTGTCTGTTTTATATATAGCAGCGTGTATCTGCTATAAGATACACGTGTAAGAGGTCCTCTTAATATTTTAAAATACACGATACTGTATTGTTAACTGTAGGCACTATGCTGCACAGCAGATCTCTAGAACTTATTCATCTTGCATAACTGAAACTCTTAAGTCGTTTTTTCTTACCCCGTTCTGGAGTAAAGATGAGAATAAAAAAATGGATTTTTGTAATAAAAAGTGTCACAAACATTTTGCTGACAAGGGCTCTTGAAACAAAGGAATGTGGCGCAGAGAGGTAATCATTTTGCTAATTCATGTTGATTACAACCCATTACTCTTTATTTCTTTGTCTGAATTTTTGAGTTGTGTATCTCCAGGATCCTGCTTTAACATCAAACAAGACAAAAGCATAATGCTTTCATTTTGCCTTTGGCTTTAATATGAAGCAAAGGCTTTAAAACATCCTCACATGGCAAATTAGCCTACTGTTGTGTATAGCTTTCCTTGTTTTACCAAGTAATCTCTAGTTGCAGGTTTTAGTCAGGCAACAATTTTTGTTTGATAAAAATCTAACATATAAAATCCATAACAAACAAGTAATTCAACTCCCTCCTTTCCTCCCTTTCCTTCCTTCCTTCCTTCCTTCCTTCCTTCCTTCCCTCCCTCCCCCTTTCCCCCCTTCTTTCCTTTCCTCCTTCCTTCTTTTCCTCTCTTTCCTTCTATTCTTCTCTTTCCTTCTTTTCTTCTCTCTTTCCTTCCACCATTCATTCATTAAGTATTTATATGTCTGACAGGAAAAGAAAACTCCTTAATTGTTGCTAAATGGATGAAGGAATAAATTTAATCCTTAAAAAAGTTCTAAATGGTAGGTATTATTTCATCCATTTTAACAATATAAACAACAAGGCTCAGATAAGTGTAGTGAACCAAAGTTAACATAGATATTAAAGAAGGAATCTGGACTAAACCCAGCTCTTACTTTTCTCTTAATCCTCTTCTCTTGCCAGTTTGCCACACCATCTCACTATCTCCTCTAAAGATGCATAAGACAAGTTGATTTTTCCCCCTAATAGGTCATTGTCCAAATTTCATTGTAACTATAGTCTTCTTATTAGTTTGCAATTTTTCTATCCTAAGTGATAATATTAGGATTTTAGTGTGTGAAGTGTAAATGTACAACTACTATGACATTTTGAGAATTTTAACTATTCAATTTGGGTACTTAGTGCTACATAAGTACATACACCCATGTATGAATGTGTGGGTGCACACAGACACACATGCACACACACAGAGGTTCCTTAATGTGTAGTATTGTCCTCTAGATCCTATTCTACCAATCATGAGTTTGTGTCTGTGTAAAAAGAGGAAAAGTCTATAAAATCTCCAAATAGTCTTGCCTTTGGTGAACTTCTGAGGTAGCCCTAGGGAAAAGAAAGATGGCATGGGCTGATGAGTGATTGGTAAGCTTGCGGACAACTAGTGCATTGCTTAATAACTCTTACAAATATACAGATATTTGCTAGAGCATACTTTAGAAATAAGTTTTATTTACATACATAATATTTATGAGTGAATATTTTTGAATTCATATATTTCATGCAGAATTGTCATAGGTTTGCTGCTTACCTAAGCTCATTCTAGGCATCTGAATCTTGACTTGAGTTGTCATTTGGAACTACTTGTTTCACATCAATAATTCCTGAAGGAATTATTTTTCGTGAGAGCTTATGACAACAAAAGAATATCTTTACAATGGCTCAGCTCACTGAGTGGAGTAACCTAAATATATTGATATTTATTAAGCCATTAATGTTAATGGAATTATATATAGAACAATCCTTATGTTAACTAGCATACGGTTGGGATTCTTAGCCAGTACGTTAGTTAGAACTTTTGGCTGCAAACACAAGAAACCTATTTTCACTAGCTTATGCAAAAATGGGGGCTTTATGAGAAGAGGCATGCTGTGCTCGAACCTAAGGTGGGATATAGGTGAGGACCAAGAACTATTAAAACAAATAATTTGAATGCAGTCAAGATGATCTTTATTTCACCTAAGCACATTTTGAACATCTGCTTCCTTCTTCTCTCCTTGATTTTGTCCTGCACTCCCTCCAGATTAGCTAGCCCACTTTCTGTTTCTGATGGTGGTGGAATAGCAGTCAAGAGTTTGAGGTTCCCATGCTACCTCTTTATCAGTTTCAGTTCCAAATTTTAGAGAAGGGCTTTGTTGGCTTGGTCATATTCCCATCTCTGGACAAACACCTCTGCCAAGGAGTCATATTGTCAATAATCACTTTGTTATTACACCTGTCAATTGTTAACACAAGGCAATTTGGGGTGGACGTATGTTGCAGTGGAGGGGTGGATTTTTATTTCTCCAAACTCTAGGGAGCATCAGGATGTGACGTTATCTACCATAACAGGATTGATCAGATGAATTTTCACTTTTTGGAAAGCCTTTTCCAGGTTTTGTTTTAAATTTTTTTTTTTTTTTTTTTTGCGGTACGCGGGCCTCTCACCGTTGTGGCCTCTCCCGTTGCAGAGCACAGGCTCCGGACGCGCAGGCTCAGCGGCCATAGCTCACAGGCCCAGCCGCTCCGCGGCATGTGGGATCTTCCCGGACCGGGGCACAAACCCGCGTCCCCTGCATCAGCAGGCAGACTCTCAACCACTGCGCCACCAGGGAAGCCCCAGGTTTTGTTTTGTTTTCACTACTTGAAAAAAAAAGTATTATTATTATGAGAACATGATATTTTATTTTGTGAGTTGCACTACCCCCTCCTTCTGATATCCTCACCCCTAATTTTACCATCACTGCTGACACCTGAGATATTACTTCCTTGCAGTTTCAGGTACAGCAAATTTAGACAAGTTATTCAACTTGTCTGCATAAAAACCCCAGGTAACAAAATGTTTCCATGGCATTGATTTGGTTGGTTAATATTTGTGCGTCTGTCAAGCACTTTCCCTAGATACTAGTGTGCTCTTTGCTCAAGTAACATGATCTACACTCAAGTACACAAGTCAAATTCTGGTACACCTCCCTGCGATTGCTTTTTCCCCTAGGGTCTGACTTTTTCTCTCTGGGAGATCGATCCCTGTTTCACTGCTGTTAGGAATATCAGCAGTGGCTTGGGCAGGTGAGCGGCAGGTGGTCGCTCTAATGTCTGCCAGCTGCGTTTGTGATCAGCTGCGGTGAGAAGGGCCCAAATGTGTTCACAGCTGGCATATACTAACTCCACCACAATAAATATTTAGATCATTTACACACTTACATAGGTATATTATCCATATATAGTCCAAATATACAGTGACTACCTATATATCAATTTAGATATGACAGAAGGTTTTCTCAGAAATCCTGTGCTATGTTTATGTGACAGATACGTGTCTACCATTTTAAGAGAGGCACACATGTTGCCTTCTTCTGTATGGCATTAGTCTAGGTGGCAGAGTCTGATTATGTAACAACTGGGCTTACTCTCCAGAAAGAAGGCTACTCTGACAAACCTATTTGCGGTGTGTTCTGGATCGGTGCTCACAGGCAACAAGTTTCGTAGCTGCTCTCCTTTTCTCACCAAAATGACACCAAGTGTTAGATGAATGTGTCAGTGGAAATTATGGTGCTTTTCCAGAAGCCTCAGGAAACTCCTTTCATGGATATAAAACACCATTGGCAGAAGCCTAAACCTTTATTTCTTAATAGGAATAGGAATTGTTTGAGAGTAAGTGCTATTTGATGCTTTGTAAATTGTGGGCATTTAAAATGGCAGATACCCTCAGAAGCTCTTTTCCTGAAGCTATGGCATACATCTTTCTTATTTTTTGATAAAAGACAAGGCTGACCAAAGTGAGCAATTCAAGGTTCTAATTTTACATGGTCATGTTGGCTTATATGGGACAATTTTGCAAATAACGTACCTTTCAATTTGCCAACATAAACTTACGTGATCAGTTCTAGAAAGATTTATTCTTTCCACAAACTACCTTTTCTATTATGACTCAAACAAGGGTAAAAACGAGCTAGAAGAACTTCAATTACAATTATGTGAATAAAATAATTAGTATAATAACGTTCACTTTGGAAAGGAAAAAGAAAGGCTTCCTCAGAGAGATAATGGGCATAATACATATAGGAGATAATCCTACTAATAACTATAGGAAAACAGGAGGTGAAACATTGGCTATAAAAAGACAGTAATTACCTGTTTTATGATTCAAGCAGTTCCTTTCTTTGATCACAGGAGAGCACTGTTCATCTATGAAACAATTTGTTTTAAAGGAATAACTAGAGCCTTTGTGATGCAGAAGATATTTGATGTGGCAAATTATATAGCCTTTATTATTGAATCATAGCTATAAAAGAGAAACACATTCTTCTCATAGAGAAAATGGATACATATGTACACAATTTTGTAAGCTGTCAGTGTGCTAGTCTTGAAATCAATTGACAAAGATTCACATATATGAATCTTGGTAGTGAAAGGTGTAAGACCCTAAAAATCCCCAATAATAGGCAAGATGTATTTCCTCTCAAAAAGAGAAGTAATTTACATCATCTTTTGTAATTTGTGTTTCATTTAAGAACTGATCTTAACTAAGCTCCAACCAGCAACATAGTATAAATACTCAGTAAATATGAGTACCCAAAACAACCTGAGAACAGTCCCTGTCGATGTGGTATACATGTTTCTTGGTCAAGAAACATTATGAGGGGCTTCCCTGGTGGCGCAGTGCTTGAGAGTCCGCCTGCCGATGCAGGAGACGCGGGTTCGTGCCCCGTTTCGGGAAGATCCCACATGCCGCGGAGCGGCTGGGCCCGTGAGCCATGGCCGCTGAGCCTGCGCGTCCGGAGCCTGTGCTCCGCAAATGGGAGAGGCCACAGCAGTGAGAGGCCCGCATAACGCAAGGAAAAAAAAAAAAAAAAAAAAAAAAAAAGAAACATTATGAGATTGTATTTCAAGCTAATCTTTTTCCTTTACAAGAATCAGAGGGATTTAGCAAAAGATGTGATTATTTATTATGAGGATGTTTAGCAAGAGATTTGGTTGTTTCTCACAAGAGCTATGAACAAGGAATGTTACCTTGAGGATTTTTCACATCAATTATATAAGAAAATTGTAGTATTTCTAAATCTTTTAATTTACAGATGGCAATGCTAACAGTAAATGCTAATTTACTTTAGTGCTTTAAATTTATCATATCAAAAATTCTAGATAGAAACTAACTTGGCTCGTAGAAGCTGGGGTTTTTTGTTGGTCTTTTTTTTTAATCACTTGCTAAACTTAAGTCCAGATTTATCCTTTGTGATCAGAAGCTTCAGAGCCAATCAGGAGATGGCCAGGAGAGTAGCTTGAGGTTAGCAACTCTATCTTTCCTTCTTACCTCCTTAACCTATACACCACCCACCCAGCCCCATTTCTTTCTCCAGCCTGGATTTCCAGTTTCATGGCTACAAAATTAGTTTTTTCTATACTTAAATAGCCAGTGATATTTATTGATAATTCAGCTGACCGAGATGAGTGTCCAAACCTCTCCCCTCTGTACCTGTCCAGGAGCAGGAGAGAGGAGTGTTTCTTAGAATTCTCTGGAGTACACCCTTGCAAATAAACATCATCTAAGGCAGTTAGAAAAGATGAAGCTTCTTGCTAATTTGCCATCATCACTACTGAAGTCTCCATTTTCTGGTCTCTCTCATCCTTTTAAAGAAATGTGTAGTACCAGGCAGTGAGCTTTAAGTAAGTTCCCTCAAGACTAATTTTCCTCAAATATTTTATTAGAAGAAACCCACCTATTTGTGAATTTGGCAGTGCCTAAAGTGTTAATTTTTAAAATTTTAATACAGACGTCTTATCCTGGGTAGGTTATAGTCTTGAGAGTAGTACACAGAAAATGTCCACTGAAAACATTTTATACAGCATGAATAAATTAGGCTTCACCTTCATATAAAATCATCACTAGAAGGGGCTTCCCTGGTGGCGCAGTGGTTGAGAGTCCGCCTGCCGGTGCAGGGGACACGGGTTCGTGCCCCGGTCCGGGAAGATCCCACATGCCGCAGAGCAGCTGGGCCCGTGAGCCATGGCCGCTAAGCCTGCGTGTCCGGAGCCTGTGCTCCATCATCCAGAAGAAAAGCAGATAAATAAAAATCCTTAAATAACTTGGTCTACTTTTTTGGAAAAAGAAACCTATCCTTCTTTATTTGGACATTACTGATCATTGATTTCTATTTGTGCCTTTTCAGCAGATATCATCATTACACTGTAGATTTTTCTTTTCGAAGGATAATGATTAGTACACTAAATTGATTATTCTGAGATTTTTGAAGGTATCTACAATTTCAAGTGTATTACCTATAAAATGCAAATCTGAAGAATATTGAAGGCAATTTCCTGAAAAAATAATACATTTTAAAAGAAAAACCAGTATCATGTATTAGACACAAATAAGGCTAAGAATCTTATTCAAGTAGGTGAATTGAGTACTCAAATCTAAACAGATACATTTCTTGGTATGAGAGGAGCATTATATACCAAATGTGATATTAAACTGAATACAGAAAAAATCTTTTTGACCATGTAAAAATCTCCCTGGTTTATGTTGGTTTGGTTAAATGGAATAGATTTAGAAAATATTCAGTGAGTTAAAAATAGCATACTCAGAATAATGACTTTGGAGGATGAAACTTTCTCCCAATATCAGAGAATGAGTTGAATGAATGATACTTTTTAAAGATTTTTTTTTCCTGTTGTAGGATTAACCACTGGCTCCCTCTTTGTAAGAATATACCATATTTCCTGTATCAACATATTATTACCCTGTAATGCTCATCCTTATTTAACTAATATTTAGTTTCAAAATTACTTTCATAGAAATGATAGTGTTTTTCCCCACAGAGACTCTTTTTAACCTAACCCCTACCAAATCTCTTTCCC
>NW_006793099.1:1118393-1134363 GCF_000442215.2 Lipotes vexillifer
TCTTTCCCTCCAGTATATTTCTCATTTGACTTTATTATGATTTTTTTTAAAAGTATAAAAGTTGAGATCTTAAAGATGCAGTATTCAATCAGAAATCAGGTGAGCTATAGAGTCAAACCTGCTGTAGCTAAATTCTTAAACACCCTTCATTTAAGGAAAAGCATGTCATGTGGCCTTTTGTAGTTAACGTTTGATTTAGGCCCTTAGGGATTAGTTACTTGTAAGATAATGTTTTCCTTTCTTTTATCTCTTTCTTATATATGAGATCTATAATTTAGGGACTTGTTTTATTTTTTGTTCCTAAATGCTCAAAGTAAAATATATTTGAAGTGTCATACTGGGTGGTCATCTACAACATTTACTGTCTAATTTAGTGTTTTAGACCCTTATAAATTAAAAGCTCACCAAATGGACTCAAGTGCACAGACAGGGCTCCTAAACAGAAGTTAAAAAAAAAAAAAAAATCTCTGAGTCAAGCAGGCTTAGAGTTGTTTCTCAAAAATATACAAAAACAGAAATAAACAGACAAAAATTTGGATGATTTAAGCAGAAACAAATGTTATTAAGAGAATATTGGTACTCACAGGATCAACAGGAAAGATGGGGACCTAGACTGAGGATGATGCAGCTAGAAAAACTATGACCCAGAAATGGTCGGGGTGATCATCCTGCTGCCCTGTTAGTCCAGGAAGCCTGTACCACCGACACCACTAGCTCCTGACCTCAGGTAATGTCACTACCTCCAGCTATTCCATCAAATTTTGTTTCACTATCTCTTGCTTCAAAGTTTGGGATAGTACATTTGATTGGTGAGCCTAGGTCACATGTTTACTAACTACATGTTTGGGAGCTTCAGACTTGTGTTTGGGGCATTTTTAGATTCTATGAGATAGAACATTCATAAGGTGGGGAGTTTTGCAATCATTGGAAGGAGATTCAGCTAATGAGCAGCCAAAAAGAAGGACATATATCGTTCTACTCCCATACACTTGCTTCTCCTCATTCTGGCCATCTGTGATGGGATGTTGGTTTTTATGCCAGATAAAGTTGGGGTAATTGCATAAAACAGTATTATATAAAACCTCTCTTTTGGGAAATATACAGATAGTCACTGTAAGTTCTTATTATAGTAACGTGCTGTGATGTTAAATTTGGGGGGTGGAAATTAAGTAGGTACATTTCAATCTTCTTGGTCCGTTAATAATAGTGAAAGATGATACAATTATAATTCTGAGACTGAAGAGAAAAAAAAAACCCTAAGGAAACAAAAAATGAAAAGGGTATCTAGAATATAAATGGGGTTTATAGGTTATGTTAAAACTCTGGTTATTATGTCAAAAAAGATATACATCAAAGACAAACATGTATCATATGTTCCAAGTCTTACCAAAGAGAAGAGGGCAAGTTTTTCTGTATTCATTGAAGTGACTCTGTTAAACAAGTTTCTGCTTTTAAAATATAAATGGAGTTAGTTTCCCTTTGAAGTTGTTCAGTGGTACGCTGTAAATATACTTTCAAAGTACTTTTTAATACAGGAGTCTCATTTTCTCTTCACAAGAAGTGTAGCTAGGAGGAAAAGAGGAGGAGAGTCTTGCAATCCCACAGAGTCTTGTTTAATCCAAACTAGAGTGTGAGGTTGCCAGGCTACTGGTGTCAAAGGGGGAGCAGGTCCTCTGCTGCTTTTCTCCCACTGGGAGAATGCATTCAAAGTCCCACTTGGTCTGCCATTTTCAAACTATGTAGCAAAATGGAAGCTATTGCCTAGCTGCAAATGGATCTCCATAGTTCGGCCTAAAGTTGCTGAAAAACAGACTGGTAATTAGGGACACCCAAGCTCCCACTATACTCTGCCTTGAGAGAGTGTGAAACAGCAGTGTATGTAAATGGGTAAGAACCGTTGTCACTTTCTCATGTTTTGAACCACATGCGCAGTCTGTGAATGACTCCATTTCAGAGAAGTTTGTAGAAATAAAGTTTATGATGCCTTGTACTACTAACTTGCTGAATTAAAATGAACTTTTGTGTTAACATTCCTACATGCAAATGGTAAAACTAGCTTTGAATTCAAAAAAAAGAATGAGGGAGAAAGCATTTGCTATAGCCCCTACAAAAATTTTTTATTTAGATCTTGTTTCCTAAGGCTAGTAATAAAACCATGAAGCCAGCATTCTTTTTTCTTTTTATAGGACTCTATACTTTTATATGCCCCAGGAAAAACAGCCACTGGTTATTTCCAAGCCTCGTTTTCAATACCATGATCAATTTAAATATATCCCTGTTTTAGTAGGCAAATGCTTTAGCCACGGATCAGATGGAGGTCTATCAGAAACAAAGATGTCTTTCTTATTTTTTTTTCTTTTTTTAATATAAGTGATTTAACTAAACAAAATTTTAAATTATAAAAGTATAAATTACAGTAAAGCATGGTGTTATATTAGAAAGAGCTTCAAGGTAAGAAGTCTTCAGCTGAAAATCTTAGTGTGTATGTTGAGTAAATCACTTATCTATTCTAAGTCTGAATTCCTAAATTTGTGAAATGGCCTGATAATAATATTAGATTATTGTGAGGAGTTAAGAAAAGTTGAATATTTGGAAGCACTTTGGTAGCTCTAAAGCAGTATGGAAAGTTACTATTCCATATTATTACTACTTATTACTACTTCTAAGAGAAAAATTAAATGCAACATAATTTCAGAAAAATATTACTCCTGTTTCTCTGACGTTCACAATATTCTTGGTATGATAAGACGTAGACAGATAATAAAGCGAGGGGACTATCTCTTTTTTTTTTTTTAATTTTTTTTTTTTTTTTTTTTTGCGGTGCGTGGGCCTCTCACTGTTGTGGCCTCTCCCGTTGTGGAGCACAGGCTCTGGACGCGCAGGCTCAGCGGCCATGGCTCACGGGCCCAGCCGCTCCACTGCACGTGGGATCTTCCCGGACCGGGGCATGAACCCATGTCCCCTGCATCGGCAGGCAGACTCTCAACCACTGCGCCACCAGGGGAGCCCCAAGGGGACTATCTCTTGATAGAGTAAAAAGAAAGATAATGATTACTGTGGAGGAAAATAGTGCTATTGTTTTGAATGCTATTTACCTCATTATATATAGTAACATCTTTTAAATCTTGAACAAATGGAAGTATCACAGTAACAGAACAAATGATATGGACTACCAGACTAGTACATTTAGAGCAGTGTCTCTGTATCATACTGCCTGGGTTTCAAATCCTGGATATGCTACTAACTATCCATGTAATCTCTGCAATGTTTTTTCAGGTCTCTCTGCCTGAGTTTCTTCATCTGTAAAATGGACATATTGCTAATACCTAGCCCATGGGTTGTTTTATAAATGAAATGGAATAATGCAGTTTTAATAAAGTGCCCTTGACCAGGACATGGCACATAGCACTCAGAAAATGTTATTTTTTATCATTATCACATCTATGCACTTATATCACCTAAATATCTATTTATTTTTCTGGGTTATCCTGTTTTTTCCCAATTAGACTTTATATCTCATGATAGATATCTAAGTTGTCTTTGCATTGACTTAAAACACAAATGTATAGAATCTCTTTACCGTAGTCAAAGGTTTTTTTAAAAATTTCATTCTTTCCCATCCCTCTCTCCTTCCCTCCTTTCCTTCCTTCCTTCCATCCATATATGTAGTTCTCTTGTAAATGCCAAATGTAAGTATAAGCCATTCCTAACAATTGTGTGATGTAGTGAAAACCGTTTAGCATAAGAGATCTGGCTTTAATCATGGTTCTGAAAAACCTTACACAAATTGCTTTACATTCTCTGACACTCATCTTTTTCATCTGTAGTATGTGAGCACAATATACCCGTTTTTGAAAGAATGTGTGTAAACTGCCTGACAGATAGCAGCCACTCTGAAAATGGTGGCTAGCTATTATTACTATTACTATTTTTTCATGTTTATAACATTTGGATTATTTTTCTGAGTGTTTCAAAGTGAGTTATCACATTTTACCATGTTGAACACAGGGATAAGAATGCTTTCAGAACTTTTGTAATAAATTACCCATAGCATTGGTCTTCAGGGCTTAGTGTGCTTGTACAAGTAGGACACTGTTTATACAAGGGATGTAGCATAGTGGATCTTGTGTTTAGGCCACTAGAAAGCAGCTCCTTTTGAAAACAATTGACATTTCTTAGCGGATTATATGATGGTGTAACTTAGTACTATTGCTGTAAGATGGAGTCTTTTATGACATTTCTTGTTTATTTAAACTACATCTAAGTAAATTTATTATGGCCTCCAGAATACTCTTCCTACATGGTAGCAAAATCCCCATGAGTTGATAACGAATGCTTTTGAAAATCTTTGCAAACTGTTCCACTGAAGTATTGCCGTGGATCCTGTCAGCTGCTATTTGGTAACTCTGAAATACCATGGGGTACATTTTAGCTCATGATCATATTATAGAGGTGACCGTCTAACTTCTGCTTCATTTGTGAGGGCTGGTAGCAGTCTGAACCATGCCATGAATAAGTACAGCAGTGACTTCTGATAATAGAGCTTTTATTTTAGATTCCATTTTACCATAATGAATTTGACCTCATGCATACTCTCAGGAAATAAGTGCAGTTCAGCGGCATCAGGAAAAATGCATTTTATGGACTGTGCTGAATAGTTAACATGGACCAACAGCCCATTCACCATACTGCTTTAAAGCCTTTCCCCATGGTTTTTCATTGCAGAATTGCACTTCTAGAAAATGGGAAATAAGTGTAAGATGGTAGCTTCAAGGAAACCCTCAAAACCTCTGTTATTTAAGGGAAATGTGAAGGCATTCTTTGATCTTCAATGTATCTCATTTAAATTGACTTTCAAATAGTTTTGGATGCTTTTAAATACAGTCTTATAAACTTTTAAAAACATACTAGAACTATTTAGAAATAATATTTCTTGTAAGAATAAAACTAAAAGACAGGGAAAGGAAAACTAAGGTAAGTTGCAGTTAATATTTACTGGTCTCTCACTATAGTTAACTCATGTAGAGAAGATACATTAGGGAAGTAACAGGAGATTGGTATCCTAATACTAGTACTACTGAGTCACAAGTATTTGGTGAGGTTTTACCACATGCAGGACACTCTAAGAGCATTTTCTAAGCTGAAAGATATACAAGGGTGAAGGTCTGTCTTTCGTACAGTAGGAATTTGCATTTTCATTCCCAACATTGTAATGTCTGATTTATGAAGGTGTTTGAATTAATTTGCTATTCCAGACTAGGATGATTTGGACTATATTTTTGCATTTATTCCTGGATCCACTTCTTGTGATGGACTTCATTTAGGCTCATTTTTACCTGATGATATATGTAGGGATGAGGTCACTCTTATGGATTCAGTAAGGTTTTTCAATAAATGAAAACATTTAGATTTAATCACTAATGAAAAATAAATCTGAAGGAAAGACATTTCTTTTTTATTGAATAGGGTCCAATAGATTTTTGACTAATAGTCAGTTACTCCCACAATAGAGGGGAGTGATATAATTCTGAGATAAAAAATCAATTCTTTATATGAATACTAGTTCATCTGTGGCTATTCTGATAGGAACATTTTTGTGTGCACTTATTACAAAAGACTTTGGACAGTACTTCCAGAGGTTTTCAGTCTGTTTCTCTGACATCTTGGTATAATGTCTGTGGGAAGAGAGGTGCTGACAGTGAGGTTTCTCTGTAGAACAGTGTTAGTGCTGGGGCTGCCCTTACCACTTGACTAGGTATCTTGTAACAGAGAAGAGGGGCAAGCAGAGGATGGAGTAAGTCTGTGGTCAGTACCTTGGAGAGCTCTTACGAAGGAACTTGACATCACCTGAGGGGTGTGTGTGTACATATCTACACATAAATATAATATATACATGTATACACAGATATACACATATGTACACACATATACAATGGACCCTTGAACAAGGGATTTGAACTGCGTCGGTCCACTTACACGCAAATTGTTTTCAATAAATACATACTATAGTACTACAAGATCTGTGGTTGGTTGAATCCTGGGATGTGGAACTAGGGATATGGGAGAGGCAACTGTAAAATTATATGCAGATTTTCGACTGTGCAGGGGTCATCACCGCTGCCCCTGCATTGTTCAAGGGTCAACAGTATACAATTATGTACATACATATATAGACACAAACATACACATATATGTGTCATGTGTATATAAATACACACAAATATACATATATATTTATGTATTTGCAGGTAGACATGAACAGTTTTTAAACTGAATCAATGTTAGCAAGGGCTGCGCTATAGTTATCAACATATGCAGATTTAAACTGGACTGAAGTAATGTTTTACTCTTCATTAAATTATGTCCCCCAGGATAAGGTAGTGTATAACTTTATTGTTCATTTTCAAAGCAGTGATGCTTCCAGATACATGTGCCCCTTGAAAATTCATTTTGATAATAATAGTATTAACTAGAATTTGTTGTGTTCCTGCTATATTCCAACCAATATGCTAGGTGTTTCACACAAATTTATGAACTCCTCACTATTATTGCCATTCTAAAGTGTAGAAGACTGAGGTCTAGATAATTTGAATGATGTGTACAGGATCACGTATGTGGCAGTTTGTAGATCCATGATTTAGACCCAGATACTAGTTGTAGAATCCATGTTCTTTTTGGTACTCTAGGATTTGTCATTTGTCATTAAAATTCTAATATCGTACTGTTTGGTCAGATCTCATTTCTCTATGGGAGCTGGATAGTGGGAAAAACAATTAACAAGTTGTCTGAGATTAATTTAGTAGAGCTGCTATGTAATTCACATCATTAGAGGAAAAATAATTCCAGTAGTCATAACACAACCCTGTGGATAAATAAATTTGTGTATTACAGATATTTAGTGATTGATTACCCAGCAAAAGAGTAATACTGACTACTGAGAAGACCCAAGTAATCTTCCATTTGCTTTATTTCCTCCCTTATTTCAACCATCTGAGAGTTGTGAGGGACCACCCATCATGATTTGCATAGATGAGTTGCTATAGTAACATTTAAGCACATTACTAAAGAGGCAACCTACTAACTGTAACCTTTATCTTTATGAGAACAATATACTTTATGGGTTATGAGAGCTATGTGTCACTAATAGCCTCAAGGTGTTTGACTATATTATGAAGTCAGAATAGTTTAACTTTGGGACTATGGTCTCTTATGAAACATTTCTATTTTTTGAGAAAATAAAAATGATGATTTCATTTTTAGTTTAGGCTATTAGTGAATGGGACCAAATATGACAATGCTACTTTATATGCCCTAGGAATTAGCACACGAATAGGATTTTTTTTCTTTTTCAATTTTCTGACTTGAATTGACAGAACATTGCCTTCTCCCACTTTTCAACAGAATCATCATAAAAATTCAGGTGGAGAATTGAATTTTGAGCTGTATAATTCAAGCAAAACAAATGCATTTTTACCTCTACATATTTTAAAAATTCTGTTTTTCACTGCACTTTGGTGTATAGTAGACAGGTTACAGTTAAGTAAAATAATATTAGTTGATCTTTTATAAATCCACCTCTTTCATTAAAATTTCCCAGATAACATACTAATTAATGCTTATTCATCTAAATGATTATATCACCCAAACAGAAAAAAGCATAACATGCACATAATAACAAGCGTTTTCTATCTCCCAGAAACGAGAGGAAAATTTCTCCAGTCTCTGGGCCTTTAGTTATTATCTGCCTCCTGCATCAATGTTAGCAAGGACGGTACTGCACAGGGTACTGCATAGAGTACCCTGATCACTCTAATTTACTTTTCCTATTTATCTTTCAAATATCAGTTTAAGTCCCACCGTTTCAGGGAAGAGTTCCATTCAACTGTACTCATCACCTACTCCACATTCTACAGTACTTATAATCTTTAACATTCATTTGCTAAGTATATGCTTGGAAGTCTTAGAAGTATCAGATTGCAAAGATACCAGACCAAAGACTCAATATCAGTTGGGAAAGTCTTATCTGAGAAGTAAAATTTTTCACTAGTAAAATTTGTACAATGTTGTTTCCATTCTAATGCACGTGGAAGACTTAAACCCAGGTGTTCTTTGTTAATGCAAGTCAGGTTGAATAACCTTATGTCCAAGTCTCTTGTCCTTGATTCCTTCTGAGGAAGTCTCTGGTTGGGACTACATTCTGACCCTTACTTTTAATTCTAATTTCCTAAGAAATCTGGCTGCTTACTAATCTCATCTCCAAATCTGGACACACATTCTATAAACCAGATCTGGATCTTTTAACTACAGGGACTGTGTTCATAAATGATGCTTCTGCCTATATTACTGGATATTTCACTTCCTTCTAATCTCTTGGATGGTGAAGCTAGCCCAGATTAGAATAAACTTGGATTGGCTGGCTTAGACTGTTCATTCTTCACTGAAAGTTTCAAGGCCTCCATTATGTTTCTCATTTTGGTCCATTCCCCCAATTTTCAGTCAGATTCTTTCTCCTCACCAGTTGTGTCAAGTAGACAGGCAGGAAAGAATTTAGGGAGACAGGCTAGTAGGGGGAACAACAGATCATTTTATGGGCATCTGGGCCCTGGTATCATTACTTGAATTAGGAGTATTGCTCAGTCCTTGAGCACTGTACTTGCCAACTAAAGGTGCCTTACAGACCAACCATGGCATGAAAATCAGAACCCATCAGTGTACCTAATAGGATACAGACACTATATATCAAGCAGAAACTTACCTACAGGGGGTACCTTAGCCATGGGATTCAGCACAGGCAAGGAAAACTCTATACCAGTAGTCACCATAGGGCACACACTGATTTTTATGTCAGCCTAATAGGAGAGAGAACTGAAATAATAATGCAGGGACTAAAGGGTTAACACTGAGGCATCATGTTGCTGAGCACTGGGTACCCATGTGTGGAGATGATTTTTGATTATAGCATCCCCCCCACCAATGGCTTTACTTTCTACAGTTTCAGCTATCTGTGGTCAACTGCTGTTTGAAAATATTAAATGGAAAATTCCAGAAATAAACAGTTTACAAGTTTTAAATTGCACGTTGTTCTGAGTAGCATGGTGAAATCTCATGCCATTCCTCTCAGGATGTGAATCATCCCTTTGTCCAGCATATCCTGCCCTTTAGTCACTTAGTAGCCACTTCAGTTATCAGATCAACTGTGGCTGTATCACAGTGCTCATGCTCAAGTAACCCTTATTTTACTTAATAATGGCCCCGAAGCCCAAGGGTAGTGATGCTGGCAATTTGAATATGCCAAAGAGAAGCTGTAAAGTGCTTCTGAATGAAAAAGGTGAAAATTCCTGACTTAATAAGGAAAGCAAAGAAATTGTGTGCTGAGGTTGCTAAGATCTATGGTAAGAATGAATCTTCTATCTGTGAAATTGTGAAGAAGGAAAAAGAACTTCATGCTACTTTGGTATTGCACCTCAAACTGCAAAAGTTATGGCAACAGTGTGTGATAAGTGCTTAGTTAAGATGAAAAAGGCGTTAAACATGTATAATAAGATATTTTGAGAGAGAGAGAGAGAGACCACATTCATATAACTTTTATAACAGTATATTGTTGTAATTGTTCTATTTTATCAGTTATTGCTATTCATCTCTTATTGTGCCTAATATACAAATTAAACTATCATAGGTATGTTTGTATAGGTAAAAACATCATATATATAAATATATATGGTTCAATACTGTCCATGGTTTCAGGCATCCACTAGGTGTCTTGGAATGTATCTCGATGGATAAGGGGTAGCTAATGAACCCACTCCCTCTGATTATGATTGGTCAGAGAAACAGGAAGAAGTTAAGTCAAATAAAGTGACTTCCTGGGGACCTGAAGACTACAGAGCCAGCAGAAAAGACATAGATCTATTTAACTAATAAAGTTTAACTTTTTATTTTTAGTGGAGATTTTTTTTCTTTCATATTTATGTACACTAGATTGTATTTTACTTATGTTCATGTTGATTTCTTGGTATTATGTTGTAAATTTTTATTATTCAAGTGACTTGGATTTATGCTAAGCCCAGAGCTACATGCATGAGAATATTCAGGATTATTTGGTGGGGATGATATAAATATAATCAATTCTCAATTGTTTAGGAACCATTGGATGTTTTCCTCTGTGACATCCAATGGTCATTTTCCCTAACCTATTAAAAGAGTATGTCCATACTGACACTGTTTGCAGATGACATGATGCTATACATAGAAAATCCTGAAGTAGCTACCAGAAAATTACTAGAGCTTATCAATGAATTCAGTAAGTTGCTGGATACAAAATTAATATACCGAAATCTGTTGCATTTCTATACACTAACGAAATATCAGAAACAGAAATTAAGGAAATAATCCCATTTATCATCACATCAAAAAGAATAAAATACTTAGGAATAAACCTAGCTAAGGAAGCAAAAGACCCATACTCTGATAACTGTAAGACACTGATGAAAGAAATTGAACATGACAACAAACAGATGGAAAGATATACTGTGTTCTTGGATTGGAAGAATCAATATTGCTAAAATGATCATACAACCTAAGGCAATCTACAGATTCAGTGCAATCTCTATCAAATTACCAGTGTCATTTTTTCACAGAACTAGAAAGAAAATTTTTTTAATTTGTATAACACAAAAGACCCCAAATAGCCAAAGTAATATTGAGAAAGAAGAATGGAGCTGGAAGGATCATGCTCCCTGACTTCAGACTATACTATAAAGCAACGATAATCAGAAAAGTATGGTACTGGCACAAAAACAGACACATAGATGAATGGAACAGGATAGAAAGTCCAGAAATAAACCCAGGCACCTATGCTCAATTAATCTAGAACAAAGGAGGCAAGAATATACGATGGAAAAAAGACAGTCTCTTCAATAAGTGGTGCTGGGAAAACTGGACAGCTACATGTAAAAGGATGAAATTAGAACATTCTTTAACACCATACAAAAAAATAAACTCAAAATGAATTGAAGACCTAAATGTAAGACTGGATACTGTAAAACTCTTAGAGGAAAACATAGGCAGAACACTCTTTGACATAAATCACAGCAATATGTTTTTCACGCCGTCTCCTAGAGTAATGGAAATAAAAACAAAAATAAACAAAGCTTTTACACTCAAAAGCTTTTGCAAAGACAGCAAAGGAAACCATAGCCAAAGTGAAAAGACAACCCACAGAATGGGAGAAAATATTTGCAAGTGATGCAACTGACGAGGGATTAGTCTCCAAAATTTACAAACAGCTCATGCAGCTCAATATCAGAAAAACAAACAACCCAATCAGAAAATGGGCAGAAGATCTGAATAGATACTTCTCCAAAGAAGATATACAGATGGCCAAAAGGCACATGAAAAGATGCTCAACATTGCTGATTATTAGAGAAATGCAAATCAAAACTACGGTGAGGTATCTATCACCTCATAACAGTCAAAATAGCCATCACCAAAAAGACTACAAATAATAAATGCTGAGAGGGTGTGGAGGAAAAAGGAACCTTCCTGCACTTTTGGTGGGAATGTAAATTGGTACAGCCACTTGGAGAACACTATAGATGTTTCTTGAAAAACTAGAAGTAGAGCCATGATATGATCCTGCAATCCCACTCCTGGGCATATATCCAGAGGAAACCATAATTCAAAAAGATACATGCACCCCAATGTTCACTGCAGCACTATTTACAATAGCCAAGACATGGAAGCAACTTAAATGTCCTTTGATAGATGAACAGATAAAGAAGAAGTGGTATATATATATATATACACACACACACACACAATGGGGTATTACTCAGCCATAAAAAAGAATGAAATAATGCCATTTGCAGCAACATGGATGGAACCAGAGATTATCATACTAAGTGAAGTAAGCCAAACATAGAAAGACAAATATCGCATAATACACTTATATGTGGAATCCAAAAAGAAAAGAGATACAAATGAACTTATTTACAAAACAGAAAGGTACCCACAGACATAGAAAACAAACTTAATGGTTATCAAAGGAGAAAGGAGGGTGGGGGGAGGGATAAATTAAGAGGTTGGGATTAACATATACACACTACTATATATAAAATAGATAACCAACAAGGACCTACTCTATAGCACAGGGAACTATACTAAATATTTTGTAATAAACTATAAGGGAAAAGAGTCTGAAAAGCAGTATATCTATATATCTATATATGAATCACTGTGCTGTACACCTGAAACTAACATGATATTATAAATCAACTATACTTCAATAATCCCCCTCAAAATTGAAATGTACACACCAAAAAGAAAAGCTATATCATAATTTATAGCTGTTTAGCTAAAGAGACTATGCTCTTGTAATGAGCTAACTTCTGTATCTCATTCCTCATTCACCAATTATTTTCCTTCTAAAGTGAAACCAGGAATAATTTATATATATGTAAAATTTACCATGGAGATGATTTTGTCATTAGCTAGGAGATCCAGAAAGTGAAAATTACTTATCTATTACTATCATTCAAATTAAGTGACAAATACATGGACACAGATGGTGTAGATACTAAAATACAAATTACAACTTTTCAACCCAGACATTTTATGGTCTTAATAAAAAAAGTTAATAACATAAATAAGAATATGACATCCTAAATTTAATTGCTGCTGCTCAGAACTGTCGTCTCTGATGCTCACATAATGTTTCATCGAGAGAACAGAGAATACATTAATCAGCACTTTTCTTACTACTTTTTAAGTCATAATCTTCTAATAGGTAGTTAGAGCATAAAAATAGAGCTCTAGAACTAATATCTCTTTATTCCTAACTCAGGATCCTTTCTAATTACAATAAATTTAGATAAAGTAATTTGCCTTTAGGGAATATTAATTTTTCTGTTTTACCTCTATACTTTTGTAAAACCTGATGCCTTTAAGGTATTTTAGCTACTCTGAAATCACCTCTTAAATGTTGAATTCGGAAATTTTGTGACCAATTAATAGTAAGATTCATGCCTTATAGTAGGTAACTTCAAACAGATGTTGTTTTAGTTTAAAATTTCCAGGGCAATTTAATTAATATTTAACTCATGCATTGAATACCCATGTCTTTGGGGTTCCAGGACCCAATTCCAACATGTATATGTGGAGATTCCCCCAAACCAGACAAGCAATTCTTGGTATGAGAATTCAACTCAATTCTGACATTACCTACCCAGAGATTTAGCATCAGATTCCACAGGTAAATGGTTCAGTTCCATGAGATGGCTCTCCATTTTGGATGTCAATCTCAAACCTAGGTTTTTACTTGAGCTTCTGGCCAATGGGTTACAAACTGGATGTTTCAAGGAGCCCTTCCAACTCAAGATGCCAATCACACGTCCAGGTGGTTACCTTACTTCTTGACAGACTGGCTATAAATCAGAGGTAACCAGGATCCTCTCCTTGGGTTCAATTAGCTTGCTAAAATGGTTTGCTGTACTCAGGAAACCTATGTACTCACTAAATTACCGATGTATTACAAAGGATATTAAAAGATATAAATCAACAGCCAGATGAAGAGATATGTAGAGGGAGGTCCTGAACCTCCCTCTGTCTGTCTTCATAGAGTGTCAAGTCAACATAGTGGCACATGGAAGTATTTTTTAATTCCCTAATCTGGAAGGTCCCTGTATTCCCTCCTTTTGGATTTTTATGAAGGCTTCATTGCATTGGCATGACTGATTAACTCATTGGCCACTGGTGATTGATTCAACTTTTAGCTCCCTTTCCTCCCTGGAAATCAGGGGGTAGGACTGAAATTTCCAACCTTCTGTTAAATGGCTGGTTCTCCTGACAACCAGCCCCCATCCTTAAGTGCTTCCCAAAAGTCACTTTCATTAACATGAGTTATGAATAATAACACACCCATTTATGGCTCTGAAGTGTTTTCAGGAACTGAGGACAAGAGACCAAATATTAAGACATGCTCCCGTTGTTCTTGTCAAATTCCAAGGGTTTGGGGAGGTGTGAACCAGGATCTGTGTATGAAGTCCAAATATATATGAGAAGCATACTTTGGTTATCTGAATGAAAATATATTTATACATTTCTTATAAATCACAACAACCCTGGTTTTCAAAAATGGATCCCTTACAGCAAAATAATCATACTGTAACTGAGCAGAACACTACGGGGCCTTCCCAGGACAGATCCCTCCCCATATCCTCTGCTTTAGCTCCTCTCTAAAGTATGTACCGAGATAATAGTATCTGATGCACATTTCCTGAGTTTTTCACATGCTAAAACCACCACCAAAGGGAAGAAATTAACTACTTGATGATCATGAGCAGGTAGCCCCCCAGACCTTCTGGAGCCCAAGGACTGATCACCATCAACCACTCAGAGAATTGTGCAGGAGCGATCATGTACCCTGGGATGCCACCCCCTAACCTTGCTTTTCAAAATGCTTTGCTGAAACCCTTTGGGAAGTTTGGGGTTTTAGAGCGCAAGCCACCTGTCCTCCTTGTATTGGCACCTTTACAATAAATGCTGCATTTTCCTTCACCACAACTCCGCGTCAGTAGATTGGCTTCACTGCATACAGGTGAGCAGACCCAAGTTTGGTTTGGTAACAAATTCTGTCACAGCACTTAAATTTGGTGTAGCATCTATAGAGCAAATATAGCAATAGTTCCAACAAAATATGCCTATTGTTTGGAGAAGCCAGTGTGGGGTAGAAATAGATTTAAAGAAACAACTCATTTGTCCTATAAAAAACCATTACAAACATTTTTATACTCTTGTACTACTTTGATTATTATTTCTCCCTCTTCATCTACTGCTACTTGAACTTTATGATAAACTGAATGATCAAATATGTACATTTCTGATAAATCACAGTATCACACCATGTAATAGTAATGACTTATAACCTGATTCCGGCTGAGAAATGGAATATTGCCTGCCCTATCAGTAAACAAAGGATGTCACAGTCATCAGGGATTGCAGCCCTCCAGTGGTGAGCAGGTGAGCCCTGAGGAAACTCAGGATATGAAAACACAGGATACTGGCCCCAGATAGCTGAGGTGCATATAAAAGGAATTATTTCAGTGAGCCCAGACTCTTGCATCTTCCTATACATAGAAAAGCACTAAATTCCTTAACTTGAGATTTTTAGTTTTCTTTAATTAACAGTAATCTTTTGTTCCTATTACCTGCCTTTTGTTGCGAAACTCCAATATATCCTAGCTCCCCCTTCGCCTCCTTGGAACCGGTTACCTGAGATGCTGCCTCCTGGGCTTGAAGTCCTAAAAATTCCCGCCGAATAAAACATAACTCTCAACTTTGATGTTGTGAATACAACACTACAAATAATGCTGTATTTCCCAAGCATTGTGAAACTGCAAAATTCTTCAATTTGTGTATCTTCACTGTAAGATAAAACGCCTCCTGGGCATAGCACATAGTTCCTTCATGATTTGGTCCCTGCTTACTTGTCCAGTTTTGTCCTTAGGCATTTTCTTTGATGCTTTAAGTTACAGAAACATCATACTATTTTTAGCTCCTTAAAGATGAAATGCTCTGTCATGTTTTCACATTGTGCTCTTTACCTAACATGGGTTCCTGCATCACCCTCTCTGTGGTCTTCCCTGACCCTCACGAAAGAGGCAAGAATAAAACTTGAAGAAAATTTAACAAAGGAGAAAGAAGGAAAAATTAATAAAATAGTATGCAATTAAAAATAAAAGACTCAGGAATGCTTTTCTCTCTTTTTCCACTTCATCTTCTACTTAACTCCATTACAACCCTTACTATTTTGTTTACTTGTATACATGTCTCTCCAATGAATTTAAATTGTATGAGAATAGGGGTCATACTTTTATATACATTTTCATTATTTTAATATAAAAAAAGATTAATTTGCCCTAACTTCAGAAAACTTATACAACATAGCCAACATGACACTTTTTTTTTTTTTTTT
>NW_006793099.1:1134850-1157183 GCF_000442215.2 Lipotes vexillifer
TTTTTTTTTTTGTGGTGCGCAGGCCTCTCACTGTTGTGGCCTCTCCCGTTGCGGAGCACACAGACTCCGGATGCAGGCTCAGCGGCCATGGCTTACGGGCCCAGCCGCTCCGAGGCATGTGGGATCTTCCCAGACCGGGGCACGAACCCGCGTCCTCTGCATCAGCGGGCAGACTCTCAACCACTGCGCCACCAGGGAAGCCCGACACTTTTTTAATGCACTAAATGATGACATGTTTTATTAGTAATGCCTGAGGTGTTTTATCCTAGGTTTTAACCACAGAACATAAAGTGAAACAATAAATCTTTTATTTTACGAGTCTCTATTTCATTAAATGAAAACATTTTTTAAGTTTTAAAATAATTCTTTTTTTAAAAAAATATTTATTTATTTGGTTACACTGAGTCTTAGTTGAGACAGGTGGGCTCCTTGGTTGTGGCATGTGAACTCTTAGTTGTGCCATGCATGTGGGATCTAGTTCCCTGACCAGGGATCGAACCAGGGCCCCCTGAATTGGGAGTGCAGAGTCTTAACCACTGTGCCACCAGGGAAGTTCCCAAAATAATTCTTTTCTTCATAAAGAAGTGTTAGGCACTAATCTACAGTTTAATTTTTCCTGAGTCATTGACTATTTTTCCTTTTATTAATATTTTTGTTAAGGAATTCTTTCTGTTATTTGGCATAATTTCATCATGCCATGATCCTAGTATATAAGTTCTTCCAAACATATCTATCTTTATTTTCTTTAAGAAAATGAAGGAACTTAAGTAGCCAAGACACACATAGTATCACTTAATGTTCAGTAATTCACAGGTTTAATTTTCATTCAGTATAAAAATCATTATTTTCTTTTTCAATGTCACTGCATGAAAAAAGAATTTTAGACTCTATATTCTTTAAAAATGGACCTACTTTTGGACACAAGTACATGGCTTTTCAAAAGAGGCTCAGCTATAATAAGCAACTGTTTGTGGAAATTCCATTGCATTATCTGCCCCAGACCCTAACAGTTAGTCTTTCTCTGCTGTCTTTTGCTTTTTGACTTGCCCCCAGCTCTGAATCCTCTTTTTTCCCTCCGAACTGCAGTACCTATGACTCAGTGGCTGAAACTGTGTAACTCAGATGGTGACTTGAACCCACAGTCTTTTAATTGAGATAAAACACCTGGTCTCAGGACTTAATGAAGCTCAGGTTCTTGATGTCTCATCACAGAAAGATTTCAGTGAGATACAAAGTGATAAGTAAGAAGTGGATTTATTTAGAGAGAAACACACTCCACCTACCGACTGTGGGCCATCTCATAAGTCAAGAAGGCTTGGGAGAAACTCCACAGACAGAGTGTGGACCATCTCAGAAGATGAGAGGCTGAAATATGGCGTGGTTAGTTTTTATGGGCTGGGTAATTTTTTTTTTTTTTTTTTTGCGGTACGCGGGC
Source organism: Lipotes vexillifer (assembly GCF_000442215.2). NCBI lineage: Eukaryota > Metazoa > Chordata > Mammalia > Artiodactyla > Lipotidae > Lipotes > Lipotes vexillifer. The sequence continues at coordinate 1,136,286 of NW_006793099.1, forward strand.
CTCTCACTGCTGTGGCCTCTCCCGTTGCGGAGCACAGGCTCCGGACGCGCAGGCTCAGCGGCCATGGCTCACGGGCCCAGCCGCTCCGCGGCACGTGGGATCCTCCCGGACCGGGGCACGAACCCGTGTCCCCTGCATCGGCAGGCGGACTCGCAGCCACTGCGCCACCAGGGAAGCCCTGGGCTGGGTAATTTCATAGGCTAATGAGGGGGAGGGTTATTCTAATTATTTTGGGGAAGGGGCAGAGATTTCCAGAAATTGGGCCACTGCCCACTTTTTGGCTTTTGATGGTTAGCCTCAGAATCGTCATGGCACTGGTGGGTGTGTCATTTAGCATGCTAATGTGTTACAAGGAGCATATGATGAGGCTCAAGATCCACTGGAAGTTGAATATTCCACCATCTTGGACCTAGTTGGTTCTAACCCGTTTTTGTCACGTCCTATGGCTATGTCGTTCTTTCAAAGATTGTGCCCTGCCCCCTTCCCTCTTGTTTCATGGCTATAAAATAATCATATAGAACACTCTTATATTGTTTTCTATGTGCCAGGTTTAAATCTAACACTTTAGTGATGTTAGCTCATTTAATTGCAAAAATTATATTAGGTATATGGAATTATTGTCCTATTTTACAATGAGGAAATTGAGACATAGAAAAATTATGTATTGCCCAAGGTCACATAGTTAAATAAATTTTGGAGCCAAAACTAGATCACAGAAACCTCTATCCTTCATCATTATATTATCCTGCCTCTCTATGAGTGAGTGATGTATGTGTTAAAAAAACACACAAACTCAATTGTATAAATCTGAAGAGCTAACTTACTTTTTCAATGATTCTTGAATCAGGCACCATCCCATCTAGCAACCAGAAGGATGTTCCAAACATTGGGAATTGCCTGTAGGTGAGCAAATTTGCCTGCCACCCCAAAATGTTTCTTTTTGACATGTAGATTATTTTGAGCTGAAAACAATCAAGGCCCAAAAGACTCAGGAAGAACCTTTGATCTTCCCATTAACTGTTTTAAAAGGATTTAGTTAGAGGGAAGGGAGCTATCACCTTAGATAACTATAGAAGAATATAAACTAGGTATGGTAGACAGGGAGGAACCTAGCAAAGTATGTTTGTTAAAATTCCTGTGTCCCATCATCTCTGCATGACCTAGCAAACATTTGTTTACCAAACATTTGCTTTTACATCTCCATGTGAATTGTTCTCCCCTTTGAAGTCCCACACTACTACCCCCAACATCCTCTTTAGTCTTTACCTGAAGTTGGTATTTAAGGTGAGGGCTTCTGACATTTTGGTGAGATAGTTTTCTTGAGTCTCTCCCGTGTATACGTGTTACTAAACTCTGTTTGATTTCCTCCTATGAAAGTGTCTCATGTCAATTTAATTCTTAGACCAGCCAGAAGAACCTAGAAGGGTAGAAAAACAATTTTTTCCTTCTTAACGTCCTGCTTATTGTAATCATAATAATTCCCTGGTGTGTTGTATCCTCTCAAAAGCTTTAAGTGCATGTTCACAGCTGCTGACCAGCAGGGAAAAGGTCTTTCTAAGACTGGAACATTGGAAAAGAAGCAAAGACAGTAACCAACTTAAGAATTATAAACCTGGAACCGTAACCTGTGAATGTCACAGGGATTTAGCAAAAACATCATGGCCTACAGATACCACATCAAAGATCAGCAAAACTGCAAAGCCATAGCTGAGAGTGACACTAATGACTTAAATTTTGATCACATCTCTCAGGCTGAGAGTCTGATCAAAAAGGAAAAATTGTTAAAGAGAGAAACCACAGGCCCAAGATGATGTCATTTGTGATAAAGCCCATGATACTAAGCAGAGATTTTTTTATACCTAACTTAATTGCAGTTTCAACCTTCACCGGAAATGTAAGCTTAATCAACCAGTTTGGAATTTTCTGGTCTGCACCAGTGAGGTAATCTGTTATGTGGGTCCTCTCTGTCCCCTAGAGGAAGAAGAGGCAATAATGGGCATAAAACCCATGCTGTTCCGTTCCCCACCCCTCTGCCAAAGAAGATGTCCTGACCTAAAAATAATCCTTAATCTTTTTTTTTCTTCTTTTGCTAATGACTTCCTTTCCCCAACCTCCTTTCTATAAAAGCCTTTTATTTTGTACGGCTCCTTGGAGCACCCTTCTAATTGCGAGATGGGATGCTGCCTATTGATGAAGTATTTTTTTAAAGGGAACTTTATTATTTTTATTTATTTCTTTTTGGCTGCTCAGGGTCTTCACTGTTGCTCAGGCTTTCTCTAGTTGCAGTGAGCGGGCGCTACTCTTCGTTGCAGTGTGTGGGCTTCTCATTGCAGTGGCTTCTCTTGTTGTGGAGCACGGGCTCTAGGTGCGTGGGCTTCAGTAGCTGTGGCATGTGGGCTCAGTAGTTGTGGCTCATAGGCTCTAGAGTGCAGGCTCAGTAGTTGTGGTGCATGGGCTTAGTTGCTCTGCGGCATGTGGGATCTTCCCGGACCAGGGCTTGAAGCCATGTCCCTTGTATTGGCAGGCGGATTCTTAACCACTGTGCCACCAGGGAAGCCCTGCTCATTCATGAATTGTTGAATAAAGCCAAATGGGATCTTCAAATTTATTTGGTTGAATTTTTGCTTTTTAATCACATGTATGAAAGTAGGCAAAAGAGATAGCATCCTGCTACACTTGTATCAGTTTCAGAGTTGAATTCCTACTGGTTGCATATGAGGCTTTGGAATAAGCAATTTATGGGAAATATATTGGAGTAGCTAACAGAATTAAGGGAACAGATAATAACTGAGTCTTAGAGCTCTTTTTGTACTAGAAAAGTAGGATTTCAGGGGCCTCTTCTTTTTCCTTGAGTGCAGGTGACTCAGTGTCAGTGACTTTAGGTCAATTTCAGGTCCACTGAAGTTTAAATTCCCATAGGAGTGGAGAATCAACTTGGCCTGAGTCAAGCAAGTATCTATGGACTCTAGGGTAGAGGTGATGGCACTCTGGAATTACCTGGATATTCGTAGAGAAGAGGGGATCACTGTGAGCCAGCCAACCACCTCACATGATTTGTATTCTCCCAATATATAATACACTTTTCCATGGCTTATGTAATATGCTGGAATTTGAGCTGAAATAAAATAGCTTAGCTAAACCACATATACATTAAGACAAACTTCTCCATTTACTCACCTCTCCTTAATTTTACCTCCTTCATTTTAAAATCTGCTTCTAGTCACATATTTAAGATAAATTAGATCCATATAATGTTGAAAAAAAATTACTTTTGATGGTAAACTATCGGATTAATTGAACTTCCAGGTTCCACATAGGATATACATTGTGTGACTTTGGTTTAAAATTATAAAATAAATTTAATTAAGAAAACAAACATATCCCCTTTGCTTGTGATCGTCACAATGGTGTTGTCTGTCTCCAAGGTTGGAAAGTACACTCGTTAGATATTAAGATAGAGAAATATTCCCATTTACAAAAGCGAGTTTAAAGGTAAGTACATTCTACAATAAAGCAGTCAGGAATTTTATGCATTTGCTAATGATTGTAAAGAGATGTACAATAGATCATCTCCAGGGTTGAGTGTTTGCCCTCTTACATCAGTGAAAAGTTATAGAGGTATCATACTAATGTCACAAGTGATGGAAATCATTTCTAAACTTGGAGGAGGTCAAATGTGGTTTGTAGTAAGTAAACTGCATTTGCTGAATCAAGCTTTTCAATCTAATTAGTTTAAAGGCACTAGGTATTACCTCATGACCTTCGGAACAGTTATCCATTTGAAAAAGATATTTGCCCCCTAGACCTCTGCAAACTCTCTTCAGTATGTGACAAATTTACTACATAAAATCTTTCCAAACTCATTTGTTTTTTTTCTTAAGTTCTGGCCAAAAAGATAATACTTAGATTGGGAAGACTACAGATAACCTGAGAAAACAGCCTGAGTTTTGAAGATAGCGATATAAAATTTATTAACTAATTAGCAAAATAAAGACAAGATCATGAATCGGGCAATAGTAAAGAGGCTCAAAAATCTTTGTTTCCAGGCTCTGTGAGCTTTAGAATTTCTTTTCTGCCAAATCAATTTAATTAAACTGAGACTGTCAAAAACAAATAATGTAGATAAGCCATCGAGTATACCATTTACACTTTTTCTCTCAGAATATAATCTATTCCAGTACTTTGAACCAAGGCACATCAAGATTCATCCTAGAAGAACTGAGAAGCTACAATTGTACTCAAGGCAGAATAATACGAAAATTCCTTACCTTCACAAATTTGGTGGAGTAGAATATTTCCATTTTCCTGACAACATTTGAAATAAAGTGATTTATTAGTTGTGGAAAACTCTATTTGCCATAGCGTAAACAGAAGGGTCCACATAAAGTGTATCATTATGTTTGCTTCAAATTTTGTGTGTGTGTGTGTGTGTGTGTGTGTGTGTGCTCCACATGTGTGACTTACCTTGCTCCCAGCGAAAGGAACCAAAACATGAGCTATTTAACACCTCCTCCATGCTTCCTTTCCAAATTTTCCTTCTTCCTATATCTGCTATCTTGGTGAAAGATTCTGTCATCCATAGGGTAACCCAATTAGAAAGTCTGAATTATTTACTTCTTTTCAAGGACCTCTAAATAAACCCAGCTACTGGAAGGTTTTCGCCTTTTGGTTATAATGGAGTACTTTCCTATAGACTAGTTTCCCTGAAAACAGTATCTTTGAAACCTGGACAAAATATAACATCAACTGATAGAAGCATCAGAGAATAACCAAGGCAGCCAGCACTAAGGGGCTAAGGTCCCAGAATAAGGGCTAGAACTTTGAGGTGAGCCTCACAACTGCCTCCATTTTCCTCTTAGACACTTGCCTATTTTTGATGCAGACAAAATAAGCTAAAAGTCTTAAATTCTGAAACTTGCTGCAGCTTAACTGGGCAAAGCAGCCAGGATTCAAAGTGTCAATAGAAAAGAGAGGGCGGAATTGGAGAAAAATAAAACTGACACTTCTTTTGCAATTTACCTTCTAGGTCAGCTTCTTAGCTACTCATGGACGAGCAAGAATCCAAGAAACAAAGTGGAAAGCAGTTGCTGACAAGCTACAGAGGTTCCATGTTAAAAAAGGTGTAAGTGCTCCAGATTTTCAGCTGATGTCTCTGAAGCCCTCTGAATGCAACCTATATAGCTATGAAGGCATCGCAATCAAGGAGGGATAGAGTTCTCTGCTTGGTAACAATATCTTAGTTCCTGTCCATTCTCAAGTCAATTATTTCAATTTCCATTATCTTTGTGAGCCTCTAGAAGATTTATGATTGTCTCCATCTTTTTAAAACTTAGCCATAATTTTGTTTTTGTTGTTATTCTTTTGTGGAATCAGAAGAGCCACTGAAGGGGGTTTGGATCAAGATGGCTGAGTAAGAGGACATGGAGCTCACCTCCCCCTATGAATACATCAAAAATCCATCTCCATGTGGAACAATTCTCACTAAAAACTAACTGGAAACTGGCAGAAGGACTCCTACACAATCATGGCTGCAAGATGCACACTTAACCAGGTAGTAAGGGAAGAAAAGTGGGTGGGGTCAGCCCTCTGCCCCTGGGAGGGGATTCAGAAGAAAAGAGAAATTACACAGGGTGACATGCTCCCTGGGGATTAAGCCATTCACAGATTGGACATCTCAGTCCTGGGTTCCTACTCGGGGGACACAAGCCCCATTGGCTGGTTGGAGAACTGCTGGGACTAATAGAAGGGCTGTGGGAAGCCTGGGCTCCACTCATGAGGAACATGCATGTGCAGGCTTGCCACTGAGGCAGGGTCGAGAGAGGTCTGCTCTAGCAGCTGCTGGGTTTTTCACAACTGTCTCACTGCACACCCCAGCCCAAGCTGAGTGAATGCTCTGGCCCCACTCACTCCACATCACAGCATGGCACAGGATCTGGGGTGGCCACAACAGGGGAAAAGACTTGACTAAGACACAGAGGTGACCTGTACTGGGGCAGAGCCCGGGTGTTCCGGCGACAACTACTGTTGCAGCTTACTCAGGCATTGCCTCAGAAGAAGTCCAGATCTCTAACAGCAAGCCACTTCACCACAGCTCACCCCTCACTACACACCAAGAGGCCATGTGGGCCCTGCCTAACCTGAAGTGATTCCACAGCACGGTGGGAGCAGCAGAGTCTGTGGGCAGTGACTGGCTGTGAGGAACAAGGGGACTTGCACCATATGCCGTGTCTGAGCAGAGCTGGGGGCACCTGAATAGGCAGCACATTGGACCTCTGTCTGTAGTAGAGCAGAGTCAAGAGCCCACATGGACTCTTGTTTCAGCACTGCTCTGCTGTGGGGCAAGGGTCCTGGTGTGGGGAGATGGAAAAACACACACAGGGAATAGAAGCTAGGGCTGGACCCTCAGGGCTTCTGCTCCAGCAACTTGGGATCAGACCCTGCCCCCAATAGGGAGGTGATGGCCACTGAGCAGAGGGGAAGTCCACCTCACTCATGAACCCAACGCCAGCTCTAGCCCCTCCAGTCCCAGGTCCACCCCCTACCAAAGTGTGAGTCAGCACAACTTGAGGAAAACATGACTTGCATCCAGCTCTCCCACTGAAGGCACTGGGCACACGGTATATATAGGGATACCCCCATATAAGATGACCCCTTCAAAACTGCAATAGGTAAGTGTTTCACCTAAATTCACAGAGGTGGATGAAGTTAAGCAAAAACTAAAAGGAAGGGGAACTACCCTCAGTTGAAAGAGCCAGAGAAAAACCCTGAAAAATGAATAACAAAACAGAAATAAAGAATTTACCAGAAAAAAATTCAAAACATTGGTAATAAAAATATTAAACAAATTAAAGAATTGATGTATACAGCAAACACATTAACAAAGACCCATTCAGAAATGAAGAATTCAATAGCTGAAATAAGTTTTAAAATTCACTAGAAGGAATGAAAAGCAGACTAAGTTATACAGAAGAATGAATAAGTGATCTGGAAGACAGAATAATGGAAAACACTCAATTATAACAACAAAAAGAAAAACAAATTTTAATACATGAAAACAATTTAGGAGATCTCTAGGATAACATTATGCATGCCAATATTTGCATTATAGGGTCCTAGAAGAAGAGAGTGAGAAGGGGATCAAAAATGTATTTGAGGAAACTATGGTTGGAAACTTCTCAAACCTGAAGAAAGAAACAGATATCCAGGTATAGGATGCACAGAGGGTCCCAAATAAGATGAACCCAGACACATACCAAGGCATATCATAGTTAAAATGGCAAAAGTTAAAGATAGAATTCTAAAGGCAGCAAGAGAAACATAAACTTGCCAAGACTGAATCAAGAAGAAACAGCCAATTTGAACAGACTGATCACTAGAAATGAAATTGAATTTTAATTAAAAAAAACTCCCAGCAAACAATAGTCTAGGACTGGACATCTTCACAGGGTAATTCTACCAAACCTGTAGAGAAGAACTAATACCTATACTTCTCAAACTATTCCCAAAATTGAAGAGGACAGAACCTTCTTATATTCATTCTATGAGGCCACCATTACCCTGATACCAAAACCAAAGCCACTACAGAAAAACAAAACAAAACAAAACAAAACAAACTACAGGCAAATACACTTGATGAATATAGATGCAAAAACCCTCAACAAAATTTTAGCAAACCAAATGCAGTAGCATGTACAAAGGATCAAAAACCATGATCAAGTTGGATTTATTTCAGGGATGCAAGGATAGTTCAACTTTCACAAATCAATCAACGTGATACAACACATTCACAAAAAGAAAGAAAAAAATGACATAATCATCTCTGTAGAAGTAGAAACAGCACTTGACAAAATTCAACACCCATTCATGATAAAAACTCTCATCAAAGTGGGTACAGAGGGAACCTATCTCAGCATAATAAAGGTCATTTATGGAAAACCTGTAGCTAACATCATACTAAATGGTGAAAAGCTGAAAGCCTTTCCTCTAAATTCAGGAACAAGACAAGGATGCCCACTCTCATCACTTCTGCTTAACACAGTATTGGAAGTCCTAGCAATCAGACAAGAAAAGAAATTAAAGGCATCCAAATTGGAAGAGAAGACGTTAAACCATCACTACTTGCAGATGACATGATACTTTATATAGAAAAAGTATAAAGTCTTCACTCCAAAACTTACTAGAACAAATGAATTCAACAAAGTGTCAGGATAAAAGATAAATGTACAGAAATCTGTTGCTTTCCTATACACTAATAATGAAGTATCAGAAAAAGAAAGTAAAAAAAATTCCTTTTAAAAATTGCATCAAAAAGAATAAAATACCTAGGAATTAACTTCACCAAGGAGGTGAAAAACCTATACTTAAAAACTATAAACCATTGATGAAGGAAATTGAAGATGATACAAAAAAAGGAAAAATCCCTTCCTCTTGGATTGGAAGAATTAATATTAAAATGTCCATACTACCCAAAGCAATCTACAGATTTAATGCAATCCCTATCAAAATAACCATGACATTTCTTACAGAAGTAGAACAAATAATCCTAAAATTCATATGGGACCACAAAAGACCCCGAATTGCCAAAGCAATCTTGAGAAAGAAGAACAGAGCTGGAGGTATCACCCTCCCAGACTTCAGATTATACTACAAAGTGACAGTAATCAGAACAGCATGGTACTGGTACAAAAACAGTCACATAGATCCATGGAACAGAATAGAGAGCCAGATGTAAACACACTCATCTAAGGTCAGGTAATCTACAACAAAGGAGGCAAGAATATAAATGGAAAAAAGTCTCTTCAATAAGTGGTGCTGGGAAAATTGGGCAATTACATGTAAAAGAATGAGATTAGAACATTTCCTCACAGCATATGCAAAAATAAATTCAAAATAGAATAAAGAGCTAAATGTAAGACCTGAAACCATAAAACTCCTAGAAAAGGACATAGGCAGAACACTCTTTGACATAAATCATAGCAGTATTTTTTTGGATCTGTCTCCTAAGGCAAAAGAAATAAAAGAAAAATAAATAAATGGACCTAATTAAACTTAAATGCTTTTGCTCAACAGAGGAAACCATCAGTAAGATGAAAGACAACTTACTGAATGGGAGAAAATATTTGCAAATGCTGTGGTCAACAAGAGGTTAATATCCAAAATATATAAACAACCCATACAACCCAATATCAAAAACAAAAACAAACAACCCAATCAAAAAATAGGCAGCAGGCCTGAATAGACATTTTTCCAAGGAAGACATACAGATGGCTAACAGGCACATGAAAAGATGCTCAAAAATGCTACTTTTCAGAGAAATGAAAATCAAAATAACAATGAGATATCACCTCACACCTGTCAGAATGGCTGCCATCAAAAGTCTACAAATAACAAATGTTTTCGAGGATAAGGAGAAAAGGGAACCCTTGAACACTGTTGGTGGAAATGTAACTTGGTGTAGCCACTATAGAAAACAGTACTGAGGTTCCTCAAAAAACTAAAAATAGAACTATCATATGACCCAGCAATCCCACTCCTGGAAAAAACAAAAACACTAATATGAAAATGCAGGCACCCCAATGTTCACAGCAGCACTATTGACAATAGCCAAGATATGGAAGCAACCAGAGTGTCCATCTACAGAGGAACAAATCAAGAAATTGTGGTGTATATATATATATATGTATATATATATATATATATATATATACACAATGTGTGTGTGTGTGTGTACACACACACACACACACACTGAAATATTACTCAGCCATAAAAAAGAATGAAATTCAGCCATTTGCAGCAACATAGATGGACCTAGAGAATATCATGCTTAGTGAAATAAGTCTGACAGAGAGAGGCAAATACTGTATGATATCACTTACCTGTGGAATCTAAAAAGTAATATAAATGAATGTATATAGCAAAACAGAAACCGACTCACAGATATAGAAAACAAACTAGAAGTAACTGTTGGAAAGAGGGAATAGGGGAGGAGCATGTTAGGGATATGGGATTAAGAGATACAAACTATTATGTATAAAATCGATAAGCAACAAGAATATATTGTATAGCACAGGGAATTATAGCCATTATCTTGTAATAACTTTTAATGGAGTATAAACTGTAAAAATATTGAATCACTATACTGTACACTTGAAACTAAAATGATATTATACCAACTATACTTCAATAGAAATAAAAGCCTCTGAAAAATGAATTGATACATAACATGGATGTAGGCCAGCCAAAGACCCTCAAGTTAATTTGAGTAATTTTTAATTCTTTATTTAACCAAGATGGGACATAAGGTGGTGAAACTACCATTTGCATTTTTGATGAGAATCTGGCAACTTTGTTCTCTGTGGTGGAGAAAACAAATACAGTATTACTCGGAAGCTAAGCCTCTCTGATACTACACAGCTTCCACAATGTTATGAAGGCCGTGGAGAATTTAGGAACTGCAGAGTAGGGTGGTTGCCATTCTGAATGGACTAAAGTAAAGCAGTGATAAACTCAAATCCTTATATACGTGCAGTACACCCAGACTAAAAATCAGGTAATTTTACTGATTATGCTTAAAGAATGTTATCTTTGAGTCATAGCAGCAAGATACTAGAAAACCAAAGTCAATGTTGAGAGGAAGAAAATAAGCTCATTTTCAGCTTTATGGGGGATAATTTCACTTTGTCAGGTGGGAGCACTTTTGGAAGTATGAGCTATAAATGTGAATGCTGGGCAGCAATGTGGGTGGGCTAGAGTGAATCTTTGTAAGTTCTGACTTCTTAGCATTTATATATATTTTGTAATAGCACCTTGATTTCAGTTTGGGGAAATTACCCACCCCACAGTAGTGTGCAGTTTTTGTGGAAAGGTACTTCCTATATGACGTACAGGAAGATGAAGGAGACAGACCCTTCCTCTACTACTGCCAAGGAAAGGCTACATGACCTATGTTTGGCCAATCAGATACTCTCTGCTGGAACTTCAACCCTGGAGTGAATGAAGAATGGATGGGAAAAAAAGATCTTTTATGAAGTTTCTTTTTGCTTAAATAAGTAAAAGTACAGTTGACCCTTGAACAATACGGATTTGAACTGTGCTGGTTCACTTATATGTGGATTTTTGCAATAAATACACAGTACCACATGGTCTGTGGTTGGCTGAATCCATGGATGAAGAACCGCAGACAGGGAGAGCCAACTGTTAAAGTTATATGTGGATTTTCCACTGCCAGGAGTCAGCACCCCTAACCTGTAGTTTTTACTGCTTGTGTCTAAGAACTCTAATCAATATCTGTATATTTCATGGAGTTGTGAGGATAATCATGTGAAATAATACACATAAAATTCCTAGCATAATACCTGACATACAAAAGTACTAATTAAATGTGTTATTAATTTTTATAATTAATAGAATAACAGATATGACAATACAAATTTTCTTATGTTCAATAAAACATATATTTGCACATGGTAGAAACTTAAATCATTATCCTTAACCCCAGTTAGAGTTCCCAGGTATATTTACCTAGTTCAAGAAGTCTAGTTTAATTTAGTCTCGCAGGACAATTTTCATTGCCCAATAAACCCTTTAAAAATTAGCACTAGACCAGAAAGATAGGGGCCTAAAAACCTGTAGGAATGTGAGAGAATACAACTTACCCTTAAGTAACTAACAGCTGTATGTCCTGATTGAACCATTCTCATTTAGTCAGACACTCTGCTGAAGTTAACACTTGTCTACATCTTTCGAGTCTGAAACTAAAAGGCAAATACGGTGGATTAGTTGCTTCCTTGTAAGCCACATGAACTCTGAGTCAATTGGAAACCATCTAGAGATAGTTTGGGTTGTCTTTTACTCATTAATGTGTCTAATTTTTAGATATGTCTCAGCATGCCAGAAGCAAGGTTGAGCAGTTCTGACTGAGTATTTCCTACTGTCCCTGGGAGAGAGAAACTCTCCAACATAGCATTTTGTTTAGGATATTCTGGGAGCCAGTGGTTTAAAAATATTATGCCCACTTTGATTAAAGATAATTTTATAAGTTTAAGAGTATTTTCAATGCATGTCTTATTTTTCTATCAATAAGATTATAATTTTCTAAAAAGTGGGAACCATCATTTATATTATTAGATGAAAACTAAACTTATTTTTCTATCTTCCAAAGAATTTAGTTTTCCAAATGAAGCTAAAATTCCCAGTATCTTCTCTGGGCCCAGTCAAGTCTTTATTTTCTTTTAAAGGAGAGGGATTACACTACTGGATAATAGAATGTAGATGGAAGAAAAAAATGTGGGCTTAGCAAATAAATCATAGTGTCTCATCTGAACCATTTGGTATACCAATATGAGACATCTATATAAACCAATTCTTACAAGTAATACGTACGACATATAGTCATGTGCCACATGTTACTAAGAACAAAAGAAAGCAACTGGTTCTTTTTGGGAGGAGGTTTGAAGGAAAAGTCTTTCCGGAGAGTTAAGTTCTCAACTGCACCTTGAAAATTAGTCAGTGATTGCCTAGACAAGGGCATTAACAAGTCTTGAAAACAGGATATTAAAATGCTATAAGGTAATAAAAGTGAATAGATTGTTTGGAAATTGAACTAGTCAAGTGTGGCTAAAGTGGTCAGGATTCAATGTTGGGACAGGGTGTAATGTGGGATAAAGATGGTGAAATAAGTTGAGAGGACTCTCAAAACATGAGAGAGAATTTAAGCTTGTTTTGACAGGTAGAGTTGTACAACTGAAATTAGCACCATTCTCATTGTTTTACAGAAATGCACAATGAGGCAGCCCTGCTTCAAAGATATTGAAAACCTATTCAAGAGGATTAAAGCAAGGAATGACACAATCCAATTTGTATCGTAGAAAGATGACTCTGACAAGAAAATGGATAAGTGGGTAAGACAGTGCTATCTAATAAAAATAGAATGCAAGTCACACATGTTCTTTAAATTTTTTAAAGTAGAAATAAACAGATAAAATTAATTTTCATGTTTTATTTAACCCAATATGTCCCAAATGTTATGATTTTGATATGCAATCAATATAAACATTATTACTTGATATTTTATATTCTCCTCTCGGTATTGTGTCTTCAAAATCTGGTGTGTTTTGCACTCACAGCTATTTGAATTTGGACTAGCCATGAAATTTCAAGTGCTCAATGGCCACATGTGGTGACTGGCTTCTGTACTGGATAGTGAAGAAAAAAATGATTAAACACTTGGAGATAAATTGATACAATTTTTTAATAGATGACTGATGAGGGTTAAAACTAGAGTGGTAGCAGTGAGAATGGTAAGAGGTTAAAACTAGAGTGGTAGCAGTAAGAATGGCAAGAGATATTTAGAAAATGGAATCAACAGAACATGGTAATAGATTGAGTATTGTGGGTGAAGAAGTGGAAAAAATAAAATATCCGAGGTTTTACTTTGGTTGACTGCTACAGAGGCTTAGGTTTAGCAGGAAAGATAATGATTTTGGTTTCGTATAACGACTTGAAGACAATTTAGATGTTTGCAAATAATATATGAATGACAGGAGCTAAAATTTTAGAGATATTGACATAAAAGTTGAAGTTAATCCATGAACAAATTAAGTCATTCAGCAAAATAAAGGAGAGCAAGGGTTGAACCCTCAGGAATACCAACATATCTAATATTTGATGATATTCCATAAAGAGAAGAGCAAACAGACAAGACAAATATTTGAGATATAGAATGAGAAACAGAAGAGAAAGTCCTTAAAGAAAGAAGAAATTTTGTAGGAGGAAATGGGGGATCAACAAAGTTCAGTGAAACAGAGTGAGAAATAAAAAGGGGACATAAAGTTTGGTAATTGTATCATTTTTTGTATTTTCAAAAATTACTTCCATACATAACTATTTCCATATCTGTATTTCCATAGAAAATGCAAGAACCAACATTACTGAGTCTCTAGGGTACATGAAGTGATAAGCCAGATGCCCCAAATATTTTAACAAATTTAACCATCCCCAAAACTCAGAGAAGGTCTTGTCACTTTAATGGTGATACTTAGTGAGGTCAAGTGACCTGCAAGTGTTGCGCACTACCTTTAAATGGTAGACTTGGGATGGAACCCAGTTCTGTCCTTAAAATCTTGTATTTTTCCTACAAGAAACATGATGTTGCATTCCCCAAATTCCTGCTGAGTTTCAGTCTCACAACTGTTCTTCTCTGCTATTAAAATCTTTTATATCTTGTTATCTGAAGAAATTCTGAGCAAAAGAAGCTGGGGAAAATGAAATTGCTAGAGAATGTAACCCTTAATATGGAGCAGAGCCTCAAAGGTTAAGGAAAATACATCTCTCTAGAATCAACCATCAGGGCTACTTTTTCTCTGCTCCTACATTTGGAATGCAGTATGCAAGGCTGCACTTTCTAGCTTTCTTGAGGTCATCGTGGTCTGCCAGAGCTATTCTCTTGAATAATGTATGTTTGGCCCAGAAAATGACCTTATCTGCCGGTTAGCATCTTTTATATTGAAAAGTTTACATCATTCAAGTCAAGCAGAAGAGTTTTTCCATAAACATTTGCTTTTCACTTTTATTTATGAATGACATTTTAAATTCATGCACCGTAATGTGCAATTTTAATATTAAGAATTGTGGAAATATTATCAATACAGATCTATGTATCTAACATATTGTTTCAATTTTTTTGAATTGCATCGAGTGGTTTAGTCTTAAATTTTTCAAAATGTGTGGTCAAATATTTAATGGGATATAAGACTTTGTTGTACCTGCCCAAGAAAGATCAGGGCTTCCTGGCAGCTCATGCCACATTTGGCATAGGTTTCAGATTTCAGGAAGTTAGAAGATGTTTCAATCAATTATTAGTTTAATTTGAAGGTGGCTCTTAGAGAGGATTTTGAGAAAGACAACCTAAACTGCGTTAACAAACACAACCATATTTCTACTGGAAATTGCATAATTATAGATTATATGGCTTTATGTTGCTGAAGAAAAGAAAGAGATTGTGGCATTCCACTGAAATCATGGCAAGATGTTATGAAATCCAACCTTTTTTTTGTTTATATCCTTCAATGCCACTCCCTCCTTAAAAGTGCCCCCTTATCTCTCCTCTTAGATGTGATTTTCTTCCTCTTCCTCTGAATGGTAAATAGTGAGAGAATTTTGTAATCCTATTATGGCATTAATCACATTCAGCCTTTTATTGGAAGAACTGGTGTTCTATTACTTATACATGCTTTGATAGATTAAAATTCTTGAAAACTATAATCATCTTCTGTTTATTATGGGATGTGCTGTGGCACCTTGCTTCTGACTCACACACTCAAGTGGGTGCTTGATGAATGCTTTTGTTTATTTTTGAAACAAAGGTGTGAATTAGGGTTGTCTTTCTGGGGAAGTGAAGCAAGGTCAGTGAGTATTGAGAACTATAGCTCTCCTTACAAGTATTATTTGTATCCCAATTTCTTGTCTTGTTCCAGTTCCCACCATTTCCCCCATTATGCTTCATTCTCTTGCAGAATCAAACCACATTTTGTCTGAAAACACCTTGTCTCTTTGTGTGTTGCTCCTGCTTCCTCTAATGCCTTGATATGTGTGTGTGTGTGTGTGTGTGTGTGTGTGTGTGTACATGCATGTGTGTAGAAGTGGGAGGAAATGATAATATGAAGTAAAAAAGTTATTTTTTATAAATAATAAGAGCTAACAGTTATATAGTGCTGACTCTCTTATTGATGCTGTTATAAGTGCTTTAAAATATGAACTTATTTGATTCTTACAACAACTTTCTGGCTGAGCTAATTTTTTTGATAAAAAAATATTTGATAAAAAGCCACAAAAGCAGAGAGGTCAATTAATTTGCCCAAAATCATACAACCTGAAGTGACAGTAGGCAAGGTAGCAACTACAACAGAGTCAAATCCTGGCAGAAGGCTCATGTCCACTTAAACTATGCCACTTCTCTGATAATAAGATGTACTGGCTAGGATGAACCATTTTGGCTTCATAAAGGTGAAACAACATTTTGTCCATATTTTCTTTCTTTTTCAGACTTAGTCATCTTCAAAAGCAAAATCCTTTAAGTTTTATAAACTTTTGACCAGGCTTGACAAAATATCTTAGCTTTCATTTCTGGCAGAAGAGTAAAACAAACAATGCATACATGTGTCAGTGAAAATTAACTGGTAAATGAACCTGCCATACATATTTTAAGGCAATTTATTTATTAATGCATTATTTTTTAGAAAATTCTTTCTAAAATGACCAGTGAAGGAATTTTACATATGTAGTCTTAAAATGTATTGGCATCTTTGATACCTCAAAATGCTTTATGTGTTTTTTAAAAAAGATTTATAATAATGTACATGAGAATTCTTTTGTGTGTGTATTAAGAGAATACACTATTTGGTTAATATTTCTGTAAGGGAGTTTCTTAAGGTATTGAAAAATTCTCATGAGTGAGTCCTTCAATGGCTGATAGAATATGAAAACTTAACAAGTGTCTAGTTTAATACAACTTATAGGAAACTGAGAATGTTTTAGTACAATTACTACATAAATTTTATTTAGCTGGTAGATATAATCAGACAAAATACTTTCAAATATTTTATTCCATCCATGAAAACCAATTTTGTCATTTTAAAGATGTCATTGACAGTACTTTTATTATCTTTTCAACAAACTTACTGAATATTTTTCTTTTAAAACTAATTTTACTTGAACTTTTCATTTTATTTTCTTTCCTCTTAGAATTCCCTAAAACATCTTGATAAAACCCAGTCTATATCTTTCTTGGCTTTGCAACTTTCTAGAATGCTTAAATACAACATTTTTTTTTTTTTTTTTTTTTTGCGGTACGCGGGCCTCTCACTGTTGTGGCCTCTCCCGTTGCGGAGCACAGGCTCCGGACGCGCAGGCTCAGCAGCCATGGCTCACGGGCCCAGCCGCTCCACGGCATGTGGGATCTTCCCGGACCGGGCCACGAACCCGTGTCCCCTGCATCGGCAGGCGGACTCTCAACCACTGCGCCACCGGGGAAGCCCTTAAATACATCTTTTATATCTGTAAAATGCACCCTCAACATCCTGTCCCTTTCTTCTATTTAATAACAATAATGATACTATATAAAAAGATTAATTCGTGTTTGGTGGTTGAGACATGTCTAAATCACTCCTCCATACCACCTGGTTTTCTAATTCAGCTTGTTCATTATATTTAGATTTTGTTTTAATAACTTTCCTAGAAGCCACACTCTGTAGATAAGTTTTTTTCAATTGAGAATAAGATGGGCATGTAAAACTTCAGAAACATTGGTTCTAGCTCAATTATTGTGATTATTTATTTTCATGACATTAATTTTTCTTAATTCCACTGTTACTCTTTCCTGTAATTAATTTTTCACTAACCCTCAAGGGATCTTGTCTCTTTCTTACAAATAAACTTTTTAAATACCAAGTTACTCCAATTTTCTAATCAAAATGTTCACACTCCTAATATAGAATACATTAGGATCGTAATTTTCTGTCTAGCCTCAGATCCCATCTTTGCATCTTATACTTGACTTGTTGAGCAGAATTGCACCACACTTCTCTGAAAAACGATTTTGTGTTTGCCCCTATTGTTCCTACCTCCCAGAATACTCATCTTCTTGTCTTGTTAATCTCTTATTTATCCTTTAAGACTCAGATCAAATTCCACCACTTTAAGAAACCCATTGCTAATTTCCTTAAATTTAGTTGACAACTCTGCTATGTTAATCACTATCCCCTGTGTAAACTTCTGTTTTAGAATTAACACATACTAAACAGTGAGTTCATTGCAGTCAGGATCATATTTTATTCATTTTAAGGTCTTTGGGGATTAATAGAGCGTCTGGTACACCTTCATCACTGTAAGTATAATACTTCCCATTTAATAGTGCTTACTAGGGGCCAGCAAATACACTATACCCTTTAGATGATTGACTTCGCTTAACATAGAATCCCTGAGGTGGGCATCATTCTCACTCCTGATTTACTGATGAAAAAAAAAGTCAGAAGATGGACTGACTTGCCCAAGGTCACATAATAGTGAATGGTGGAGCCACAGTTTGAACTTAGATTATCTGGCTCTTGAGAGAGCCTCTGTTTTTACTCACAATGTTTAAAGACATACCAAGAAACTTGTGGTGCATTGTCTTTCTAGAAACAAACCTAGAATCTAGTACAGCAAAAATTACTTAACTTATTGAAAAGGTATCAAGGATAAAAACTGTAAGATTAAGTCAGTGAAAAAGAAAACAATTGGCTTTTTTATTATTTACATATAAATTTCTTATCATGGATAATTATTTGGTATTCTAAGAAATGCTATGACAGGGAATGAACATTGCTGAGCTTGGTTATCAAGGCAAAAGCAAGACCTTTGGAGTTTGACAGAACTGATTTGCACTTAGCTCTGCAATTTAGGGGTTGTTTGACCTTAAATGCGTTGTAGTAGCAAAGCCTGTTTTATTTTTTTTTAAGTCCAAATTTTTTTATTGAGGTATGATTCACAATTTAAAAGGCTATATTCCATTTTTAGTTACTATAAAATATTGGCTATATTCCCTGTTTTGTACAATATATCCATATAGCTTTTTCTTTTTTTAGTAGGTGTATTGTGCCTTGAACACTATTTTATTTTATTTTTTAACATCTTTATGGGACTATAATTGCTTTACAACGGTATGTTAGTTTCTGCTGTATAACAAAGTGAATCAGCTCTACATAAACATATATCCCCATATTTCCTCCCTCTTGTGTCTCCCTCCCACCCTCCCTATCCAACCCGTCTAGGTGGAAAGCACCGAGCTGATCTCCCTGTGCTATGTGGCTGCTTCCCACTAGCTATTTATTTTGCATTTGGTAGTGTATATATGTCCATGCCACTCTCTCACTTCGTCCCAGCTTACCCTTCCCCCTCTGCATGTCCTCAAGTCCATTCTGTACCTCTGCATCTTTATTCCTCTCCTGCCCCTAGGTTCTTCAGAACAATTTTATTTTTTTTAGATTCTATATATATATGTGTTAGCATACAGTATTTGTTTTTCTTTCTGACTTACTTCACACTGTATGACAGACTCTAGGTCCATCCACTTCACTACAGATAACTCAGTTTCATTTCTTTTTATGGCTGAGTAATATTCCGTTGTATATATGTGCCACATCTTCTGTATCCATTCATCTGTCAATGGACACTTAGGTTGCTTCCATGCCCTGGCTATTGTAAATAGAGCTGCAATGAACATTGTGGTACATGACACTTTTTGAATTATGGTTTTCTCAGGGTTTATGTCCAGTAGTGGGATTGCTGGGTTATATGGTAATTCTATTTTTAGTTTTTTAAGGAACCTCCACACTGTTCTCCATAGTGGCTGTATCAGTTTACATTTCCACCAACAGTGCAAGAGGGTTCCCTTTTCTCCACACCCCCTCCAGCATTTATTGTTTGTAGATTTTTTAATGATGGCCATTCTGACCGGTGTGAGGTGATACCTCATTGCAGTTTTGATTTGCATTTCTTTAATGATTAGTGATGTTGAGCATCCTTTCATGTGTTTGTTGGCAATCTGTATATCTTCTTTGGAGAAATGTCTATTTAGATCTTCTGCCCATTTTTGGATTGGGTTGTTTGTTTTTTTGATATTGAGCTGCATGAGCTGCTGTGTATTTTGGAGATAAATCCTTTGTCAGTTGCTTCATTTGCAAATATTTTCTCCCATTCTGAGGGTTGTCTTTTTGTCT
The DNA here is from genome assembly GCF_000442215.2 of Lipotes vexillifer. Classification (NCBI taxonomy): domain Eukaryota; kingdom Metazoa; phylum Chordata; class Mammalia; order Artiodactyla; family Lipotidae; genus Lipotes; species Lipotes vexillifer. The sequence continues at coordinate 1,156,043 of NW_006793099.1, forward strand.
TGATTATGGTTTCTTCTGCTGTGCAAAAGCTTTGAAGTTTCATTAGGTCCCATTTGTTTATTTTTGTTTTTATTTCCACTACTCTAGGAGGCATTTTTCACAGAACTAGAACAAAAAAATTCACAATTTGTATGGAAACACAAAAGACCCTGAATAGCCAAAGCAATCTTGAGAAAGAAAACAAGAGCTGGAGGAATCAGGCTCCCTGACTCCAGACTATACTACAAAGCTACCGTCATCAAGACAGTATGGTACCAGCATAAAAACAGAAATATTGATCAACAGAACAGGATAGAAAGCCCAGAGAAAAACCCACACACATATGGTCACCTTATCTTTGATAAAGGAGACAAGAGTATACAGTGGAGAAAAGACAGCCTCTTCAATAAGTGGTGCTGGGAAAACTGGACAGCTACATGTAAAAGAATGAAATTAGAACACTCCCTAACACCATACACAAAAATAAACTCAAAATGGATTAAAGACCGAAATGTAAGGCGAGAAACTATAAAACTCTTAGAGGAAAGCATAGGCAGAACACTATGACATACATCACCGCAAAGCCTGTTTTAAATGCTCACACACACACTCTCCACCAAGCATGCAGAAGTTCAGCACCTACCATTCTAAGTGTCTAGACAGGCACTTTCACCTCTGACTTTGTAATTAGAGAAATTATGCCTTTCCTCAGTTCAAAGAAATTTTGGAGATCAGAGATGCATTATTTTCTTAAAATCATTTGTTGTTTATCAATCTTAATATCTTTTCATCCTTGCTTTCCTGTCATACTCAAGGGAATTACAAATGGCAGCAAACAATTCTCACCATTTTCTACAGCCTGATGAAATGTAGCTTCTGCTACCAGCTTCTCTTTAATTGACAGCAGTGGGAGAGCAACTGTATAAAATATTTGTACTGACTAGTGAACAAGTGGTCAGGAGTCATTGCAAGAGCCATCAGATTCTGCAGATTTTATAAATTTGTACCAAACCAACAAACTGTTAGAGCTGTCAAAATGTGGTATTATTGACTTCTGTGTGTCCTTATAATCTTATCCATTAAATGGCTGGATTTTGTGGCAGGAGTTGAGAGATTAATGATCTAAAACAATCAGAAACTAGGACTCAAATAGTATTCCTGC
>NW_006793099.1:1157292-1228316 GCF_000442215.2 Lipotes vexillifer
TTCCTGCTGTAATGAGTAGCTACTTTATTAAATATAATAAACATGTTTTAATTAGTAAGTGGCTGAAATTTTTATAGGTAAAACTAATAATAAGAATATTAACACTTTATTGACTATAAGGGAAATATGGTACAATTATTAAGATTTATACTAATCTGTTAACCAAGGAATCAAAAGGAAACACAATATGAGTATTTAATCTCCTTGAGACTTAGATCATGATCTTTAAAATTGGGATGGTAACACTTCTCTTTTAGAGCTATTATAAAGAGTAAACCAAAAATATGCCTAAAAGTTGCCTTAGCACAGTACTTAATACATTGTTGGAAATCAATACTCTTTAGTCTCTTTTTTTCTTAATACAAACAATGAGCATTGGAATGAAAGAGGTTAACATAGAGACTTTTTTTTTTAACATAGAGACTTTTTTTTTTTCAGCTTTGGAAATTAAGAGCCATTAGCTGTGACTTTTTTTTTTTTTTGCGGTACGCGGGTCTCTCGCCGTTGTGGCCCCTCCCGTTGCGGAGCACAGGCTCCGGACGCACAGGCTCAGCGGCCATGGCTCATGGGCCCAGCCGCTCTGCGGCATGTGGGATCCTCCCGGACTGGGGCACGAACCCTCGTCCCCTGCATCGGCAGGCGGACTCTCAACCACTGCACCACCAGGGAAGCCCTAGCTGTGACTCTTAACAGAAAATCCTTTTATAAGCCCTGGGCTCTGAAGTCCTGGACTACACATACTGCCTTGTAAATAGTGGGAACTAAAAATAAAACCTTGAAATAAATGGTCCCCTAATGCATGCACTTTTTCTTCATTTATGTTTTTGGTTTTGGTAGTTAAGGAAAATAGCTCTTCGTGAAATGATTAGGAGTACCCAAATCAAAGTGTAAGCATTTCAGTTATATTACAACACAAGGAACTTTTATGGTATTTTAGGAAACACAACAGTTGCTTAAACAGATAATTGGGATGTAGAAATTCTTATTCTATTATTCACATGACATTCAAATATGAAATAAAAACATAAAGATAGAGAACAGATAATTCCTTGCCAGCAATTAAGGATAGGAGGGCTGAGGGGGTGTGTATGGCTATAAAGGAGTAGCATGAGGGAGCCTTGTGTTGATGGTATAGCTCAGTATGTTGAGTTTGGTGATAGTTACAGGAGGCTGCACATCTGATAAAATTGCACAGAACTGCACACACAAACATATAAATACATACACACACAGACACATGATTGCATTTATAACTGAAAGAACATGGATAATCTCTGTGGATTGTACCAATGTTAATTTCCTGGCATTAATATTGCACTGAAATTATGCAGCATGTAAATATAGAGAGATGCTGGGTAAAGGATGCATGGCACTAACCTGTACATTTCTTTGAAACTTCCTACATATCTATAATTATTTTGAAATGAAAAGTTAAAAAACATGATAATAGGTGGAATATGCAGGGACTTACTATTTTCCAAGCATGCAATGAGCACAATATATCCATTATCATTTTTAAGTTTTACAACATCTATTTAAGTTAAAAAACTGTTAATATTTCCCTTTTACAAGTAAGGGAAATGAGATGTTGAACAGTAAAATAACTTACTGAGAAACATATAGCCAAACAGAAGAACCAACATAAGCATTTCAATTTTATACCATATTTTTGAGGAAATGAATCTTTGTAGCTAAATACAGAATCTCAGAATAGACAAAAACCATTGATTCTGATAAATTATACATCCTGTCACATAGATGGCCAGTCTTGTCAGTGACCAGTGTGATATCCATTGACGTGACAGTGGTCAATATAATGTTTTACCACTCTTAGTTACTGAAGTTGATTTCTCAGAGTTTACATGCTGAGGTTTATAGTAAGTTACACATTTTCCCATAAAGTCATTAAATGATATTTACCATCAGGAAGCATTATGAAGCTTTCTTTCAAATTAATTCTTGTCTATCTAATCTGTTTTTATTAATGAATCTGTTTTTATTAATGAAACGTTCTGTTAAAATATATAATGGCCCTTAGAACCTCTTGGACTCAGTAGATCCAAAACTTTGAAACTAAATGTTGAATGTAGGTGGAAGGAAAAAATTCCCAGTATGGAGATATGGTGAGCTACTTAAATACAGATGATAATATTTTTAAAAATTACGGTCAGTAAATTTGATAATTTTTTCTTTTTTTAAAGTTTATTGTGGTAAGAATGTTTGACATAAGCTCTACCTTCCTAACAGATTTTTAAGTGTACAATAGCTAAGTTGTGGAAACAACCTAAATGTCTGTTAATAGATAAATTAATTAAAATGTGTAGTATATACATACAATGAAATACTACTCAGCCTTACAGAGAAGGAAATCCTGCAGTATGCAACAACATGGGTGAACATTGAGGACATTATTTCAAGTGAAATTAGCCAGTCATAGGATGAATTCTAGGCAATGTTAAGTGAGATGATTACTGCTGGTTTACATAGGAAAAAAATTTATTCCTGAATATTTACCCAAAACATAGATTAAAAGATGTTTCTGGAAATAAAATTGGCTTACAAAGGAGGAAAGACTGTCTTACTTTGTATACAGTTTGAATGTGGGTCCAACAGCTAATTTAGTTGTGTGAGATTTTCACTAGTGTCATTTACCTCTCACAGTTTACTGAGTATGGAGTGATGTGTGTGGAGTGATAAAAATGACAGGTAATTAAGATTCAAAATAGATTTTAATTAATTTTACTAAAAATAAATCAGCTTTTAAAATGCTAAAGTGTAACTTGATGAGTGAGGCAGACCAGGTATGGAGAAGGCAGAGTGTCATGGTTAATTGTGGTCATTCCTGTATATGAAGGAGTTTAAGTTAAAGTAGGGCTAAGCTTGTTATAATAGATATCATTTTTCCAGCGGTTACCATGTACTAAAGACTAAGTGCTTTCAAGACATGACCTTGTTTAATCCTCACAATAATCCTGAGAAACAGCTGCAATTAGTATCTCCATTTTAGATATGAGGAAACTGAAAGTTATGGACACTATGTGAATTGTCCATTGTTACTTTAATAATCAAAATGCTGGTTAAAATTTTGTAACAAGAACCAGAATAATAGAAGTTCAAGACTGATGATATGGTAGCCCCCACAGGAGTATAAGATGGCAGCTTTAGCACCTGTCATTGTGTCTGAATTCCTTCAATGGGAAGAATGGAAAAAGGAAATGCAGAAAATTCTTTCCTTTTAAGAAATGAACCAGGCATTTGCTTATATTATATTCGCTCACACTCTATTGTCCAGAATACAGAAACATGTCCATACCTAGTTGTAAGGGTTGAAAACAGTCTTTAGCTGAGTGGCTATGTTCTAGCCCAAACTATTTTTGAAGAAGTGGAGAACAGATACCAGGGGTACACAGTCATCTCTTCGAAAGCAAACTACTACAATGGATCAAATGTATATGTACCCTTCTTCCCACACACAGAGCATACTCACCCCTTCTCCAAGTAACAATCCTAAAGGCCATCGTTACTGTATCTAGTTCAAAGTCTAGGAATAAGTTGCCATTCTTTCCATTATGTCTGGATATCGATCCTCATGGTCTGACCCACGACAAAATAAAAGTTATCTGCTGATCCTCACCCACAACCAGCATCCACCTAGCATAGAATAACAGATTAAGAACAGGTTTGCTGCCATAAAACTGCTATTGAGAAGTGGAAAGAACGAAAACAGACATTAATCACTATTCCACAGTAATTAGCAAATCCCATTGAGCAGAAATTACAAAAATCATCTGCTCTGCATTCTTCAGAAATGGAATAACAGCCTTGGTTGGCAGATCTGGTGGTCTCTGAGTCTGCATTCCAGGGGTATAGGTGGGACTCCCTTGTACATTGTCCCCCCTGGACTTGCTTTACACTCTAAGAGGTTGTTACTGGTTCCTTGTACATGTCCATTGGAGAGAATTAATTTCTTGTGGGCTGTAGAGCTTTTAATTCGATTTCTACTGGCAAGGTTTTAGGACTTGGGATTGTTTTGTGAGCAGTTGCAGGCTTGTGGCTCCTTTGGCAAAACAAATACAAAAAAATTGGAAGGCTTCACGCACATATATTTCCAGATAGTTTCATATATACAAAAGTGTTCTTAATCATAGCATGTTCCTAAGAGCTGCTTCAAAATCCTCCAGAGATTTTGTGAAAACAGTGCCGGTGTAGAAAAGCTGACATCACCCTTTGGAAGTGGGTATGGTTCTTCCTTGACTGGAATCTCAAATGACTTCCTGGTATATTTAGCTTCATCTCTTACCTTCGTTTTCCCTAGTTTACCATCTTTCTTCACTTGATCCTAACCACTTTGTTTGATTTTTCTAAAGTCTTTTTCTTCTTTTAGTCTTTCAGCAAATATCTGAGGTGCCTATTCCATGCAAGGCACAGTGCTAGGCACTGAGGATATAATGATGAACAGGTGTGATTTCTACTCCCATGGAGTTTACTGTCTGGTTGGGCATAAGACAGTAAACAGAAGAACATTTTGATTTTGATTTAAATATTATTCTAATAAAGTACACAATAAAAAAGTGTAGTGAATTCAAACACTAATGACTTTTAATATCCAAGTTCTACACAATTTTGATCTATTCTTTACCCTGTTAAAGAATCAATTTGTCTCTCCTCAATTTTTCTAATACCTGCTCTTATCACTAGTCATGTTCATGATGTTCAGGTCTCAGTTTGGCTTGAGGAATAAATAGTCTCATTCATTTCCTCTAGAAAATAAAGTACAACATTAGTTTTTTACTGGGACTGTTATATAATCAATAAACACTCTTTTGTTATTGATTAAAGACTAATGTATTCTTAAGTGAAATTTAACTTGATTAAATTCTATATGCCTTCCATTAATCTCATAATAGTGTACTCCAAGACTACAATTATCGGAAAAGAAAATTTTTCCCCTTTAATCTTTGGAGCTATCCACTAAAATTTATGCTTTTAGCAGGTATCACCTTAAGAACTAGGATTACTGTCAAAGACTATTGTGAACAATATTCACACTTGTACTTCAGTTTGACAACTACGAAGATATTTTTGTTATGCACTGTAGATTCACTTGGTGTTTTTACATCTTAAGTGCATTTTCCCTAACTGCCACATGCAGTTTCTATGGTTGCAGGCTAATTCCATTTCTATTTTTGCCTTTAAGAGACCATACTGCTATACATGGAATCAAAGCCAAGAAGAACTTAGCCCTAATGCTTCCTCTTTGGATTTTGTTTTTAATACAACAATCTTCAGTACAAGATCAGTTTCATGTTATGAATCTATTAACTATGATTAAGTATAATCCTTTGGAAAGTAAATTCATGGAATTTTCCTCCTCTTTCCTATCTGTCTACCACGAAGACTGCGTTTGTGGTGGGGCCTCGTTAATCATTTACCAAGGTTCCAGTGTCTTGTATAAGGCTTGTGCCAGAAAAACCATCCTTCTAAAAGCACAGTGTGACTTTTAATTTTCTTTCTTCTGTGAATCTATTTTTCCCTATTTTGAGAAGAAAAAAGCTTTACAGTCTCACGTTTTTCTTTATTATATTACTTCTAATCTTAACTATTCCTTTCCCAAATAATTTGAAGCTACTGTCTGATAGATAAAATTCTTGTTGCTGGTGATTAAAGCAAACAAAAATATTGTCTCCTGCTTTAGCAAGGCCTATAATTCATATAAATAGTGATAAAAGTGAGCCAAATCAGTATGATAGGATCCTATTCAACAAGACATGATCAATGAGGGTTGATTTTCTTATGTTGAACATCTTGCATTTCTTGGGTAACTCTCACTTGGTCAAGTTGTATAATCTTTTTAATATGCTGCTGGATTAGGCAGGCTAGCATTTTGTTCAGAATTTTTACATCTGTTTTTATAAGAGATTTTGGTCTGTATTTTTCTTTTCTTCTGATGCTTTGTCTTCAGTAGCAGTATCAGGGTAAAGCTGGCTTCATAGAATGAGTTAGAAAGTGTTCCTTCCTTTTTTTAATTTTTATTTTTAGAAAGAGTTTGAGAAGGATTGATGTTAGTTATTAAATTTTTGGTATAATACACCAGTAAAGCCATCTGGTCCTCCTAGAATTTCCCTGGCCCTGAATTTTTCTTTATTGGGAGATTTTTGATTGCTGATTCAATCTCTTTACTTGTTATAGATCTGTTGGGATTCTCCATTCCTTCTTGAATCAGCTTAGGTAATTTGTGTGTTTCCAGGAATTTTTCCATTTCTTTTAGGTTATCTACTTTTCTTTTTTTTTTTTTTTTAACATACAACTGTTCGTAGTATTCCCTCATATTCCTCTTTATTTCTGAAAGGTCAATAGTTTATTCCCACTTTCATTTCTGATTTTAGTTGCTCATGTCTTCTCTCTTTTTTCTTTGTCAGTCTAAAGTTTTGTCAGAAATAAAGAAATATAAAAAAAAATCTTATATATATTAAACTTTCTAATGGATGGCTATCAAATTCTGAGTAAGGGAATGTTATTGATACTTAGTAAACTGGGGTCAGGATAGATAAGAAATATTCTAGAAAGTAAAGATTTAGGGAGACTAATTTTGGAAGAATCGTTAATACCAAGCAGACAATTAATAATCATAATTTTCACAATCTCTCATTCTGATGACTCTAGTTGTAAAGTAAAAAAAAAAGTGACTTAGAAAAAGCTGAGAAGTTTAATATGGCATAATTCCCAATAAAATTTCTTAGGAGATATTTAGAAAAAATCTAGACTTTGTTGATTTGAACTCACAAGTCTTCATGACCATAAAAGCAGGAGAATATCAATGGACGAATTAATAATAATTCTTTATGCAATAATGAAGTTTTCAAATAAGTACCTGCTATATAAATGAACCAAAGGTGGTCTTTGTATATTGGTCCTTAAGTTGTTACTCCTTCATAGCAAGATGAGCTCAAAAGCCCTCTGCTGCCAAGTTCAAAATTTTATACATACAATTGCTTTAAACATAGCTCATACTAGCAGACTTTTAGCCTTATGCCCTGCCTGATTTGCATCTCTGGAGAAACTATGCCCAATATCTACTAGCCATAGAGTAGATAAACTCTCAGGCTATAAAGACCCAAACTACTGCTGCCTTCTGGGCTCTCTAACCCAGACACTCCACACCATGTTGCTGAGCAACATCCATCTAGATACACTGAAGTCCCTATCTAATCCCTCTCTCCCCTAAGAGTTTTCTTGCTCTCCTCTTCTGGATGGTATCCCCCTCCTCAACATTATAACCTCTGGACAATCTCTTGCTATGGGAGACCTCACCTGAATGTAAACCTGTTAGAGTGTCACTCGGATAAACTTGTGTGTGCTACTGCCTCTGCGTGATTATATCTTTTCCTTGATCAGCCCAAATCCTGAGAATCCCTTATAGTACCTTATATTAGATAGGGGTGGCAGACCTCCACATTTTCATTGTAAAAACAAACATACAATTCAAAAACAAAAGAGAGGCCGACTTGGGTTTTGTATGTAGAAATTGCATGTGCAAAAGTCTCGCTGTGAGAAGCGAGAAAGAACTTGACACTTTTGAGGGACTGAGAGGCGGCAAATGCACCTGGAGCATAGCGTATGAGGTAGCACGTAGCACACAGTGAAGCTGGAGAGATTGGTGAGGCCAGACTGTTTAAGGCCTAATAAATTGTGATAAAGAGGTTGCCTTTTTATTCCATGTACAATAGGAAGCCATTGAAGATTTTACTTAGGGGAATGACATAATCTAATGATGCTATGATAATCTTTTAATGATGAATTTAAAAGAGGCAGAATAAAATTTTTATTTAGAGTACAAACTGAACCAAGCAAAACATGCATAGAAAAATGAGTCAGTGAAATAAAAAGACAAGAAAAGAACTTGTCTTTTCTTTAAACATTTTTTGTAGTATTTATTTATTTATTGCAGTATTGTAGTGTTGATTGTAGCATTTCAGTGTTTATTTATTGTACTAGTTATGTGTTTCATAGCTAGTTAGCAAATATAAAACTGTGCTAACATTTTATTTTTATTTTTTTAACAACGTTATTGGATTATAATTGCTTTACAATGTTGTGTTAGTTTCTGCTATACAACAAAGTGAATCAGCTATATGTATACATATATTCCCTCCTTCCTGAGCCTCCCTCCCTCCCTCTCCATCCCACCCCTCTAGGTCATCACATATACTGCTGTATAGTCCATCCCTGTGTTATATAGCAGCTTCCCACTAGCTATCTGTTTTAGACATGGTAATGTATATATGTCAATGCTACTCTCTCAATTTGTCCCACCCTCCCCTTCTTCCCACCCTGTGTCCACAAGTCTGTTCTCTATGCTTGCGTCTCTATTCCTGCCCTGCCACTAGGTTCATCAGTACCATTTTTTTAGATTCCATATATATGTGTTAGCATATGGTATTTGTTTTCTCTTTCTGACTTATTTCACTCTGTATGACAGACTCTAGGTCCATCCACCTCACTACAAATAACTCAATATGAGGAGAATAAGAGGGAGAAGGTAAAGCATGGAATTAGGATGATGTAGTAACAGGCTGCAGCATTATCCAGAGAGGGATGTAGGTAGCTTGGACGAGATGGTTGCAGCGGGCATGGAGACACAAGCTAGGACCTGAGACACATTGTGCAGAGACAACAGGCTTGCTGGTAGTTTAGATGGTGGATTTTATGAAGAAGTTTTCTGACCTGAGCAACTGTGTGGGTGGTGTTGGCATGGTAAGAAATGAAAAAGAATGTGGGAAGAACATGTTTTAGTTAGTTCTATTTTGAATGTGCTGGGTTATGGTGCCTTTGAAACATCCAAGTAACGATGTTAAGAAAAATATAAGAACTGGAGCTCTGAAGAGAGTTCATATCAATACGGGATTCATCAGAGTATACAGAATGAGCCTTAAAGGTCAGTCCCAAAGGAGGGTGAAATTAGCATTTTAGGTGGATAAATAAGAAGGTAAGATGAAAAATAGTTATGATTGCACTATGAAATACTCAATTCTAGGATAAAGAGTTGGAACTTCAGTTGGAAGGTGACAGGGAGTTATTGAATATTTTGTGCAGGAAGAACCTTATATGAACAGAGATTAATGAATACTAATCTGGCAGTGGTAAGCTGGATAGGTTGAGAGAGAAAACTGAAGCGAGGGATATGAAATATGAAGCAGTTTCATCATTATCAAATTATCAAAGACTTTTAAAAAGTGTGACCCAGCAAATGTGAGAGTAAGTAGAATGTATGATGGCTGAAAATGGGTATTGCTGCAAACTTTTGGGAAAGGAATTTTCTTTAAAAAAAAAGAGAGATATCATGTATAAGCTCATTAGATTTGTCTCAGAAATATCAATTCAAGGAACTCATATTAAGGGGAAGAAAAAATTTCACAGAACCCTAAAAACAGAAAAATTCTTACATACAATCATTACAGTACTCTTTTTTTCCCCTGCTTTATAACAAAGTGAATCAGTTATACATATACATATGTCCCCATATCTCTTCCCTCTTGCATCGCCCTCCCTCCCACCCTCCCTATCCCACCCCTCCAGGCAGCCACAAAGCACCGAGCTGATCTCCCTGTGCTACGCGGCTGCTTCCCACTAGCTATCTGCCTTACATTGGGTAGGTTATATATGTCCATGCCTCTCTCTCGCTTTGTCACAGCTTACCCTTCCCCCTCCCCATATCCTCAAGTCCATTCTCTAGTAGGTCTGTGTCTTTATTCCTGTCTTACCCCTAGGTTCTTCATGACATTTTTTTTCTTAAATTCCATATATATGTGTTAGCATATGGTATTTGTCTTTCTATTTCTGACTTCACTCTGTATGACAGACTCTAGGTCTATCCACCTCATTACAAATAGCTCAATTTCGTTCCTTTTTATGGCTGAGTAATATTCCACTGTATATATGTGCCACATCTTCTTTATCCATACATCTGTTGATGGACACTTAGGTTGTTTCCATCTCCGGGCTATTGTAAATAGAGCTGCAATGAACATTTTGGTACATAACTATTTTCGAATTATGGTTTTCTCGGGGTATATGCCCAGTAGCGGGATTGTTGGGTCATACGGTAGTTCTAATTGTAGTTTTTTAAGAAACCTCCATACTGTTCTCCACAGTGGCTGTATCAATTTACATTCCCACCAACAGTGCAAGAGGGTTCCCTTTTTTCCACACCCTCTCCAGCATTTATTGTTTCTAGATTTTTTGATGATGGCCATTCTGACTGGTGTGAGATGATATCTCATTGTAGTTTTGATTTGCATTTCTCTAATGATTAATGATGTTGAGCATTCTTTCATGTGTTTGTTGGCAGACTGTGTATCTTCTTTGGAGAAATGTCTATTTAGGTCTTCTGCCCATTTTTGGATTGAGTTTTGTTTTTTTGTTACTGAGCTGCCTGAGCTGCTTATAAATTTTGGAGATTAATCCTTTGTCAGTTGCTTCATTTGCAAATATTTTCTCCCATTCTGAGGGTTGTCTTTTGGTCTTGTTTATGGTTTCCTTTGCTGTGCAAAAGCTTTGAAGTTTCATTAGGTCCCATTTGTTTATTTTTGTTTTTATTTCCATTTCTCTAGGAGGTGGGTCAATGTGGGATTTAGAAATACTGGCGATAAAGCCACTGGGTTATCCATCTGTGGTAGCTGCCTCCCCTCCCCAACTTAATCTTTCCTCTAAGAAGCCCAGAGACCCTGATCATGGAGTTCACAGTAAGCTTACCAGCTCCTTCTGTGAGCACCTGTCTCCACATACAGGGAGAATGGCAAAACACAGTGGGCCCCAATGAAGGAAAAAGAAATCAGTTAATATTTATTGGACTTTTGCTACATGCTTGACACACATCTCCTTGACACAGGAGAAAACAAAGTAGTGTTCTCCTGCCTCCTTTTACTCTAGTCTTACTGGAGTGACCAAACCAACACATGGGAAATAATTGCAGACAATAGCAGACAGTTCATTCCCTCCGTCAGCATCTCCTAAACTTCTTCCATAGGACTGTGGGAGCCCCGGGAAATGCAGGTCTAAAGATTCAGTCTCTGTCCTCCTGGCGCTCCTGGTTTAAGGGCCATCAACAGGTAACACATGTAAACTGTAACAATGGAGCGTTGTGGTTGCCCAATGAGGCAAATAATAAGCTGACTGGAGGCCAGCCAGCCTTTCAGAGAGGATGATGTGGGAGGGGTGGGTTCACTGGGGAGGGGCTGGGGCACTTAACTGCTACTGAGGTATTCTCAGGAGGTATTCTAATTATACTGGGGTCTGATACCAAATAGTACTATCAGTGAGCTTGAAGAAGAAGGGTTTCAAATTTGCCAAAAGCCCACATTTGATCCTAAGAAGCATCTTAAGCCAAGTATCATGTCATCTGCAAACAGTGACAGCTTTACTTCTTCTTTTCCGATTTGGATTCCTTTTATTTCCTTTTCTTCTCTGATTGCTGTGGCTAAAACTTCCAAAACTATGTTGAATAAGAGTGGTGAGAGTGGGCAACCTTGTCTTGTTCCTGACCTTAGTGGAAATGCTTTCAGTTTTTCGCCATTGAGGATGATGTTGGCTGTGGGCTTGTCATATACGGCCTTTATTATATTGAGGAAAGTTCCCTCTACACCTACTTTCTGCAGGGTTTTTATCATAAATGGGTGTTGAATTTTGTCAAAAGCTTTCTCTACATCTATTGAGATGACCATATGGCTTTTCTCCTTCAATTTGTTAATATGGTGTATTACGTTGATTGATTTGTGTATATTGAAGAATCCTTGAATTCCTGGAATAAACCCCACTTGATCATGATGTATGATCCGTTTAATGTGCTGTTGGATTCTGTTTTGTAGTATTTTGTTGAGGATTTTTGTATCTATGTTCATCAGTGAGATTGGCCTGTAGTGTTCTTTCTTTGTGACATCCTTGTCTGGTTTTGGTATCAGGGTGATGGTGGCCTCGTAGAATGAGTTTGGGAGTGTTCCTCCCTCTGCTATATTTTGGAAGAGTTTGAGAAGGATAGGTGTTAGCTCTTCTCTAAATGTTTGATAGAATTCACCTGTGAAGCCATCTGGGCCTGGGCTTTTGTTTGTTGGAAGATTTTTAATCACAATTTCAATTTCAGTGCTTGTGATTGGTCTGTTCATATTTTCTATTTCTTCCTGATTCATTCTTGGCAGGTTTTGCCTTTCTAAGAATATGTCCACTTCTTCCAGGTTGTCCATTTTATTGGCATAGAGTTGCTTGTAGTAATCCCTCATGATCTTTTGTATTTCTGCAGTGTCAGTTGTTACTTCTCCTTTTTCATTTCTGATTCTATTGATTTGACTCTTCTCCCTTTTTTTCTTGATGAGTCCAGCTAATGGTTTATCAATTTGGTTTATCTTCTCAAAGAACCAGCTTTTAGTTTTATTGATCTTTGCTATTGTTTCCTTCATTTCTTTTTCATTTATTTCTGATCTGATTTTTATGATTTCTTTCCTTCTGCTAACTCTGGGGTTTTTTTGTTCTTCTTTCTCTAATTGCTTGAGGTGCAAGGTTAGGTTGTTTATTCGAGATGTTTCCTGCTTCTTAAGGTGGGCTTGTATTGCTATAAACTTCCCTCTTAGAACTGCTTTTGCTGCATCCCATAGGTTTTGGGTCGTTGTATCTCCATTGTCATTTGTTTCTAGGTATTTTTTAATTTCCTCTTTGATTTCTTCAGTGATCACTTCGTTATTAAGTAGTGTATTGTTTAGCCTCCATGTGTTTGTATTTTTTACAGCTCTTTTCCTGTAATTGATATCTAGTCTCATAGCATTGTGGTCAGAAAAGATACTTGATACAATTTCAATTTTCCTAAATTTACCAAGGCTTGATTTGTGACCCAAGATATGATCTATCCTGGAGAATGTTCTGTGAACGCTTGAGAAGAATGTGTATTCTGTTGTTTTTGGATGGAATATCCTATAAATATCAATTAAGTCCATCTTGTTTAATGTATCATTTAGAGCTTGTGTTTCCTTCTTTATTTTCATTTTGGATGATCTGTCCATTGGTGAAAGTGGGGTGTTAAAATCCCCTACTATGAATGTGTTACTGTCGATTTCCCCTTTTATGGCTGTTAGTATTTGCCTTATGTATTGAGGTGCTCCTATGTTGGGTGCATAAATATTTACAATTGTTATATCTTCTTCTTGGATTGATCCCTTGATCATTATGTAGTGTCCTTCTTTGTCTCTTCTAATAGTCTTTATTTTAAAGTCTATTTTGTCTGATATGAGTACTGCTACTCCAGCTTTCTTTTGGTTTCCATTTGCATGAAATATCGTTTTCCATCCCCTTACCTTCAGTTTGTATGTGTCTCTAGGTCTGAAGTGGGTCTCTTTTAGACAGCAAATATATGGGTCTTGTTTTTGTATCCATTCAGCCAATCTGTGTCTTTTGGTGGGAGCATTTAGTCCATTTACATTTAAGGTAATTATCGATATGTATGTTCCTGTTCCCATTTTCTTAATTGTTTTGGGTTCGTTATTGTAGGTCTTTTCCTTCTCTTGTGTTTCTTGCCTAGAGAAGTTCCTTTAGCATTTATTGTAAAGCTGGTTTGGTGGTGCTGAACTCTCTCAGCTTTTGCTTGTCTGTAAAGGTTTTAATTTCTCCATCAAATCTGAATGAGATCCTTGCTGGGTAGAGTAATCTTGGTTGCAGGTTTTTCTCCTTCATCACTTTAAATATGTCCTGCCAGTCTCTTCTGGCTGAAGAATTTCTGCTGGAAGATCAGCTGTTAACCTTATGGGGATTCCCTTGTGTGTTATTTGTTGTTTTTCCCTTGCTGCGTTTAATATGTTTTCCTTTTATTTAATTTTTGACAGTTTGATTAATATGTGTCTTGGCATATTTCTCCTTGGATTTATCCTGTATGGGACTCTCTGTGCTTCCTGGACTTGATTAACTATTTCCTTTCCCATATTAGGGAAGTTTTCAACTATAATCTCTTCAAATATTTTCTCAGTCCCTTTCTTTTTCTCTTCTTCTGGAACCCCTATAATTCAAATGTTGGTGCGTTTAATGTTGTCCCAGAGGTCTCTGAGACTGTCCTCAGTTCTTTTCATTCTTTTTTCTTTATTCTGCTCTGCAGTAGTGGTTTCCACTATTTTATTTTCCAGGTCACTTATCCATTCTTCTGCCTCAGTTATTCTGCTATCGATCCCATCTAGAGTATTTTTAATGTCATTTATTGTGTTGTTCATCATTGTTTGTTTCATGTTTAGTTCTTCTAGGTCCTTGTTATTCTGTTTCTAAGATTTTGGATCATCTTTACTATCATTATTCTGAATTCTTTTTCAGGTAGACTGCCTATTTCCTCTTCATTTGTTAGGTCTGGTGGGTTTTTATCTTGCTCCTTCATCTGCTGTGTGTTTTTCTGTCTTCTCATTTTGCTTATCTTACTGTGTTTGGGGTCTCCTTTTTGCAGGCTGCAGGTTCGTAGTTCCCGTTGTTTTTGGTTTCTGTCCCCAGTGGCTAAGGTTGGTTCAGTGGGTTGTGTAGGTTTCCTGGTGGAGGGGACTAGTGGCTGTGTTCTGGTGGATGAGGCTGGATCTTGTCTTTCTGGTGGGCAGGTCCACGTCTGGTGGTGTGTTTTGGGGTGTCTGTGGACTTCTTATGATTTTAGGCAGCCTTTCTGCTAATGGGTGGGGTTGTGTTCCTGTCTTGCTAGTTGTTTGGCATAGGATGTCCAGCACTGTAGCTTGCTGGTCGTTGAGTGAAGTTGGGTGCCGGTGTTGAGATGGAGATCTCTGGGAGATTTTTTCCGTTTGATATTATGTGGAGCTGGGAGGTCTCTTGTGGACCAGTGTCCTGAAGTTGCTCTCCCACCTCAGAGGCACAGCACTGACTCCTGGCTGCAGCACCAGGAGCCTTTCATCCACTTGGCTCAGAATAAACGGGAGACAAAGTAGAAAGAAAGAATTAGTAGAAGTAGAAAGAAAGAAGGAAAGGTAGATAGAAAGAAAGAAAGAAAGGAGGGAGAGAGGAAGGAAGGAAGGAGGGAAGAAAAAAAGAAAGAAAGAAGATAAAGTTAAATAAAATAAAGTAAGATAAAATATAATAAAGTTATTAAAATAAAAAAGTAATTTTTAAGAGAAAAAAATTTAAAAAAAAACGACTGGATAGAACCCTACGACAAATGGTGGAAGCAAAGCTATACAGACAAAAATCTCACACAGAAGCAGACACATACACACTCACAAAAAGAGGAAATGGGGAAAAAAATCATAAATCTTCCTCTCAGAGTCCACCTCCTTAATTTGGGATGATTCGTTTTCTATTCATGTATTCCACAGATGCAGGGTACATCAAGTTGATTGTGGACCTTTAACCGCTGCTTCTGAGGCTGCTGGGAGAGATTTCCCTTTCTCTTCTTTGTTCTCACAGCTCCCAGGGGCTGAGCTTTGGATTTGGCTCCGCCTCTGTGTGTAGGTTACCGGAGGGCGTCTGTTCTTCGCTCAGACAGGACAGGGTTAAAGGAGCTGCCGACTTGTGGGCTCTGGCTCACTCAGGCACGGGGGGGAGGGGCACGGTGGGCGGGGCGAGCCTGCGGCGGCAGAGGCCGGCGTGACGTTGCAGCAGCGTTAGACGCGCCGTGCGTTCTTCCGGGGAAGCTGTCCCTGGATTCCGGGACCCTGGCAGTGCGGGGTGGGAGGGGGGGAGCTGCACAGGCTCCCTGGAAGAGGGGTGTGGATAGTGACCTGTGCTCGCACACAGGCTTCTTGGTGGCGGCAGCAGCAGCCTTAGCGTCCCATGCCCGTCTCTGGGGTCCGCGCTTTTAGCCGCGGCTCGCGCCCGTCTCTGGAGCTCCTTTAAGCAGCGCTCTTAATCCCGTCTCCTCGCGCACCAGGAAACAAAGAGGGAAGAAAATGTCTCTTGCCTCTTCGGCAGGTCCAGACTTTTCCCAGGACTCCCTCCAGGCCAGCCGTGGTGCACTGACCCCTTCAGGCTGTGTTCACGCCGCCAACCCCAGTCCTCTCCCAGCGCTCTGACCGAAGCCCGAGCCTCAGCTCCCAGCCCCGCCCGCCCCAGCGAGTGAGCAGACAAGCCTCTCGGACTGGTGAGTGCCGGCTGGCCCCGATCCTCTGTGCGGGAATCTCCCCGCTTTGCCCTCCGCACCCTTGTGGCTGCGCTCTCCTGCGCGGCCCCGAAGCTTTCCCCCTCCGCCACCCGCAGTCTCCGCCCGCGAAGGGGCTTCCTAGTGTGTGGAAAACTTTCCTCCTTCACAGCTCCTTCGTACTGGTGCAGGTCCCGTCCCTGTCCTTTTGTCTCTGTTTTTTCTTTTTTCTTTTGCCCTACCCAGGTACGTGGGGAGGTTTCTTGCATTTTGGGAGGTCTGAGGTCTTCTGCCAGTGTTCAGTAGGTGTTCTGTAGGAGTTGTTCCACGTGTAGATGTATTTCTGGTGTATCTGTGGGGAGGAAGCTGATCTCTGCGTCTTACTGTTACGCCATCTTCCCCAGCAATTCCCCTACAGTACTCTTTAAATAATAAAAACAGAATAATTAGTTAAATAAATTCTAGTACATTTACATGAAATAATAACATGAAACCATTAAAACAATGTTTATGTAGTTATTTAACAATGAAGGAAATATTATAATTAGGCAGATTATATAATTAAAAACTAAAAACTAAACTATGTGAAACATTCACAGGAAATGGTATAGTGAGATTAACGATGCCTTCTTTTCCCTTTCTGAATTTTCCATTGTTCAAATAATGACCATAGAGAAGGATAAAAAAAAACCTACCAAAGAGGAAAAGCAATTGTAGACATTTAAACTTAAACTAATAAAGGGATGAATCAGTGTGTTGATCTAAATGGAAATATAAGAGCCAATTTGCATAGGAATTATCATTAAAAGTTTCAGTATTTACTGAGTACTTACTCTGGCCAACATTTTGTTAAACATTTTAAATTCACTATCCTATTTCATTGTCACAATACACTTAAATGATTAAAGCCAATACTATACCCATTTTATAGATAAGAGAGTTTTGTTTAATTGCAACAGGTTCATTTTAGTAAGTTGACATGCCAAGATTCAGATCCATCTCTGTGTAACTCAGAACCACTGTGCAATAAATTTAGGCAGCTCTGAGAGGGGGATGGTTGAAGTTATTGGGATGGATGAGATCACTAAAAGAAATGAGAAGAGAATCTTGTAGAAAGATCACAGTTCAAGCATGGGAGAAATGAGGAATTCATTGTTAGTGCAAGTTTGCTTGGAACCTGATATCCCGTCCCCAGTGTGGGTGTTTTGCTTGAGTCAGATCATCAACTTAGCATCTCTGACACACTCCTCTCAGTACCAACTCCATTCCTTTTTCTCCTGTAGTTTCCTCTTTCTGACAGGCCTCTACCCTGTGAACCTAGCTGAATGCTAAGACTCTTCCTGTTCTCAGCGTTGGAGATTTCCCAGAAAACTGCACACCACTCTCAACTTCGCTCAGTGCTCTTATGAGGCTGTGATGTGGAGTTAATAAAGACAATTCTAGCTTAGACGTATATCAATTTTAATATTACTAAGAAGTTAACCTAGGGTTCAACCAGTTCATGAATTGAAAGTACAAAATCTGGTTGTATAAATAATTGAGGCTCTTTAAGACCCCTGGTGTACAATTGCTCTGAAGGAGCTAGAGCAGAAAAAAAGGAAAAAATGTATGTTCTTGTGATACAGTTATTAGCTGATGAATTGAAAAAGAGAGACTGTTCATAAAGTGCATTGATTTACAGATCTTTCAATCAGTCTAGGATATTCTATGCTGCGTTAACTTTGGCACAGAAAGTGGAATCAATATTACTATTCTCAGTTTTCACACCGTATTGTTTTACGCCATTTTGTTTTTCACATTAAACTCTTCTCCAGCTTTACTGTCTTCAGAGTGAGTACACTGAACAGAAGATAGGAAACATTGTTCAGAAATCACTGTCCTGTGATATTCAGAGCTTTGTATTCATCATTGATCAGTCATCACATAAGGCCAACTAGGACATCTATATCCTTAATCAAGAGTGCAGAGTCTCTCATAGCCAAGATCAACGTGTGAAGGCAGAATTAATTGCTCTGGGTGTCATTTATTGATCTTGTGTTGTGTGAGGCAGACACCCCCATTTTTATTATCTGCTTAATTGGAAAGCAGAAACACTAATAATTAATAAAGTTCATTGATTTCCAAATTTTCAACAGCTGGTGACTATGTCACAAAGGCAATCTTTAATTTTCAAACCTTCTTTCGCTGTTAGTTTGGCTTGAATAAACAAGAAGAGGCTCAGTAAATATGACTGGATATCAAGGTTTAGCTTCATCAGGAATATCTATCCCCTTTTGTGGACATACTTTTTGCATGTTAAAGCCATGATCTATCTTAAAAGTAGAGGTAATAACATTTAGATTATTTAAAAACACAACATGATACTTATAAAATTTCTTAGTATCTTTCTTATGTATGAATATTTTTTTTCTTTCCCCTTTGTTGTAAAACATTTGTAATCTTAACAGGAAAAATATATTTATCATCTTTGGTTGTTAGATTGGTGTTATTTAATACTTTTACATTTTTATCCACTCATTTGGTGAATTTCAGAAGCATAAGGTTGCCATTTAGTGGCCCATTTAGTGGCCCACAGGGATAAGTGTGCTTGTTTTTAATGTAATGTATTCATAGTAAGGTAGAATGACTCTACTTGATATAGGGAACATTATCATGGAGCAAAGGAAAATAAGTTCAGAACTCAGGACAGTTCTTATAAAAGTATCAATTATCTGAATTTTCCAACTAAAGTTATTTTCAAGTCTAAGTAGAAAAACATTTATTTTAGGAGACCAAGGTTAAGATTCCATCACTGCTGCTAACTTACCTTGTGAATTCACTTGATGACTTAGTCTGTGCTTCAAACTCTTATTCTATGTCTTAGTCATATCTGAAAAAAAAAGTGGTTGAACTAGACCTAGGTCAACACATACATGGAGAATATTGCATCAATCTTGCCCATAGCTGGCCATGGAATGTCATTATTTCTCTCCAAAACAAGAAAAAGTATCACAATTTTCCTCAGTACAATACTCTTGGCAGCCTTAATGTCAATCAGAGTTGGCATATATGTTGAAACCTGTATAATTATTTAGAATACATTTACTAATGTCCTTCCTGGATCTAAAATTCTATATTTCTGCACAAAGTTTAATATTGACAGTAGTAAAATATTATTTTGACTTAAATTTATGATGCATTTTAACTCTATACCTATTCAATACTCATATCTTAAGATTTGTGACTGTATATTATTAGATACTTATTATTAGATAATATACTTATTAGATACTTATACTAGGATTCTTGAATAATTGAGTCTTTCAATACATAAACATTTAGGACCTGAAGGATATTTTTCACCACTTTAACTAAAGAACAATTAAAATTATCTTACTGATTTTGAGATACAGTTTATTCTCTGACTCATTTAATGCTAAATCTGTCACTGGAGTAAATCTAGTGAATCCAGTGTTCCTTTAGGAAATACAGTTCAAATATGTTTTGCCCTTTGATTTCAAGAATTCACTACTTGCATTCTTTTTGGTTAATGTTTGACCTCTTAAGTTTCTTCATAGATTTACCCTATGAGAGTTGCCTGAACTATCTTGACAGGTACTGTACTGGTTTGCTAGAACTGCTATAACAAATTACCTCAACCTTGGTGCATTAAAACAATACAAATCTATTTTCTTACAGTACTGGAAGGCAGAAGTCAAAATCAGTTCCAATGGGCCTAAATCAATGCGTCAGCAGGGCTATGGTCAGTTGGGAAGCTCTAGAGGAGAATCCTCTGCCTTGCTTTTTCCAGCTTCAGCAGCTATATTCTTCACATTCCTTGGCTTGTGGACCCTTCCTCCATCTTCAAAGCCAGCAGCATGGTGTCTTCAAATCTCTCTCTTTCTGCTGAGGTCACCTCATTACCTTTTCTTCTCTCTCTCTCTGTGTTCCTCTTATAAGGAATATCTCCCTTTGTTTTCCTCTTATAAGGACACTTGATTATATTTAAACCCACCTGGATAACCCAGGATAATCTGCATCTCAAGTTCCTTAATTTAGTCACATCTGCAAAGTCTCTTTTTAAGGTAACATTCATAGGCTCCAGGGATAATGACCTTGGGGGTCATTATTTCAGCTTATCACAGATGCCACAGAGAGACAGTTTAAAATATCGAAAATAAGGAAAACAAATTATTTGTCAAGATTCATGAATATATTCATGGTATCTCAAGTTCTGAGGAGGAAATGTCATGACTTTCTAGTTACATACAACTAAAACTGCAATGGTACTATTGCCCTATTGTTGGTTAAAAAACTTTTAGTGTGATGATATAATTGTATTAAATGATGTTTGTAACCTGAATCTCTTTGTGACTAAGGTTATGTGTATTTTTTTAAAACCTAGCTGAATTGAGGCATAGTCTATGCCTACGTACATGATCATGTCACAATATTCCACTTGTATTATGATTCATCTTTCTTACACCTACTGTTATGCCAGAAGGGAAATATTCAACCATGGAAAATATGATGGAAAATTTAATTGTCCATTTAACAAATATTTACTGAACATCTTCTATGTACCAGGCACTCCTCTTAGAACTGTGGCTATATGCATAAACCAAATAGTCAAAATCCCCTGCTATAGTGTTTAGGGGAGGGGATGAG
Organism: Lipotes vexillifer; assembly: GCF_000442215.2. NCBI lineage: Eukaryota > Metazoa > Chordata > Mammalia > Artiodactyla > Lipotidae > Lipotes > Lipotes vexillifer. Next base: position 1,178,033 of record NW_006793099.1, read on the forward strand.
CAAATTATGCTCAGAGACTGAGATTGCTTTTGCCAGTAGTATATTTAACATAAGTTCACTGCAGGAATTTCACAAGCCAATAGCATACAGGGTAATGTCTCTTAATAAGCCAATAAAGAAATAACATACTCCAAACAAATGAAAAGTGAATTACTCTATTGTTCCATGCAAGGGGACATGAAAGGAATAAGTCCAGATTTAGTTGAGATGTACCTTTTCTACGAATTTTGGTTTCTTGGGAGCATCAGCTTGGCCAGTGGAGAGCTGACATCCAGCTGCAGCGCAAAAATAGAAGTGCCTTGTTGCTGGAGCACGTTGCTAGGGAACGAGGGCGCCTGTGTTGACTGGCAGGCTGATCTCCTTGGGAGGGAGGGGGCTGCTGCATGGTTTGTCCTCACTGCCAATAAAGAAGTCACCTTTATCATGGCAGGAGCTAATGTCCCAAGGTATTCGGAGAGCGAGATCAGCAAAGGGTAGCTTTGTCCAGAGGGATCCTGAAACTCTCCGATAGTCCTCAAAACTCTCCGTATTCATGGCCTAATCCTTCCCTTGTCTTGCTTGCTTCTCCACGCGTTCTTGCTTACAAGCTCCAAGCTGAGGCCCTCAGCAGCCAAGCTCTGAGGGCTTATCAACCACAGCAGATGAGATGATGACATCCTGACACAGCTTCCTTCATTCTTGTATCAAAATAAGTTTAACAACTTTTTTTCGGTCTTTGCCATAAACAAATGGATTAAAGCAACTTCAACTAAGTCATAAACCAGTGGATTTGAAAGCATATCAGACTGGTACAGAATACTTGCCCTTACGATGTTTGCATTCTAGTTGGGGGAACATGAAATGTAATAGTAGTCTACTGTCTCGGGAAGCATGAAAATCCATTTTTTCATTAGAATAAAACATGAAAACAAGAAAAATTTATGACTGTTAGGTTGTCCTCTGATTTATCCTCTCCCTTTCCTTCTTTCTTTACCCACTCTCCAGAAACATCTCCCACACATGTGGGCACTTTTAAAATAGAAATCTTTCAATTGCTCTACACCTCTGGAACAGTGCAGTACTACAGGCCTGAGCAATTTCAGCCCATAAGGTTGGTCTCATTTGCTTTATCAATAACCTACTTGATAAGCATGGTTTTCAAAAGGCATCTGGAATAACTGAAAAACATGCTACAATTTCTATATGTGCTATCAAACTGGATATAATCCTTGGCCATATATGTGGTGTGTCCCCCACCTTACTACCTTTGGAGAACATGTGCTTCACAGAAAAGAGAAGCAGGCCATTTCTCTAAAGACCCCAAGGTGAAAGAGTGCTTGCCCCCGAGCACACAGTGTTTGGGGTTGTCAAAGTGGTACTTACTGAAATTTGATGAGGCTAGAAATCAGTAGCATTATAATGTGGGCCCTCCGGTGACACAGAAATGGACTTTGATCATGTAAATTTTTTTTTCACTTTTAGTTCTTTTTTTTTAAAAAATAGAAAATGGAGAGACACAAATTCAAAGATATGAATACATCAATCTATGAGGAGCTAAAATGTTCCCTAAAATATAGTCTTTTCATGTGTAAAATTGGTTTACTGATTCTATAGAAATTATTTTTTAGCATTCTGATTATCATACCTATTAGGATATCAATTAGGATATAATTACTGTAGGGGATTAATTTCATTTAGCTAATGCAAATATTTGATGATCCCTTTTTAATATCCTTGTAGTTCAAATAAACTATCATGGACACTGCGTTAAAAACTTTGTAAATGTTTACATGGGCTGGAAACTCAAGGATATTTCTAAATTATCAAATGCTGAGAAATGAATCAATGTTAACTTGTATGACTCTGAAAGTTAAATTGAATTTGGCAATATCTATATTCATGCTAGTGCTATGAATATACATAAAAGAAAGTTACAATCTAAGGTTTTCTCTGTTCTGCATGTCAAAGGTTAACTGTAGGCTTGCGTAACAGATATAACTAGTGAGAAGTGGGGGCTTGCTGTCTAAGGAGCTGCATTTTAGTTTGTTGTAATAGAATCATACTCTTTGGTCTTCATCTGCTTCACTGAAAGCCTTCTGTGATCCATGTGTGACAATCACTATTCTTTTGTTCTTGTAGTACCATATTTAAGTGACATTTTCATAATTTTAAGTTCTACTAAATTTGACATTTTGTATTTTTATCATCACCTACACAAAGTAAATCAATGAATAATGAATAAGGCAAGCAGAGACCAACAGCTTGGTTGTGGCTTTTAGAAATAATTAAGGGGCTGCATAAATAGGAAAAGTGCTTTGTGTCTCTAGAAACACTATAACTACCTCATAATTCTCCATATGTCCCAGTAATGGTACATGTAGCAGATGCTCAATAAATATTTACTAAGTGATGAAAATGAATGGGTTTCATGCTTATAGTTCTGTAATAATATTTGAACATCGGACTTTTTCACATATTGAATCTCAGCATCAGTCTTTAAAAAAAAATCTGTAAAGACATAAGTGAGACAAAGCCCTTTTTATAGACTTCAGAACTCTATCAGAAATTCTATAATGCTCTTTCATACTTTATGTACATGTGATTAACTGAATGATATTTTCTTTAAGGATACATTAGAATAGCAAATAAATGTATCTCCCAAGAATAAATGTAGCAGTGGAGAGTTAGGAAATTAAATTAAAAAGCCTATAGAAAGTTCTCATTAGATCAACTTGAGTATTTCTCCAAGTGCATTCCGGCAGCGACACAGAAGGCCAAGTCAAGCTTTAAAATTCCTGCTATTTGTAGATGTTGACATTATAGAAAAGTGGCAGAATCAAGCTTATCCATTCTAGCTCTGCAGAATTATTAACTAACACTGTATTCAGTGTCAACAAGGGCCTGCCCTAGACAGTGCCTCCAATTTGTTTTTGGTTCCTGTCCAGGACTCTATGACCCTGATTTTCAAACTCTTCAGTCTCCCAGTTCAGCTGCTTCTGAAGGTTTTTCTGGTTCATAACTGAAAGTCAATTGATCGCTTTATAGACGTTAACTGAAACCACTTAGATATTACATCTCCTTGTAGGTTTTAGTTAAAATGGGTAATCCTTTTGTTAACAACCCTCCTCTACCAGCCCGTTTATGTACTAGACACAACTAAGTGTTTTATGTTTATTACTCAAGTTAGTTTTTGCAGGATTTTGTCTTTATGAGGTAGCTATCATACCTCACGATATGACAGCTTTTATTTAACTCGTGAGGACACTTAGATGAAGAAAAATGTAATAACTTGCCAACAGACCCCTGACTTTGGGGCCCTTCACGTTTTATTTTTTTCTCATCTGCAATTTTTATTTCTTTTATAAACAAAAGATTTGAAGTAAACATAATAAAAATATTTAGCTGCTGCCAATTCTGAATAGTGGAAGTAATAAAGTTGTTATATAATTCTCTGTATTATACATCTTTTAAATCGATCAAAATAAAAAAAAAATTAGAATGGTTGCGTGATTTTAGACAAAATTTCTGATTTCCCAAATTACACTAGTTTATTCTCTCTAAAATGACGGCATATTAATGTGCAAATCCTTGATATGATGCTTATAATGTCGGTGTGACTGCCAGTTATGAGACATGAAGATTAGCTTCATGCAACACATATTTGAAGTTTGTTTTACAGATAAGAAATCTTTGGAAAAACTGAAACACTCATTTTTTTTTATTGTCTACTTCAAAGTTCAGTAGCTTTTCCCACTGTGTCCTCTCTCTGCTGTGTAGGCCAAACTTCCAACTTGCATTTGTGAACTTCTTATATTTCTTGATTCCTGATCCCCAGTTTTTGTTGGTTTAAATCAGATTTTCTTTGACTTTGGATATTGTCAGGCAGGACTTACTTCTTCTGGCTTCTAGCTAACCAACTTTTTTTCACCCAATTCTATGACTGATTTTATAGTTTAAAAACATTTCACTGCTCCCCATCTGTGGTTACAAACAAAGTGTTCTGAGGTCTGGAGCTTAGAAATTGGATTAGAAAAGTGAATCGTCAAATAAGTAAGAAAGACGTGAATGTAGTTTTCTTTTCTCTCATGGTTTAACTAGGGGAGAGGTAGATGAACATAACTTCTGTGTTATAATTGGATGTCGTTTTCTAGGTGCAAGCACATTTCTCATAAACCTTCTCAGCACAATTTTTCATTAGCATTATGACCGTGGGGCTAAGGAGGTAAAATCAAATTTGATTTAAATAAAGTATCTTTGCTAAGTTAATATCAAGTTATGTTCTATTAATGCTCAGGTTAAACAGGGTCAAAGCTAGAAGGAATCATTGATATTCTGAGATTTATTGACAATTTACTGGTCTCCAGCAAAGTCTGGTATAAAAATGCAATCTGTATAACGGTTGATTAAATGTCTTTATCAAAAACTAAGAATGTATGACAGGGCTTGTCTCAATTTTAACATGTTAATTTAAAAACTTGTTACTTTTCTGTGGCTCTGTTATTTCAATATCCTTTCATTAGCTTCTGTTATACTCATATGAATTGGCCTTCTTTGCAGTAAATGTCCAGTTAGTACAGTTTGGGACTATTATTGCATGAAAAAATACTATAATATTTGAGCTGTAGGAATAAATTTGTTGAAAATGTTTTTAAAGCACTTAAACTTTCATACTCATAATTTGTAATTAAGAAACATATGGTAAAGAGACAAAGAGAGAAAAGTATTAGCAGCCTCTCTCAGTGGGTTCTTATATCCATATCTTGACAGGGAGACTCTAGGCTCAAGGTCAGGTCCTCATATTTTGAGACTCAGAATGTTCAGATCAGCAGAAAACTCTACTTAATACAAGTTGTTCAGTTACTTTTTGATTGCTTGTCTTAGACCAGTAAAATTGGCTTGACCATAATCAGAGCAAAGGGATATAGTATTCATGAAGGATATTTGATATATCTTTTGCTGCAACATACCTATCTGGAGAATATAGTTATGCCATGCAGATCTTGGTTACTCCATCATTATCTTAGATCTAGTGTTATAGTCTTTTTTTTGAGACTTTTATCGAATAGGTAAATTTGACTGTTTTCTCTTTTCCTTTTACATACTTCTGTGTTTCCAGTGTACTTTCACCCATGTTGACCAGTTACACAATTTATATCCTAGATCATACTGAACAAAGTTTATTTCATGTGCTCCTTCCTTTTAGCCTTTATATGAAATGCTGCCCTCATCTCATGCCAGTGAAATAAATCATCTACTCTCTTAGTAACTATTTGTCTTTTGGATGGTATCTTGGGACTCACATCATATCAAGTTACTTAATGACACTTAGATATTTTAATCAGACTATTTATTAGATTCCATATTTTATTTGGCTTATTAAATCTACTTCCTAGCTTTCCTTTTAGTGATAAAGTGATATTTTCTAAGCTTGTCCTCAGATTCTGGGGGTTATACTTTAAGAGTCTACAACACACTGTTCACCACTACACGTAATGGCAAGGTAACATTTTATAAAGTAATGAATGAAGCCGTATGGACATAATCATTAGTTCCTTAATGAAGAGACAAAATTTGCCACTGAGGTATATCATCTAAAAGTTTTTCAAATCGGTTTGCTTTTCTATAACAAGGGGGAATTTCCCAGCCAATTTTTTCTCGTTATTGGTTGGAAATAGAGGGAATATAAATGAACTGGGGAGTGTTCTTGCCTCTTGGCTGCTTGTGCTTTGAAGGGCTCTGAATTCGGTACGATGTGAGTGATATTGTTAGAATGAATATTCTGCATTCAGTCAGAGTCTTATCTTGTTCTTCCTCCAAAGACGCATTTTTCTTTAGTTTCACAAGAAAACCCAATGATAGCTGGAAACAATTTTAAAAATATCTTCAAAGAACATATGGATAGGTTCAAATAACCATATCTATCCATAGTTATAAATCATCACAAATGCAAATCTTTGGATACAATTCATGAGAAAGTGATTGTAATGATAGCTTGTACTTTTGCTATAAGCACTATAAAACAATCTATTAATAAAAAATAGGAAAATCAGAAACTTTATCCTCATTGGTGAATGCTCTAGGACCAACACAGAAAGCTAAACCCAAAGAAAATACCTGTGACATGAATATCTTTGCTACTTTGTCATCATCTTAGATCTAATGATCTAAGTAGTCTCCAGAGAATTTAAATTTTTTAAATTTGAAACTTTCTCTCATCTTTGATTATATTTTAATATTTCATAGTCACATGTCAATGAATACTCTTCAAGGGGTTCAGTTTTTCTGTTATTATAATCCTTAAAATATTTACCTTTGATTATTTACAAAATGTAAGTTAGATTTACCTGCCACATCCAATTATCATGCTAGTTTGGGTGGCTTTTGAGTAGAGAGTAGGATTTGTGATATAATTCTGCAATGGTGGACATCTCCTTTTGCTGGCAAAAATTCCTTCTGACATCACAGTTCCTCTTTTCCTTTCAGGAAGTGACCTTCCAATTTTATCAACAGTCATACCTCTTGGCTTTGATACATGTCCCAGACCTTGTAAATCAAAGTTCAAAGTGATTAATTCAACAGTGGGTACTTGATTTAATCCAGCCTGAAGAATTTTGTTGGGAATATTTGGAAAGAAGTGCTCTTTTCATTCAGAATTGCAAAGAGAGAAGATACGCGTAGATTTTTTTTCTTCTGTGTGGAAAGATTATTAGTTAACTGTTGCTGTATAACAGTATTACCACAAATGACATGGCTTAAAACAACACACTTTAAAAAAAAAAATCTCATCTTTTCTCTGTATCAGAAGTTTGGACATGGCTTAGCTGGGTCCTTTTCTTTGGGATCTTGCAGGACTGCAGTTATGATATTAACCAGGGTTGCATTTCCAAGCTCATGTGATTGTTAGCAGAAAATTGAATCCATAAGATTGTCTCATGGAGTCAGGGTTTGTGATGCCTCAATAGGCTAAAAAGGGGGGTTGGGGTCATATTAGAAAAAGAAAGTAAAAAAAGAAAAAGCTTTGAGGTGGCTCATCCACCCCAGCATCTAGACCTGTGGCTGCAAGTTAAGGTAGTTGTCTCAGTGTGGCCAGAGTGTACACAGAATTTTAAAAAGCAGTTCTGGGGTATTTAGTCACACTTTATAAGACTTCACCTCTGAAATTAGAAGTAGCAATCAGCAGAGCACAGGTCCCTAATACTTGGAGGACAGGTCCTTTTTGTCCATCCTGGTGCCTACAAGCTGCATGTGAGATGCTCTTGAATATCTGCACAGATGCCTTCCAGGAGACTGGGGAATGAGATGGGTAACTTCCACTGTGCTAAGAGATGAAATTGACTGAAAGTAACCACAATGTACTGTCCAAGCCTTCCCTTGGAAGTTGCAAGCCTTTAAGAGATTCCAGAGCTCAAAAATAATTACATCTGTCAGGTTCTGCCAATGTTCCTAGTGTTTCCAATGCTGCTGTCTTCCCAGAATCCTCTTAGTTATGTATTTGAGACTGAAATTGAAAGCGCTTGTAGGAAATATGGTAACACACTGGTTTGCCTTTGATGAAATGAAGTGACAGTGGTGAGGCAGAGTGGGCTCAGATTATGATGTTCTAATCTCTTCCTTCAGGTTTGGCCTCAGGTGAATCTATGAAGAAAAATTTTATCACCAAATGGGGAGAACAGTAGCACCCACTTCACAAAGACCTTGTGAGGAATAAGTAAGATAATGTAAGTAAATGCATTGGCTCTCAAAAATTGAGGCGAGCTGAGGCCCTTTCATTCTTTATTTTCCTTCTTATGAGGTGTCATTTGGGGAAGAAAATATTCAAGCAGTCCTACTGACTATTTACAGACAGCCTGCATTCCCAGATGAATGCAAACAATCCAAGTCGATTGAACAGCCTTCAGGGACTCCCAGAACTCCACCCTAGTCAAAAGATGCTATTAGAATTGTGAACACTGAATGTTCTCCCTAGTGTGCCTTATGTTCCAGTTTCACACACAAAAAAAACACAAAACCCCACACTAGCTTGAACTGCATTTCTGTAGCTACCTCAGTCAAAAATAAATTCAGGGTCATAAGGACCAAGGCAGTTGAAGATAATATTATATTTCATGAAATGAAGTCACTTTTAAGATTGATTTTCTAAGTTCTAAAAACAGTGAGTTTCTTTTTGGTATGTCCTCATGGGTTTGCTACAAACTTTGTGAAATGTCAAGACATGACATTGCAGTTGAATAGATTTCCAAATCAGTAAGCACCAAACATACTATGAGTTTGATCTCTTCCATCTCTAAAGCAGTTTTTGTGAAATAAACACAAAAAACACAAGTGAGCTGTATTACAAAACGGAAAACATATTTAAATACTGATTTTGAAGCTCATATGATAATCTAACCCTGGATATGTAAATTCAGAGAATTTGTTAAAGTCAAAGTTAATTTTGAAACGTTCATGTAAAAACTGTACCTCAAATTTTGTCATTATGATCATTACTTGTGTTTGCCTCTCAAAATAATTCTCACATGATATTTCCCGTAAGAGATTCACAATGCTTATACCTCCTCTCATATAGGAGTCACTAATCATAATTGTGGGCAGAAAAGCTGAAAAAGATTTTGACAAACTCAAAAGCTTTGCCTTGACTGGGAAGAGCACAGTCCTAGGAGAATATATTTTCCAGAAATGTTAAAGTCCTGCTTTAAATGTTCACATTATGGTTATTTTTGACAAATTTCTGGTGAATTCTTCTTGGTGATCGAAATTGTCCAACTTTGTCGTTTTATTTAGTCACACACACACACACACACAGAGTTGGGAGTTTTCATAGGAGAAAGAAACTGACACAATTTTCAAAAAAATTTTTTAAATATTTTAAGTGTAGTCCTTGGTTTGTATGACATAGGTGGTAGGAACAGGAAACAATACTTGGAAATTTCTTCTCTTGTTTGCAGAGATCTTGCCATTTTGCGTGGTTGAATGTGGGATGGGCCACTCAAGAAGTTTAAGAGTGTTTTCATTGGAGTTTTTCCATAGGGTTAGAGCCCACCTTTCAGAAATACAATATGAGAGATTCATGTTTGGCATAAATACTAATAATACCAATTAATGTTTATGGACTGCCCATTCTGTGCTAAACCCTCCACGCATATTATGTTATTTAATTGTCACAGCAACATTCCTTTCTATTCCCTCTCCTTCCTCCCCCTAGCAAAAATTACTGATCATCAACTGTGTACCAGGATTATGCTCAAGACAGAAGATGCAGTAGTGAATTAGACATATGGGGTTTCTAATCTCACGGAGCTTTTATTTTAGTGGAGAAGACTGTAATAAAGTAAACAAGTAAACAAACAATATATATTATAATAAATTCAAAATATGAAATATAAAGATTGTATGAAGAGGGAATTATTATTATTATTATTTTGGCCGTACCGTGCGGCATGCAGGATCTTAATTCCCCGACCAGGGGTTGAACCCGTGCCCCTTGCAGTGGAAGCACAGAGTTCTAATCACTGGACTGCCAGGGAATTCCAATGAAGAGGGAATTATTGATGTGTATGTGAGATAACTTACTCAGGAAATACTTACCTCTACAATCCTAATTAGATAAATACACGTAGCCTCGGAGAGGTATATGTTTGATGACTGATAATGTGCTGGAATTGGAATTGAAATCCAGGTCTATCCAATCTCAAATTTTGCATTTCCACTGCACTTCAATGGGTGGTTGGGGTAAATGCTCAGTAAGGTCCCTTCAGACCCCAAGATGCTGAGATGCATGTGACACAGCCTGTTTTCGTGGATGCCAGTGACGTAATGGTAAAACTGCCTCCATAGCAAATCTTTTAGTTGTTTCTAGTGTCACTAGAAATATTTTTCTAATTAAATACTGGCATAAAATTAAAATAAGAGGTACGGTAAAGCACAGGCTGTGCAGAATGGTGGGGTTATTCATCTAAAAATATTCACCTACATTTTTGTAATATATAATGTGGTATAATTCATAATTTCTCTCTGAACCCCCCTGAGAAGCTACATTTTCTTTATATTCAAAATGCTGCTACTAAAACTGATGTTATCGAATGAAAGTGGATATCACTAAAGAGGAGTTATTTACTGAAATACTGCTGCAAAAGCATATAGAGTATAATTTTGTCTAAAGAATAGAATAAACTTGTTTAGGGTACTTGCAATGGGTAATTTTTGGCAAGCTCCCCCTAGATTATGCTATAGCGTTCTGTTAAATAATTATCAGGACTTTAGTTGCAGAATACCAAAAGGAGACAGCTGTGGATAAGAAACACACTGAGTTTGCACTCAAATAATCTGCATTCAAGTCTCAGCTCTTATCCTCAATTTCCTTTTTTATTTGTAACATGGGCATAACACTGTTGCTATCATAACGCTGAGTGCTGAAGACCAAAATGCAGTTCTGTGATGCCCAGGGGAAAATTTGCCTTGTTATAACACCAATCCTTAAAGAATAATGGTTTCTACTTAGTGTTCTGGAATAATTTCTTTAATAATTTCTAAATGTTGAATTCTCTGAATATAGTTAGGCATGTATGTTTCAAATTACATAATGTATTTTCTTTACTTCAATATTAAAGATTGGCCATTTCTGGCAAATGGAATTGTCTCTCTCCTAATCTTTTTCAGAAACTCTTTTTCTTTTGTTGCCCTGATGATCTTCAGTCCCCAGTGCTGTTCCTATATTATATCTGTTTAATCTAAAAGGACTGATCTTTGCTCCAGGGCTTAACTTACTTTTAGAGAGCCTTCCTTTCTCTGTCTGTGTTTTCTGAAACTATACCTTACATGTTTATGGATTTATGTTGCTCTGGCTTCCACTGTTTCTAATTTGGGAGGCTGCGACTTTAAGAATATTTGTTTTCTTTTAATAGATATTGTGCAAAATGCTTATCTGTAAGCCAGGGGTGACATCCTTCTCTAGCAGGGGAAGGGTCATCTGGGTTGTTCTGGATGTTGGCTCTAAGTGAATAGCTTTTTAGGTTGGTCACCACCTGAGAAAGCTTTCCCTGCTGTGTAGAAGTCATTGACTTTAGGACACTTACTGTGCTACACACACTCTTGAAGATTTTTCTAGTATGCTGCAGTCTGAGACATATTGTCTAGCTATTTTGAGCCCAATATATGCAGGCTATGAAAATGTTTTATAATCTTCAAGCTTCTCAATTTGTAATTGTGATGTATTATTACTATCATTGTTATTACCATTGTAAACTCTTGTGCATTTTTCCAGGTTGAGCTGGGTTTATCATTGACAAGGCAGGTGACTATCTATTGGAAAGGTCCTTCCCCTCAAGTTACTGCCCAATCTTATAATTACTAGTCCAGATTAAAATACTATATATTTGTTCTTTTGCATTCAGATTCATTCAATAAAATGTTATTGAATACACATTATGAGTTGGGAAATATAGCCATATATTTGTGTATTATATATAGTATATAATTTTCAAGTATAGAGTACTATAACTTGACTTCTGTATACACTGCAATGTAAACAGTATACAATGTATACAATGTACATCAAAAGTTTAGTTTACATTCCTCTTCAGTTGATCCTCTTGACCCATTTCACCTACCTCCCAACCCCCTTCTCCTCTGGTAATGACTATTCTGTTCTCTGTATCTATGAGTTTGTTTTTGTTTTATTTTGTTTGTTTGTTTTGTTTTCTTAGATTCCACATATGAGAGAAATCATATGGAACTTGTCTTTCTCTATCTGACTTATTTCATTTAGCATAAACCATCAAGACCATCCATCTTGTCCCCAAAGGCAGGGTTTCATTTGTTTTTATATCTGAGTGGTATTCCTTGCGTGTATATACCACATCTTCTTTATCAATCCATACATCATTGGGCACTTAGGTTGTTTCCCTATCTTGACTATTGCAAATAATTCTGTGATGAACATAAAAGTGTGTAAATCTTTTCAAATTAGTGTTTTCACTTCAGATGGATACACAGAAGTGAAATACCTGGGTCATAGGGAAGTTCTATTTTAAAATTTTTGAGGAATCTCCATATTTTTTTCCATAGTGGCTGCAACCACTTTACAGTCCCACCAACAGTGTAGCAGGGTTCCCTTTTCTCTACATCCTCTTCAACATTTGTTATTTCTTGTCTTTTCAGTAATAGCCATTCTAAAGTGTGTGAGGTGATATCTCACCATGGTTTTGATTTTCATTTACTTAAGAGTTAGTGATTTTTAATATCTTTTCATGTGCCTGTTGGTCATCTGTATGTCTTATTTGGAAAAATGTATATTCACATCCTCTACCCATTTAAAAAATATTTTTTAATTAAAAAAAAGTTTTTTGACTGCATTATACAGCATGTGGGATTTTAGTTCCCTACCAGGGATGGAACCTGTGCCCTCTGCAGTGGAAGTGCAGAGTCTTAACCACTGGACGGTCAGGGAAGTTCCCTCTACCCATTTTTTAATTGGGTTTTTTGTTGTTCTTGTTTAGTTGAATGTGCTCTTTGTATTTATTGGATTTCTTTTTAAGTTTTTATTTTATATTGGAGTATAGCTGATTAACAATGTTGTGATAGTTTCAGGTGCACAGCAAAGGGACTCAGCCATACATATACATGTATCGATTCTCCCCCAAACACCCCTCCCATCCAGGGTGACATAGGCTGACCTTAAAGGGAAAGTTAGCCATGGAGAATAATCATAGCTTTTGTTAAGCAACTTCTCTGTGCCAGGCCCTGTGTTAAAATCTTTACCTATATATTATTTTATGTTAATCCTTGCAACACCAGTAAGAGGTTGCTACTGTAAATATTCCAGATTTATGAAAGAGGAAAGTGAGGTATAGAAGGGTCAATTTGCTCATGGTTTTACAGAGAATAAATAGCAGAAGTGAGATTTACACTAGGATTTCTCTGACTCTGGAGCCCATTCTTTAACCCAGGGCTGCTGTGTATAGCTGTGCATGTTATACACTGCACAATGCCAGAGATGGCCTTGATTTTTTTTTTTACATCTTTATTGGAGTATAATTGCTTTACAAAGGTGTGTTAGTTTCTGCTGTATAACAAAGTGAATCAGCCACACACACACACACATATATATATACATATATGTGTGTATATATATATATATATATATCCCCATATCTCCTCCTTCTTGCGTCTCCCTCCCACTCTCCCTATCCCATGCCTCTAGGGGGTCACAAAGCACCGAGCTTATCTGCCTGTGCTATGCAGTTACTTCCCACTAGCTATCTATTTTACATTTGGTAGTATATATATATAGAGAGAGAGTCCATGCCACTCTCTCACCTCATCCCAGCTTCCCCTTCCCCTTCCCTGTGTCCTTAAGTCCATTCTCTACCGCTGCATCTTTATTCCTGTCCTACCCCTAAGTTCTTCATAACCATTTTTTCTTTTTTTCTAGATTCCATATATATGTGTTAGCATACGGTATTTGCTTTTCTCTTTCTGACTTACTTCACTCTGTATGACAGACTCTAGGTCCATCCACCTCACTACGAATAACTCAGTTTTGTTTCTTTTTATGCCTCATTAATATTCCATTGTATATATGTGCCACATCTTCTTTATCCATTCATCCATCAGTGGACACTTAGGTTGCTTCCATGTCCTGGCTATTGTAAATAGAGCTGCAATGAACATTGTGGTACGTGACTCTTTTTGAATTATGGTTTTCTCAGGGTATATGCCCAGTAGTGGGATTGCTGGGTCATATAGTAGTTCTATTTTTAGTTTTTTAAGGAACCTCCATACTGTTCTCCATAGTGGCTGTATCAATTTACATTCACATCAACAGTGCAAGAGGGTCCCCTTTTCTCCACACCCTCTCCAGCATTTATTGTTTGTAGATTTTTTTTTTTTTTTTTTTTTTTGCGATATGCGGGCTTCTCACTGTCGTGGACTCTCCTGTTGCAGAGCACAGGCTCTGGATGCGCAGGGTCAGCGGCCATGGCTCAGGGGCCCAGCCGCTCCACGGCATGTGGGATCTTCCCAGACCGGGGCACGAACTCGTGTCCCCTGCATCGGCAGGTGGACTTTCAGCCACTGCGCAACCAGGGAAGCCCTGCTTGTAGATTTTTTGATGAAGGCCATTCTGAATGGTGTGAGGTGATACCTCATTGCGGTTTTGATTTGCATTTCTCTGATGATTAGTGATGCTGAGCATTCTTTCATGTGTTTGTTGGCAATCTGTATATCTTCTTTGGAGAAATGTCTATTTAGGTCTTCTGCTCACTTTTGCATTGGGTTGTTTGTTTTTTTGATATTGTGCTACATGTGCTGTTTGTAAACACTCCCAAACTCATCTACAAGGCCACCATCACCCTGATACCAAAACCAGACAAAGATGCCGCAAAGAAAGAAAACTACAGGCCAATATCACTGATGAACATAGATGTAAAACTCCTCAACAAAATACTAGCAAACAGAATCCAACAGCACATTAAAAGGATCATATGCCATGATCAATTGGGGTTTATCCCAGGAATGCAAGGATTCTTCTATATATGCAAATCAATCAAGGTGATAAACCATATTAACAAATTGAAGGAGAAAAAACATATGATTATCTCAATAGATGCAGAAAAAGCTTTTGACAAAATTCAACACCCATTTATGATAAAAACCCTCCAGAAAGTAGGCATAGAGAGAACTTCCCTCAACATAATAAAGGCCATATATGACAAACTCACAGCCAACAACATTCTCAATGGTGAAAATCTGAAACCATTTCCACTAAGATCAGGAACAACACAAGGTTGCCGGCTCTCAGCACTATTATTCAACATAGTTTTGGTAGTTTTAGCCATAGCAGTCAGAGACAAAAAAGAAATAAAAGAAATCCAAATCTGAAAAGAAAAAGTAAAACTGTCACTGTTTGCAGGTGACATGATACTATACATAGAGAATCCTAAAGATGCTACCAGAAAACTACTAGAGCTAAACAATGAATTTGGTAAAGTTGCAGGATACAACATTAATGCCAGAAATCTCTTGCATTCCTATACACTAATGATGAAAAATCTGAAAGAGAAATTAAGGAAACACTCCCATTTACCATTGCAACAAAAAGAATAAAATACCTAGGAATAAACCCACCTAAGGAGACAAGAGATGCGTATGCAGAAAACTATAAGACACTGATGAAAGAAATTAAAGATGATACAAACAGATGGAGAGATATACCATGTTCTTGGATTGGAAGAATCAACATTTTGAAAATGACTATACTACCCAAAGCAATCTACAGATTCAATGCAATCGCTATCAAACTACCAATAGCATTTTTCACAGAACTAGAACAAAACACTTCACAATTTGTATGGAAACACAAAAGACCCCGAATAGCCAAAGCAATCTTGAGAAAGAAAAACGGAGCTGGAGGAATCAGGCTCCCAAACTATACTACAAAGGTACAGTAATCAAGACTATTGTACTGGCAGAAGAACAGAAGTCTAGATCAATGGAACAGGATAGAAAGCCCAGAGATAAACCCATGGACATATGGTCACTTTATCTTTGACAAAGGAGGCAAGAACATACAATGGAGAAAAGACAGCCTCTTCAATAAATTTTACTGGGAAAACTGGACAGCTACACGTAAAGAAATGAAATTAGAACACTCCCTAACCTCATACACAAAAATAAACTCAAAATGGATTAAAGACCTAAATGTAAGGCCAGACACTATCAAACTCTTAGAGGAAAACATAGGCAGAACACTCTATGACATAAATCACAGCAAGATCCTTTTGGACCCACCTCCTAGAGAAAGGGAAATAAAAACAAAAATAAACAAATGGGACCTAATGAAACTTCAAAGATTTTTGCACAGCATAGGAAACCATAAACAGATGAAAAGACAACCCTCAGAATGGGAGAAAATATTTGCACATGAAGCAATTGACAAAGGATTAATCTCCAAAATATACAAGGAGTCCATGCAGCTCAATATCCAAAAAACAAACAACCCAATCCAAAAATGGGCAGAAGACCTAAATAGACATTTCTCCAAAGAAGATATACAGATTGCCAACAAACACATGAAAGGACGCCCAACATCACTAATCATTAGAGAAATGCAAATCAAAAACTACAATGAGGTATCACCTCACACCAGTCAGAATGTCCATCATCAAAAAATCTAGGGCTTCCCTGGTGGCGCAAGTGGTTGGGGGTCTGCCTGCCGGTGCAGAGGGCGCGGGTTCGTGCCCCGGTCTGGGAGGATCCCACATGCCGCGGAGCGGCTGGGCCCATGAGCCATGGCCGCTGAGCCTGCGCGACCGTAGCCTGTGCTCCGCAACGGGAGAGGCCACGGCAGTGAGAGGCCCATGTACCACACACACACACACACACAAAAATCTAGAAACAATAAACGCTGGAAAGGGTATGGAGAAATGGAAACCCTGTTGCACTGTTTGTGGGATGTAAATTGATACAGCCACTATGGAGAACAGTATGAAGGTTCCTTAAAAAACTAAAAATGGAACTACCATATGACCCAGCAGTCCCACTACTGGGCATATACCCTGAGAAAACCATAATTCAAAAAGAGTCATGCACCACAATGCTTTGGCAAACTGGATGCAGATGTAGAGTATGGACTTGAGGACACGGGGAGGGGGAAGGGTAAGCTGGGATGAAGTGAGAGAGTGGCATGGACATATATACACTACCAAATGTAAAATAGATAGCTAGTGGGAAGCAGCTGCATAGCACAGGGAGATCAGCTTGGTGCTTTGCAACCACCTAGAGGGGTGGGATAGGGAGGGTGGAAGGGAGATGCAAGAGGGAGGGGATATGGGGATATATGTATATGTATAGCTGTTTCACTTTGTTATACAGCAGAAACTAACACAGCACTGTAAAGCAATTTTACTCCAATAAAGATGTTAAAAAATATATAAATGCTATAAAGAAAAAAAAAAGAACAGCAAACCAAATGTTCCCTTTCTTGCATTGCTTAACAGCAATATTATTAGTTAATTTATGTCTTATCATGATCTGAGTTATTTGTATTTATAGAGCACATTAGTTGCTGTAATCTTTCCTCAACACAACTAGTTTATGTTCATTTCTCAAGAATTAAAATCTCCTGCTTTCTACTTCAGCTTCTCTCAAGACAATGCAATGTGAGCTCTATAACCATTGAAGTCAACTGCTATAAATTTATTTAGGTGACAGATTCTGGGACATCATGACAGGAGTACATAGATGACACCTTTAGATAATCCTGAAAGAACAAATTGCAGACCTATCAAATAACTTTTTTAAACCAAGCAAAAGAAAGATTACACAGAACAAAAACTTTTGCAAAACGTGAACAAAAGGATTTATGGAAGTCGTTTTTAGAATGTTCCCTTATGGATCCTGACACAGCAAAAAAAGGCGTTGGAGTACATAACACCTTTTTTTCATGCTTTGTTGGCAGGCACCTCTCACTTGGGGGAACTTTATTTTATTAAATGACTGTAAGGAAAGAAAAGTATCTGCATTATCACATTTTTCGGGAAGGGTAATCTGGTACAACAGCTGTTAGCCTTTGTACATTATTTGTAATTTTGTCTCTTCCAAGGTATTTTAAGAAGCTTGATTTTGATTTACAGGATTTTATTACAAGTTTAAAATAGATTACTGTCCAGTGTGCACAAAGGAAGTCTAGTTTTGATACAATAACCATTTTATTCAGGAGAATACATGTAACTCAGAAATGTTACACTTAATTATAGTCCTTTTAAAATAACTTAAAAGTGTATACTGTTGAAAATGATTTGTATGTAAAGCTTACTTAGTGACTTTTTTTATAAATAGTTCATGGCTTTAAGTATGTACTTTTTTCATGAAATCTACAAGTAGATTGTAATTATCTCTCTAAATGTCTCTCCTCCTCCCAGCTGCCCACTCAATTAGAATGAGTTCCTGGTGTGCAAGGATTATGGCTTCTTAATTTTATTTATCTTTGGAACTCCAACATCTCACTTAGTGTCTGACATGTAGTATCTCATAAATATTTTCTGAGTAACTAACAATAAATGGAGACAAATTTATTCTCTCAGTGGTTTCTCTTGTTACCAGTGGTGGGTATTTTATCTGCAGTTACGCATGATTTTACTTTAAGTCCTGATTACTATATTTTCTGGTAGAGAACATAAAAAACTAGAACTGGGGTTAGGCAAGCCAGAAGTTGGTGTTATCCATATGCTTTATATTTTTGATGGCTCTATTTTATACTCCCTTTCTGTAATTCAGCATTTCTTAAAGTGTATCCCAAATAAATTTAGACCAATGATGTGTTCCGTGATAAATAAACTTCATATTAAAATAAATTTGGCAATGCTGTTTATATTCTAGATTGCCTTCTTGGAAATTCATATAGAAATCACTAAAGAAAATCCTTAAGAACTCTTTTACTTGTCTTACTGAAAATTATTTATGTCAAAACCACTGTTTGCCAAACTTATTTTTATATGGAGTTCTTTTTTCTGTAAAATTTATTATTAACCCGTGCTAATTATGAAGAAAATACATTGGGGTATGATGTCCAGTGTATTTCAAAGTTACATATTTGTACACTTGACTTTGCTCTATGTTTTTGCATGCTCCAGTTGCCCCTACAACCTATTACATAAATACCTAAGTCTTTTGTTCAAGAAAAATAAATAAATAACTGCTCTACCTTCCAGTATCCTACAGTGTAAGATCTGAGATCTCCATCTTGATCTCACTGGTTTACTGCCAACGTATAGTCTCCTTCCTATTTCATCTCCAGTAGAAAAGTCATAAGCCAAGAGTTTATCTACAGAATCTGGCCTGATTTTCAACCTGGTCTAAATATCTTCTAGGGAAAAAAAGTTCTTTATCTTCATATTTTCATCCCACACTGTTTGATAAAATTACCCTAAAAATATTATCCAGTAAATCAAGCTTTTGATATTTATTGATATTTAATATTATCCAGTAAATCAATACCAATTTATTGGTATTGCTTCCATTATCCTTATCCATTTCCCTTCCATTTCACGAGTTCTCTTATATTTTCAGAAATTGTTTGCTTGGATAAAATGAATGACAATTTTGGCACTATTACAAGTCATTTCACTCTAAATTTCATAGCCATTTCTTTTGGTAGAGATGAGGAGGTGAGGACCACTTAGAGTAGAGTAACTTGCTATAAGTAAGAAATTCATTGACACATGAAACATTTTATTTTGCTTTAGAGCATACAGTCATAAAAGAGCTATTGAGATCATAATATTTCTTAGAAACATAAAGCTGTATTTTTAGTGTGTTTGCTTTCAAACTGGGAGGTTCCATCACTTCTTTCTTCCCCTGCATTCCATGCTAGTTGCTAGTGTCATCTGTTCCATAATATTATATAATGAGATTAGAAAATTTTTAGGGACAAAGTTGTCAACTGTTACGTAAAACAGAGAAATCTATTACTTAAACTAGAAATCATGACTTAGTTAAAAAGAAGCAGGGATGAGCAGGCATGCTCTCATTCCTTCTCAACTATTGATATGGGGTGCAAAAATGAAAAATGATTAATTTTTGTTGCAGAGGTATCTCAGTAGTTGAGTCTCCTATTTAACTTTTTTCTTGCTATGAAAATTAATACACAGAAACCTCATTTAAAATGGAATTGGCAGGCCAGAATGGGGAGTTCTCAACCTACAACTCAGCATCAATTGCAGACCCAACAGGAAGGGAGGTACCTTTGCATCTCCATCAGGAAAATGGTTACTACTTTACTACCCAGCAGGAGGAAGAAAGAATTTCTCCTTGCCTGGCAACTGCCCAGCCAATGAGAGACTGTCGTAACTCAGCCAATGAAAAGACACTGCACTTTGAACTCCCAGTTTCATCCAATAGACTCTTTGTTTATAACAGCCCCTCCCAACTTCTCCCTCTCCTGTATAAAGAACACTTCTCTCCTTTGTTCTCCAGTCTAGCCTGTGGTTCATGATAGATTGCATGTCCCACATTGCAATTCTTTGCTGTTCCTGAATAAACCCATTTTGCTGGTAAAATAACTGGCTGTTTGTTGTTTCAGGTCAATCTTGCTTTTGTACTCATTTTTGAACCTGATGCTGTTATTTTCATTAGTTCAAATACAGAGATAATCTTAAAATTCTATATAACTGTAGTCATGTTGTATCTCAACAAATGACTGCAATTGAATATTACATGCAGTTAGCATCCGGGATCACTTTTGTCTCGGTGGCTCAGTTTTAACATTCACTCAGAGAAAGTGTTGGAAATGCCATTTTTTATTTTAATTTTTCTTATTGTATGTCATGAGAGTTAAGTAAGAATACGAAATGAAATTTCATGGTATTGGTAAATATGTATTTTGCATTCATGATGAAATCTAAGGAATGTAATCTACCTAATTAGTTATGTCAGTTATATACGAAATTTTTATTCCTTTTCCCTACTGCATTATCACAAATGTTTAAATTTGTCACAAGTAAGTAAAATGAGATTAATCTGAGTCTTTGAGGATCTGTTTAAACAAAAAATTAATAATCTGACGAATTCCTTTAAACTATTTTGTTTCTATTCTATTGTCTGGCCTTCATTGTCTTGCAATTGAAGGAAGTTTCCACCTGTCCCTTTTTAAGCAACTTATATGGAAACATACTTTTCTTCTCCTTTTCTCCATTCTGAAAATAATGTTAAGGGTTTAAGAAATTATAACTATTAAATATGTTCTGTAATCTTCAGTGGTTTGCACCTTTTTCTTCATTTTGGTTTTGAAATTAGCCAGACAATTCCAGAAATGCCAATCTTACTTAGTATTCATTCTTTACTGATCACATAAAAAAGATCTTTGGAAAGTTTAGCTTACTAACTACACAGGTGAAGTCATGTATATGTTCCTGGGTCTTGATTTGGATATATGTGCCACTGCTAAATAAGAGAGAAAGATTTGGGATTACTTAAATTTTCCAGAGGCCATCATTTAGACATTGCATAAGGCATAACGGACTGTGGGCTATTACAACTTGAAAGGGTACCCAGAGCAGAGGAGCTTGTCTAGGAGTTTGGTAAAGGAGTCTTTTTCAATTGTTACCTCATTTAATAGTGAAAACTACACGGTAAGGTAGATATTATTACAAATTAGGAAACTGAAACATAGAGAAATGAACTGGCTGAAGGTTAAGCTGGTTACAAGTGTTCAGTCAGTAGTGATTCCTCAGAGAATTTAGAGGCAGTTCTGGGAGTTCAAATCTTAATTGGGTCCAAAGATAATAGGTGAGACTGCCATCATGGAACCCGTGGTCCCATCTCCCTATAAGCTCCTTGCAGCCATTTCTTTCCGGGATATTGGCCTCACTCTAGGATCCTGACAAGGATAAGTCTGATTCTCATTTTTATGAGTCCCACATATTTCTTTTCCAACTTGACCTCCAACAGGGAAATCTCATTTTAGTCTGGCAGAAAAACTTGTTCACCTCTGTTTTCCAAACACTCTGTCTCTTTCCTCAGTTCTTACATACTAGATTTAATATTTTGGAAAACGAAAATCAAGAAGTTCTCCAAGCTGCTTTGCATTCAACTCCAGACCTTCTTTACTCTGATGCAATGAAGTTAAACCTGCTACTTTTCTGAAGGGGTGTGTGTGTGTGTGTGTGTGTGAATAGAAAATACAGAAGGGAAAAGAAATAAATGTCTCGCAATATTACTTAGCTATAAACAAATTTGTCTTTATTATTTGGAGAGTATGAACTCTACACTTTATTGGGTTTATCTTTTTCAAGTTGGTTGCTAGAGAGCTTACAATAATATTCATAATTTACCTGTAAATAAAGATACTGATAAAACGATGATTATAATAATAATACTTTTTAACATTTATTAAGGTCATTATATTCAAGCTATATTCAAAGTGTTCTATGTATTACCTCAGTTATCTTTACAACAGCACTATGAGGTAGGTACTACCATTTTCTCCATCTAAGGAAATAGCATTTGCAGAACTTAACCCATATATATTGACAGCATCGATAGCCCTTTAGTCACTCAAATGTCAAACCTTGGCACTTCACATTCAGTTGGTTAGAAAAGAGAGAGAGAGCACAAATAAATTAAATGGACAAAAAGAGAGAAATAACTACAATATGGATAGAGACTAAAATGTAATAATATTATATATATACCTTCATTGGAAAATCAGGATGAAATTAATTAATTTGGGGCCATATATAAATATCCAAATTTGGCAGAATATGTAAATGCAGACTCTAAAAATATCTTTTAAAAACCTAAATGTAAAAATTAATAGTATAAAACTAACAAGAAAATGAAGGAGCACATTTTTGTGACTTCAAGGTAGAAAAGACCACAAAAGTACAATTCCTATGATCAAACATTGATGTTCCATACCAAAATCAAACATTTCTAAATACCATAAACTAACTTAAGAAATGCATGATGCCTAGAAATAATGCACTGTTTTCCTTTACTCTCACACTGAACACTCCTTTTTTTTAATTGTTGAGTTTTATTTTATTTAGTTTTTATACAGCAGGTTCTTATTAGTTATTTATTTTATACAAATTAGTGTATATATGTCAATCCCAATCTCCCAATTCATCCCACCTCTCCCCACTTTCCCCCCTTGGTGTCCATATGTTTGTTCTCTACGTCTGTGTCTCTATTTCTGCCTTGCAAACCGGTTCATCTGTACCATTTTTCTAGATTCCACATATATGCGTTAATATATGATATTTGTTTTTCTCTTTCTGACTTACTTCCCTCTGTAAGACAGTCTCTAGGTCCATCCACATCTCTACAAATGACCCAATTTCGTTCCTTCTTATGGCTGAGTAATATTCCATTGTATATATGTACCACATCTTCTTTACCCATTCGTCTGTCAATGAGCATTTAGATTGATTCCATCACCTGGCTATTGTAAATAGTGCTGCAATGAACATTGGGGTGCATGTGTCTTTTTGAATTATGGTTTTCTCTGGGTATATGCCCAGTAGTGGGATTGCTGGGTCATATGGTAATTCTATTTTTAGTTTTTTAAGGAACCTCCATACTGTTCTCCATAGTGGCTGTATCAATTTACATTCCCACCAACAGTGCAAGAGGGTTCCCTTTTCTCCACACCCTCTCCAGCATTTGTTGTTTGTAGCTTTTCTGATGATGCCCATTCTAACTGGTGTGAGGTGATACCTCACTGTAGTTTTGATTTGCATTTCAATGTTGAGCAGCTTTTCATGTGCCTCTTGGCCATGTGTATATCTTCTTTGGAGAGATGTCTATTTAGGTCTTCTGCCCATTTTTTGATTGGGTTGTTTGGTTTTTTAATATTGAGCTACATGAGCTGTTTATATATTTTGGAGATTAATCCTTTGTCCATTGATTCATTTGCAAATATTTTCTCCTATTCTGAGGGTTGTCTTTTCATTCTGTTTATAGTTTCTTTTGCTGTGCAAAAGTTTTTAAGTTTCTTTAGGTGCCATTTGTTTATTTTTGTTTTTATTTTCATTACTCTAGGAGGGGGGTCAAAAAAGATCTTGCTGTGATTTATGTCAAAGAGTGCTCTTCCTGTGTTTTCCTCTGAGAGTTTTACAGTGTCTGGTCTTTCATTTAGGTTTTTAATCCATTTTGAGTTTTTGACACACTGAATATTTCTGACACCAGATGTGTAAATTTTTCCCCACACCAACCTATTTCCTAACACTAGCTGGTCAATTCAATTCAGTTCTAACACTGTATATCTGTAGTCAGTGTCATATCCCATGAATTAAGGGCTCAGTCCCAGAAGACTGCCCCCACTTCAGATGTCAAGATTGTCAGATGTGCTACTGCATGTCCAAGATTGTGCTACTGACAGACTGGTTATAAATTCCACAACCCCCTCCTCGAGTTCAGTAATTTGTTAGTATGGTTCACAGAACTCAGGGAAACACTTACTTATGTTTACCAGTTTACTATAAAGGATATTATAAACCACCCTCCTAGCAAGTAGACATATTACCAACCTGGAAGCTCTCTTAGACCTACATATACTTTTGGGGTTTGTATGTTGGTATGATTGATTAGTAACTCAATTTCCAGGCCTTCTTCTCAGTCTGAAGAATGGGGGATGTGGCTGAAAGTACCAAGCTTCTAATCATGGCTTGATCTTTCTGGTGGCCAGCCCCTATCCAGAAGCCCACCAAGAATCACCACATTGGAACAAAAGTCATTCTAATCACTAAAAAATTGCAAGGGATTTAGGAGTTCTGTGCCATAAACCAAGGTCAAAGACCAAATACTTGAACAAAAGATTCTCCTAGAAGCCCTATTTACAAGTGTTTTAGAGCTCTGTGTCAGGAACCAGGAACAGAGACCAGTATATATATTTTTTATTATTTCACAAGTGATTAAGTAGAGGGAACATATTTGCAACATCTGAAATTGACAGAAGATTAAATCCTAAAAAAATACAGAAATAAGACATAACATTCAGTAGAAAACTGGCTAACAGAAGTGAAAAGGCAACTTCCAGAGGGAACACCAAAGGCTAAAAGTTAAAAAAGATGTAATAAAAGTAGTAAAAACTGCCTATTACCAAATAGAAGGGCTGTAATCAGAAAGATATGTTATTACCTAACTTCATTTACGTGTTGATGAGACTGTGAGAAGTTGGAACTTATACTGAGGCTATTGGAATACAAATGTTTAAGAACATCCGAAAATAATCTGATACTGTTTATCAAAATTAAGCCATATGTTCAAAAATCCCACTCACGAGTAGTATAGAGTTGAAGGCAACTTCAGTAACTACAAGAGTGGTGAACATGGTTATGCACCTACTGGATTCTCCTTCAGTGAAGGACTTATTGCACTATGTGTTAAAAGTGCTGTCAACAGACAACCTTTAGTCTCAGCACCTTCAAAGTATACCAAGGTATGCAGAAAAAGCTGCAAAAAAGCCCAAGCCCCTCTATGGACAACCCACATCCTATGACTCACTGATGCAGATATATAAAGCTCTGGACATCTCTGTCCAATTGACAAACCTGAAGAACCTTTCTAGCTGCGAAGCTTCTTATAGCGTTGCCCAAAATTGTTAAGTCTGCATTACAGCTTGATTTTCCCTCTGTTCCCTCCTACTTCCTTTCACTTATTCCTTAATAAACCACCTGCATGCTAAACTCCATCTTAAAACATCTTTCCAGAAAAACGCAACCTGTCTGTGAAAGCAGGTACTAAAGGTGAAGTTTGTACCTGGATCACTTGCTACTCAGCGGACGTTGAGGATTTCATCAGTGGTCGTAGGTGGAGCAGTTAACCCTGGCACAAGGTAAAGCATTGGGATGGTATACTGGTGGAAGGGGATGCATTAGCCGGCATGGTACATTAGGTATTTGAGAAATCATAAGGAACTAGTCACTAAAAGGAAAACAAAATAAATAGTCATTGCTAAGTTCTATTAATTTTTCAGAAAAATACAGATAACAAAAAAGATGGCCCCACTTGCAGAATTTTTACTTCCAGTCCTTGCAACTGGGCTCTGCTGGTTTAAAGACTTTAATTCTCAAGTGGGGTATCCTTCTGTCAAGGACAGAGACATTGAATTGTAAGTTGTAACTTGTCTGAGGATTTCAGGCTCCTTGTTCCAAGGGACCAGAAGGCAAAAAGAGGAGTCACTATCCAGGCTGGGGTAATATACCTTTATTAGAAAGCGACAGGGATGCTGTTACATAATGAAGAAGGGAGGGAGGCATATGTTTGTCAGCCAGATAATCCAATTAAGTGGCTCTTTTTATGGTAAATGGACAAGTTCATCAACCCTGGCCTGGAAAAAGCATAGTGATCAGGGGCTCAGAACTCTCAGAGATGAAAGTCTGAGTCAAGCCACCAAGATGGCAGAGGTGCTTGCTAAGGATGGGAAATGGACAGTGGATGAAGAAGATGATGAGACCAGTTGCAACTGTAGGAACAATGATTTTATTTTCCTATGGTTCCCCTAAAGAGGAGAGGTCACCAGAATCCTGGAGCAATTGCTTCCAGAAATGTGTTTGAAGAAGTAAATCCAAACAACGAAAGGAATGACCCATGTTGGACACTGTGATATACCACCCAGTCTCTCTCAGTGAAGGACTTGTTGATAGAGATGCTGGGAGTGTTTCCTGGAGAAAGTCTTCAGCTGTCAGCCCTTCAGGGATTGCCCATGGTCACTTCCTTTCTGGGGTGGCCAACATCCAACAAATTATACATGTAGGAATATAAAAGCTTGGTCATCTTGGCCCAGGGAAAGATGTTTTACTTTAATATAAGACATACTTGAACATGCTTAAATATTGGTGGAAAGAAGCCTGTAAGCAGGGGAAATTTATTCAAAAAGCAGAAGGCAGGAGGGCTATGAGATTCAGATCACAGGTGATATTGTAACAAAGGGTCATGTCTTATTAGTACTACGTAAGAGGCAAGATTCAGTATAATATTTTCTTAAAAAGCAACACCATTATCTTCACTGAATTTTTGAACTCACACAGTATATTGTAATGAATACATCTGAATCATTTAATGTGGCCTTCATTTGAATTTTCTACACATCATAGTGATTTGGTATTGTCATCAAATCAGCAGTATGATAGTATTAACCTCAAATTCAGGTATCTGTAGTATTAATACAAGACTGTAACCACGCTTATCTTTTTATTTGAATAATTCTTTTCCTATGAATTTTGACTGAATTAGGCCATAGTTGCTGGCAAATCCTTGCATTGGCTCTGGGCTTCATCCCAAATACTGTCTTTACACAGAAATAAAACAAAACTTCTTATATCTGGATCACTGGGGAATGAGGCTGATTTGGATGTAGGGGAATCCTGAAAGCCTGGCTCTCTTTTCAGCCATGTGGCCACGTGCTCTCCTCCCTTCTGCCTAGCCCTGTCTCTGCTTTGGGAACTGGTCCCAC
This sequence comes from Lipotes vexillifer, assembly GCF_000442215.2. Lineage (NCBI taxonomy): Eukaryota > Metazoa > Chordata > Mammalia > Artiodactyla > Lipotidae > Lipotes > Lipotes vexillifer. The sequence goes on from NW_006793099.1 coordinate 1,204,965, forward strand.
CACAGTTTCATGCCATTCATCTTTGGATCCAGCTGGCCCTAACTCTACTGCTAGCTCTGGCTGTGCCATATTTTCATGCCAGACTAAGTCTTCTATGTCCAATATGGTTGGCCCCATCTTCATTTCTGGTCTCAGGCCAGACTCAAATTATGCAGATAAACTGGAAATTTGGGTGTGGATAAACAGGTTTGGGGCAGACATATGGGGTTGTACTGTAATCCATCAAATTTAGCAATGCATTATTCATAATATGGGAATTATTGTATCTTCAAAGGGAAATCCTTTTCCTTCATCCTTTTCTCTTCCCTATGTTTCCATTTCCCACTGGCTGAAGAAAAATGTGGGTGGATATGGTCCTGGACATTCTTTTGAGTTAGACTGGTGCCATATAACATCCCTACTACTTTAACATATTTTGTTGAAATTTAAATTTATCACAAGGTGTCAGTCACTAGCTATTTCTAGAAAGCCGCTACAGTACACTTTGCTTTCCCTGAATCCTAAGGAACTCTAAAGCCAAGTAAGAATGTCTATAAGCAGTGCAGAAGGAATCTCTTTACCATCTGTACTTTGGGGACTTTTAGTCTCAAACATCCAGCAGACAATTAGGCAACTTGTTTGAAATAAAAAGCAAAGTTGTAACTGCAAAAACTCCCAATACCCCTCTTATCATCCTGCCAGTGTTGAAGCTTTTTAATAAAAATAAATCACATTTGGAGATAGTATTTTAACAGAATATAATGATCATGTTAGTACAGTTATTTTAGTCTGTTTTTATACTTATAGATATATTGCTCATCTTTATTACGTAAATCCAACGTAAGAAACAATGCAAATGCAAAGAGATCAAGTGATTCTATTTAAAGATGCTCTAATGATTTATAAAAGCAGTTGTTTGAAAACCTATAGAAACTAAATAGGTTAAATGTAACTGCATGTACCAATTTGTGAAATAAGAGTATTTTTTAGGCAAAAAACCTTAAAGCCAGGTTTAAAGAAAAAAAAATCAGGCCAGAATACTCACCATCTGTTTCTAAACTGCACAGATGGTTGCAAATTTAAGTCTGTTGTAAAGTGTATTGCTTACTGTTCGGTCCACAGCTCTAAGTGTCAAAGAAATCAACTGACAGTTAATAGTGGCAATAACTTTTCAACTTCCTAAAAGTGGTATTAGAACCCACTGACCCATGCAGAATCTTAGTCTTTTCCTGAGTTAAATCTCTGATGGTTGCTTCTCACCTAGTTTTTTTCCCCTAGACTCAAAATATTCTGCCAGGCAAATTTCTATGTGTCCCATGACCAAAATTTAATGTGTTCAATATTAAAATGGCAATGTAGCATACATAAGTGAATGGCATGACATGAAATTTAAATACATATGGGTATCTACAATTCACTATGAGAAGCAATACTTTCTTATCATTGATATGAAATTGAAAATATAAATTGGTCTATGCCAATTTGGTTACCCCCAGCTATTTTTGTTAGTGTGCTGGTTTTTGTTTTGTTTGGTAATGGTAGTTGCAGGAAAGAATTAGCTATCCCACAACTAGTTTGTAAGGGGAAGAGTCAGGGACCAAATTCTGCCATATACAATAAATAGCACATATACATTGCAAAGCAGAAAAAAAATTCTGTCATACGACTTGTTCTCTAAACTTGATGTGGCCTTGGCTTTTTATCTCTCTCTCTCTTTTCTGGTCCTTGGCAACCTTGGCAAACACTTTGTCTAAAATTTTCACCTGAAGACAACAGCATTCGAGTTTAAGGATTCAGCTGCACATCTGCTTGAGTCAGAAGACAGTGAATCCTTTAAAGTAGGCAGAGGACATAAAATCCTTTATGGTTTAGGCATGGATCACCATCTCTAAATTTTGAGGCTATTGGACTTGCTAGCTTCTTATGTCCCATTTATGCAAGTGTGAGGAGTGTCTGTCGGATATTTTATTCAACTCATGTTTCTTGACTATATCACCAATGAGTCTATTAATTTTAATTTTAACCACAAAAACTTATTTCTAACATTCATTGTTTGGATATTAGAGACTCTGGCAATAATGTCCAGTTGAAAGCTGCTTTCCTTTTCCTACTGCTACCATCATTACCCCTGGAGTATAAATTTGTGATTAGCGCAACTCACTGCACCAGGGGTATAATATAAACCATCTAACTATACATTTATATACTCTGTCTCTGGTGACCATTTATTGCTAGAGTAGCTTGTCTCCGGCTACGTTTGGAGGGTGGTAAAGCACCTCATTTACAAAGTAAACCCTATTGGCATCTTAATTTTCTTGAAATTCTTTCTCCTCATCTTCCTTCTTGTGAAAGATGCTGAAGAACTGAAAATTTTCAGCTGACTCTAGTAAGATCTTAGCCTCCAAACTGTTGCTACCCTCTTTCTAATTGTAAATCAACGAATTCATGGCTAACTGCAGTCTCAGGCTTAAAGTCTTGCAACCTGTCTCATCATTAACACATCCTCTGGTTCCCTGTGTCTTCTCTGAGAATTTTAACAGTGAACAATTCTGGAAACAAAACTGGACTCTGATGTTCCTCAGTTTGTTCTGTAAGATCTTTAAGCACCTTACTCCTCTCCAGAGCACTCATTTTGAACTATTTTCACTTTGTGATATTATTAATAAACAATTGAGCCAATGGTTTTTGATTGATTTTTCTACTCTCCTCTTGGTAAACATTTTCTAGATATTTAGCAGCCTCTGAACAAATTACCATATTTATTACAGCTAGTGTAAAGAAAAGGATATGATGTTTCTGAATATTCTATAATTTATTTATTAATAAAGACTTGCATAGTGCTGACCACACGCCAAGCACTATTCTAAGATTCTTACAAGTATTAACTAGTATAATCCTCATAACCATCCTATGATAAAGATTTTATATTATCTGAATTTTAAATATGTGTAAGCTGAGGCACAGCTAAACTGAGAAACTTGCTCAAGGTCACCCAGCTAGTAAGTGGAATAGCTGAAGTTCAAAGCCAAATAATCTGATTCCAGAGAATGTGCTCACAACTACTAAACTATATGACTTCTCCCACAGCCAAACTGGGCATAAACAGCAAGACTGGACCATTGTTAAAAAAAAAGCTTATTTTTAACAATTGGCCATTCACTAAGTTACAAGTTACATTCTAAAAGGTTTTCTTCTATAAAAATGTCAAGCTAAGTAAAAATAAAACACTATTTTATAAAATACTATTTTTCAGAGAGAAAAAATTTTTGAATCATTTTATGATTATCTTGATTTATCAGATAGATATTTTCAAGTATCTTAACAGTTTTCCAAATATTTATCAACATATTTATCTATCATGGATCAATCAACAATTTTTTTATTCATTTGTCTTATTCCCCAACTGATCAACAAAAAATGAGAGGTGATTTTTGTCTTTGCCACCCAATCTATAAAGAACTACCAAGACTTCGTGGCCAGCAGTCCTGAATTCCCTTTAAAGACATGTTATTAAGGAAACTTTATTGTCAGTCAAAGTATGAGTTTCTAAGTTAATCAAAATTCCTTAACTAGGAGGGAAGGGAAATCTAGAGGGTGGAAGGAGAGAAGTAACCTCAAGAAACGTCCCCCCAAAATAGGGAATTCCTGGAGTTTGGGGACAACTGAGAGGGTGAAGCCCTTTGAGGAGACAATTTTTTGGTGTTGGTGCGGGAAGAATTCAAATTAGTTATGAAGTGCTGGGAAAGCTAAAATAACCAACACCCAACTGAGCATAAATGAAGTGACTTCTGTAAAGGACAAAGCTGTGGTGTTTTAAGTGTCACTAAACAAAGATACTATGTTTTTCATTAGAAGTGGGTTTTATTTATTTATTTTTGTTCCCAGCCTTACTGAGATATAATTGACATATAACATTGTGTAAGGTGTACAACGTGATGATTTAATACACATATAGATTGTAAAATTATTACCATGATAGGGTTAATTAACACTTCCATCACCTCACATAATTGCCATTTTTATTTTATGTTGTGAACTAACTCTTTTAGCAAATTCAAAGTACATAATACAGAATTGTTAACTATAGTTACCATGCTGTATAATAAATCTCCAGAACTTATTCATCTTATAAATGAAAGTTTGTTTCTTCCTGTCAAATGGCTTTTATTTTAAAAATTAAGTTAAAATTGACATACAATATCATATTAGCTTCAGATGTATAACAGTGATTTGATATTTTTACACATTATGAAATAACACATTAAATCCAGTTACAATCCGTCACCATAAAAAATTGTTACAATACTATTGACTGTTATTCCCTATGTGTACATTATGTCCCTGTGACTTATTTATTTTATAGCTGGAATTTTGTACCTCTTAACCCCTTTCACCTATCTTATCTGTCCCCCCAAGCCCCTCCCCTCTGGCAATGACAAATTTGTTCTCTGTATCTGAGTCTGTTTCTGTTTTGTTATGTTTGTTTATTTGTTTCGTTTTTTTGATTCTACATATATATGCAATCAGATGGTATTGGTTTTTCTCTGACTTATTTCACTTAGTGTGTGTGTGTATATATATATATATATATATATATATATATATAAACTTTATCTGTTGCTTCCATCCATATTGTCTATTATAAATAATGCTGCAGTGAACATAGGGGTGCATATATCTTTTCTAATTAGTGTTTTTGTCTTCTTCAGATAAATACCCAGAGGTGGAGTTGCTAGATTATATAATAGCTCTATTTTTAGTTTTTTGAGGAACCTCCACACTGTTCTCCATAATAATTGCACCAATTTACATTTCTACCAACAATTCACAAGGGTTCCCTTTTCTCCACTTACTCGCCAAAACTTGTTTATTGTCTTTTTGATAATAGCCATTCTGATGGTTGTGAGGTATATCTCATTGTGGTCTGGAGTTGCATTTCCCTGATGACTAGTGATGTTGAGCATATTTGCATGTGCCTGCTGGCCATCTATATGCCTTCTTTGGAAAAATGTTTATTCAAGTCCTCTTCTCATTTTTTTAATCAGGATGTTTTGTTGTTGTTGTTGAGTTTTATGAGTTCTTTATATATTCTGGATATCAACCCCTTGTCAGATACATTGTGGGCAAATATCTTCTCTCATTTAGTAGGTTGCCTTTTCATTTTGTTGGTGGTTTCCTTTGCTGTGCAAAAGCTTTTTAGTATGATGTAGTCCCACTTGTTTATTTTTGCTTTTGTTGCCCTTGCCTAAGGAGATATGTCCAAAAAATATTGCTAAGATCAATGTCAAACATGTTACTGCCTGTGTTTTCTTCTAGAAGTTTTATGGTTTCAGGTCTTACCTTTGTCTTTAATCCATTTTGAGTTTATTTCTGTATATGGGCTTCTTATTCTATTCCATTGTTTTATCAATGTGTTTTTGATTCAGTAGCAGAATGCCCTCATTATATTTTTCCTTTTTTTTTTTTCTTTTTTCTTTATGAGGCAGCATAGTATATTGGTAGCAGAAAGGAATTTGGAGGCAGAGAAACCTGAATTTAAAAACCAGCACTGGGCTTCCCTGGTGGCGCAGTGGTTGAGAGTCCGCCTGCGGATGCAGGGGACACGGGTTCGTGCCCCAGTCCAGGAGGATCCCACATGCCACAGAGCGGCTGGGCCGCTGAGCCAGTGCATCCGGAGCCTGTGCTCCGCAACGGGAGAGGCCACAACGGTGAGAGGCCCACGTACTGCAAAAAAACAAACAAACAAATAAAAAAAAACCCAGCACTAATTGACCACTGGGTAATATTGGAAAAAACAGCAACAATAACTTAAATTGTCTTAGCATTAATTTCCTAGGGTATATCTTGGGCAAGAAATATTACTATTTTGCCCCCCAAAATTTCAGAATTCCAAGAAAATCGCATTGGTATTTACATAAAATATATAAAACAATTTAAGGACGATTAATATTTTTAAAATATTATTTTTTCACCCAGCAGTAAGTTGTGTCTCTTCATTTATTTGGAATGTTTATAGACCAAGGAAACTTTGTCAGCTTTTTGCATTGGTTTTGTACATTTTTAATTCAATCAGTACAGAGATACTTTATTTTTCTTTCTGTTATTAATAAGTTGAATGCATAGCTTTATGTTAAACTGTTTAACCAGGTATATATTTTAAGTGCTTTCAAGAGTTTGAAACATTTTTAGATGGGATGGAGTTACATTCTTTTGGGAACATATTTTTCTATTCTTTTTTTTTTTTATTTTTATTTTTTTTTGCGATATGTGGGCCTCTCACTGTCGTGGCCTTTCCCGTTGCCGGACGCGCAAGCTCAGCGCCCATGGCTCACGGGCCCAGCCGCTCCGTGGCACGCGGGATCCTCCTGGACCGGGGCACGAACCCGTATCCCCTGCATTGGCAGGCGGACTCCCAACCACTGCGCCACCAGGGAGGCCCCTTTTGGGAACATATTTTAAAACTTATCTTAAGGGCTTCCCTGGTGGTGCAGTGGTTGAGAGTCCACCTGCCGATGCAGGGGACACAGGTTCGTGCCCCGGTCCGGGAAGATCCCACGTGCCGTGGAGCAGCTGGGCCCGTGAGCCATGGCCGCTGAGCCTGCGCGTCCGGAGCCTGTGCTCTGCAACGGGAGAGGGCACAACGGTGAGAGGCCCATGTGCCGCCAAAAAAAAAAAAAACCTTAATTGTTTTCATCACAAAAAAGAAATAATAATGTGTTGTGATAAATGTGTTAGCTAACACTACGATGGTAATGATTTTACAATACATAAACATAAGTATGAACTCAATAGTTCGTACACCTTAAACCTACATAATGTTATCTGTCAATTGTATCTCAATAAAAACACAAAATAAAACTCATAGATGCTATTCACAGAGCTCATGAGCAAATGTTTTGTAGATCCTCTGAAATTGTGGATATCACTCTTTTATTTCAATAGCAGTTTTCTTTGGCTTAAGAATTATCAGTAATTTGTCTTACTATCTCAACTCACATCCTCAGGACAGACTTTGAGTATAAATACATATTAATTTTCTTAAATTAAAGTAACTATTCAGGGACACCAGGGGACATTATGGAAGGAAAAAAATCACACCCTGATATGGTCTATTTTTCTTATGAAAATAAACATTGTATTTTTATAAAAATTGTATTCAAGTTCTCCAAATATGAAAAGAAACTCATTACCAGTTAACATATTATTATTATTATTATTATTGTCACACCAAATTGACTATGAAGATTTCCATTTTCTTTTCTCATATGTGAGTAAACTTACAGAATAAACATACCTGAATTTGAAATAAATTAAAATAAATCACAAAGAGGTAAAAGAAAGTTGCAAACACTAGATATAGAAAGCAGTCTTGCTACCCTTAAAGGGTTTACTATAAGCATTTATTAACTAAGCCTAAACCAAATTTTTCCTCACTGGTGCCCTGAGATTGGTTGAATCATTATTACAAAACTTGTCTGGCAGGCTTGCTAAAGCGTATGCTGGGCTATATGTCATGAAGAATTTATATCAGGGTGTTAAAAGTGATGTGAGATTCCCATTAAAAGAAATAACCTTAATCATCCACAATAACATTGCATTAATTATTGATAAATCTAATCAGTAATCTGAAATTGCTCACATCTAAAATTAATCAGAAAGGCAGATGAATTCCTAGCATGCTGGCACGCTCTTTTGCCTTCAAGTACCTTTACAGTGTTTTTATTTACATGCTCCTGAGTTGGAGAAAATTTAACTGAAAACTGGAAAGATTAGATTCTTCAAAGGAATGACTTCACTGGGGTTAGGTTCTACTCTCAAAACTGGGGTATCCACTATGTCAACTCATGTAAACTGCTGCAACTTCAGTGTTTTTTGTTTTAAACCGATTCTCTTATAAAATCAAATTTTGTACCCATTTCTGAACTTTCCCCTATTTTTATATTCAGAAGTAGCCATAAGCATTCAAAAAATTATTTATTTTTGTCGTGACTTCAAAAAGCAAACAGAGAGAGATAACTGAGTGAGGAGGGAGGGAGGGAGATAACTGAGTGAGGAGGGAGGGAGGAACGGAGAGGGAGGGAGGGAGGGAGGGAGAGAGAGAGAGGGAGAGGGAGAGGGGGGGAGAGAGAGAGAGAGAGAGAGAGAGAGAGAGAGAGAGAGAATTATACACTCAATGGCAATATACCCATAATCCAGTTTAAGACATAAACTATTTCCATCAGATAATATTTCCCTAATCCTCCTGGATCATATTCTCCACCCTTCCAACCAGAGTTAAGCATCCTTTTGAATACAAATTAGTATTTCCAAATTTCATTTATTCATTTATACTTTACTATATATGCATACAAATTAAATTAAAACAATATGTTATTGTTTTCCATGTCTTAATATTTACAGAAAGTGTATCATTATGATATGATTTGTGTAGCTTTGTACAACTCACTTCCAGAGCTGTAGAATGCCCTAGGATATTCAAGTACTAGAATTTATCATCTATTCTTTTGCCAATAGATATTCTAAATTCTTGAGATTTCGAATACTGCTGCTTTGAGCATTCTTGTACATGTCTGTAAGAGAAAATATTCAAGTGTTTCTTGAGGTCATAAAATTATAGTAGAATGGCTTCTTTGAAGTATATGCAGCTCTTGAACTTTAACAGGTATTTACCAATTTGATTTACAAGTGGGATTGTGCTAACCTGCACTAACAGTGGCTAAAATTTTTGGTTTGTTCATAGTCTAGTTAACTTAAAATTTTTTTTTCTGCCAGTTTGTTATATGTGAAATTGAATTTCATTGTGGCTTTTAAAAAATATTTCCACAATTAATTGTGAGGTTGAGAATCTTTACAACTTTTTTTTTTTTTGCGGAACGCGGGCCTCTCACTGTTGTGGCCTCTCCCGCTTTGGAGCAGAGGCTCCGGACCTGCAGGCTCAGCGGCCATGGCTCACGGGCCCAGCCGCTCGGCGGCATGAGGGATCCTCCCGGACCCGGGGCACGAACCCATGTCCCCTGCATCGGCAGGCAGACTCTCAACCACTGCACCACCAGGGAAGCCTGAGAATCTTTTATATGTATTAGCAGTCGCATTTTCTCTTCTGAATGATACATATTTGTCATATGCTATTGATACTTATATCTTGGTAATATATTTTGCAATTAGCTGCCCAGGTCTGTGATTTTTTTTTTCTTTTGTTTTTGTTGTCATTTGAAGCACATAAAGTTTTCTTATAAATTACAGGTAAAACTGTTAATAATTTTTTGATTTACACATTTTTGTGTTGATGCTTTTTACGAAATCATCCCTTTTTGGAAGTTAAAAGATATTCTATATTTTTTTTCTAAATGTGTAAAGTTTTTATTTTCCTATTAATGTACTTTTGTGTATGGTGTGAGATTGGAATTTACTTATATTCTTTTTTAAAAAATTTATTTATTTGTTTATTTTGAATCTACTTATATTCTTTAGTATATCATTCCAGCATTGCTTTTAAAAATCAATGCCACTGACATTCAATTACATCTCTCATCGTAAATGACATTTCCCTATACACCTATATCCTTTACCACAGCTCCTTTCTGTTCCATTTTTTTGCTGATTTATCTCTACATCAATACCATGCTCTCTTAATTATTATAATTTCATCGTAGCATTTGATACCTGTTAGGGCAAGTTCATCTTCTCTTCCCCCACCCATCACTAGTTCTTTTTCTTCAAGAATGTTTTAATTATTCTTGGCCTTTTACTTTTTCTTGTAAATTTTAGAATAAGTTTGTTCCCTTATCCCCCCACACACAGAAAATCATAAGAATTGTTATAAGAATTACTTTATTTTATACACACATACATAAAATTGAGACCATTTATTTTCAAAGCACATTTTCTAAATTTATTACTGATTTTTATATGTTGATTTTTCTGTAACACATTTATTACTTTGTATCATTAATCTTCTATCTAAAATCCTTAATTGCCTTACTAATTCTAAAAGGTGTAGCTTCCGTTTAGATTTCTAAGTAAATAATTATATTGTCAATGAATGAGGATATTTTCTATTCCAATCTTTAACCCATTACTTGTTTTTCTTGTCTTGGTGCAGTGACTGACTCCTTTGGTATTATATTTAATACATACTGTGATATTAGAATGTTGTATTATTCATAATCTTTAAGCTAATATTATTAACAGTTTAATATCCATTCTGTTGTTGTCATAGTGTTTTGATAGATGCACTTTTCCAGATTAAGATAATTTGCTTTGTTCCTCCATTGCTGAAAATTTGTTTATGTATTTTCTTAATTTTAATATTGAATGTATAATTTCAGTTAAGTATTTTTTTCCTGAACTTAGTGAAATAGCCATTTTTGTTTCTTTTCATGGTTATATCTGGCTTTAAGGGATGATGGGAAAGATAGTCTCTAGCTGATTGGCCAGGAGCCCAGTTAAAACTTTATGGATTGTATTACTGCAATTATCAGTCCTTACCACACAATTTCATACTGGTCCACACTTTGATTGGAGAGCATTTGCTCTATTTCAAATCCCTAGAACAATTTATATATGAGTATTATTTAGTTCCCCATCAATGCCTGGAGTTTTATTTACTTTGACTCTTTCTCTCCTTCTTCACTCTCTCCTTCCCCCCTTCTTTCTTTCCTTCTTTCCTTCCTTCTCTCTCTCGGGATTAAAATTTGAACTATTGACTCAATACTGTTAATGTTTACAATTAGTTAATGTTTTCTATTTCTTATTGACTTAATTTTGGTAAACTATATTTTTCTAGTATATTGTCTATTTTCTCTAAATTTTCAAGTTTAAACTGTTATTCATGATACATTTTTTATATATCTTTTGAAAATCACTACTGTATTCTCCTTTTTAATTCTTAATATTTCTTATTTTGAACTTATTTTGCTTTCCTTGATCAACCTTGTCAGTGATTTGTCTATTTCATTAGTTTTTCTTTTCAAAAAACTAATATGTGTATTTGAGGATCCTCTGTAGTACATTTTTGTTTACTACTTTATTGATTTCTTACTTTATATAGTTTATATTTATACAGGTTATTTTTTTTTCACTTTTGCAATTCAATTTATTTGCTGTTTTACAACTTATATTTCCAAAGGCTTTACAATGTCCGATTTTCTTGTTTTTTGATACAATGCTTTAATAGTTCAGTCAAGAGAGATATCATATGATGCAATATTTAGCTCTTCCTTGAAGCTGGAACTCAGCAATTTATTTCCTCTAGAGCTGCTGGGTATTTCCAAAACTTTATAACATCTGCCTTGAATCTCTGTTACTTTGTAGGGGAACTTGGTTTTTGATCTCTCACAGTTACATTCCAATGGTTTGTGAGAGGGTCTCCTGGACTCCAGTCCCTCTGGCTTGGGCATTGTGTGTTTTTTTCGGAGGGTGACACCAGTGCTTTCACAGCCATCCATCCTGTCATTTCAACTGGTAAACCACAGGGACGACGTGCTCATATTCACCACCAGCTTGTAATAACTTGTACTTATTTCTGGTGGGCCAGACCATAAGTTGGGGAGGGACAGAGCACTCAGGTGGCATCCTGATTATCCAGCCAGCCTTCAGATAAGACCTTCCTTTGGAAGATGTCAGAGGGTCTTGTGGACTCACTTCTTCAAGGAGGCATTCTACCTCATCCATTACATCTTCAACTTCCAACTCAGAGTCTTCTGAATTCTCAGGAAGCACAATGGTCAAGGCAACACTTTTCTTCAACCAATAGGCTGTCTTAACATTTGAGAAGCTGCTCAGGTCTTTCAGCTTCCTGCCTTTCACAGTCTTTTTAATCTCTGCCTACCTTTTCAAGTTCTCTTTATACACCTCCCCAATCTCATCATTCACCATCACTTCATCTTTGTCTGCACTTAATTTCCTATTTGTGACTGGCTTTCTCCATGACCCCTTGGTTTTGCAGTCTGGTGAGGTCCCTTCATCTCTGGAGGGCATTTGCTGTGGGGATTTTCTACCTGTGCTTCATACCAACTCATGTCGCACTGTATACCCTCATTTACTTTGGTTAACTGGGCCAACCAGGTAGGGGAGGGAACGGGCCTCTCGCAGCCATTGTTCTCTACCTCATCAACTTCATCCTGGTTCCTGCTCCCCACTGACACCTGCTCTGCTCCATTTCTACCACTTCCTGGTGAAGACTCAGGGGAATTCTCAGACTGTACCTCATACCACCAACTTATATCACATTGAGTGCCCTCATCTACTTTGTTGAACTGGGCCAACCAGGTAGCGGATGGAACACCCCCCTCAGGGTAGCTATTGCTCTCTACCTCTTCCTCTCCACCCACATTCTCAGGGGAGCCATGGCTCCCACTACTGTTCTCTGACATGCTTTCCCCTACAGTAAGGAGTTCCTGAGATTCTGAATATAGGCTCGGGTCTTTAACTGCTTCCATCCTGGCACAGAGTGGCCTTTCCTGATGAAGCTTGTTGATATCTCCAGGAGACTGGTACAATTTTGAGTTCAGGCTATTCTGGATCTCATCTCTGTCAGCTGGAGGTGGTGGGTTTTGGGAAACAGCTGCATATCCCTTCTTTTCTTCACCCAAGTTTATCTCCATGATAGATCCTGACTTAAACATCTCATATCTTACAACATCAAGACACTGCTCTGACTGGACAGCTCTGTGTTCATCTTATTTATACAGCTTATTTTCCACTAGCATTTCAAGGGTATAATTATAGTACTTTCATATATTGTTGCTTTAGAGTTTTACATTTAGTGCTAAATATTTTCTGATTTCTATTATCATTCCTTCACACTTACGCAGAAATATGTTTTTAAATTTGAAATTTATTTTATTTTTCTTTATCTTTTCAGTATTTATTTCTAAGTAGTGGTAATTATGACAAAACAATGTTTCTTTGAAATTTGATTAGTTTTTCTTTCAAGTCTAATAAATAGACAATATTTTTGTCTTTTCCACAAATGCTTGAAAACAAGGTCTATTTTTAATTTGTTGACTGCAGGGTTAAATGTGCCTGTTATTAATCTGTACTCAGGTTTTTCCAATCTTTTTTATTCTTCTAATTTTTTCTCATTGATCTATCAATGATAAGAGTTGTATTTGCATATTATCTTTTATAATTATGTATATTTTTGTTTAATACATTTTTAAGCTATAACATTAGCTTCATTTTTTTGTTGATGTTACTTCACATTTAAACTTTCTGTAGTTTTATGTCATATATGCTGATTTAAAATTGCAGATGGTTAGGTTGCATTTTGTCCAATCAAATCATCTCTTTTCATCTTTAACTGTTAAGTTTAATCAATTTATATTCATTCCTATTACTGATAGATTTGTACTTATATCATCCTATTTATGCTTTCTAGATATGTGACTTCTTTAATATATAATCTGATATTTGTAGTTAACATATTTCTTTTGTTCTTTTTTAATGTGTTCAAAAATTGATTAATTCTTGCCCCCTCCCCATACCCCTGACACTGCATTAAAGTTTATACATTCTATTTTTATTATTTTTGTAGTTACTCTTAAAATATTAACACCCATATGGTATATTAAACAACTGTATTTAACAACAATTAATGTTAGTTAATCTTTTTACTTTTTCTTGTTCCACCCCTGACAATATGAAATTCTAAGTGTGAACGTGTCACACTTTTCTTGTCTTAACATCTGAGGTTGTAGGTTGAGTTCTACAGTTTTTTCTTTTTTTTCCTGAAACTCAGCCTAATATTGATTAACTTCCTGATCCTTGAACAACACGAGTTTAAACCATGTGTGTCCACTTAGTGCAGGTTTCTTTCAATAGTAAACACTACAATTCACATGATTTACACAGGTCAGTTGAATCCATGGATGCAGGATCAGAGATACAGCAGACCACAAATGTGGAGAGCCAAGTCTAAGTTATATGTGGATTTCAACAGCTCTTAGGGTGGGTGCCCCTAACCTCCACATTGTTCAAGGGTCAACTGTGTTTTTAAATTGGGGCCTGTGAGCTCACGTTCACTAGAATATCATCTGTGGCTTAGGATGAGGATGTGTACTTCCAAAGATATTTCAGTTGGTGTCTTGGCAAGGTTGTTACCAGCATGGCTCTTTATGTTAACTCTTCAGCATTGGAGTCTCTGTACAGCACAGATAGTGACAATTCAATACCAAACATACATCACGATAGGCTCATGTTTTGAATTCCTAGGAAGACTCATTTTCCTATTTAGAGCCAAAGTCAATAAGAAAGCTTTCTTTCTTTCTCCTTTTTTCTAGTCTATCTTTTTGCTAAAAGTATAACCTTTCAACAGCTCTGTCCTTTACATGGAAGTCACAGTTCCATTCCCCTAATAGCCCTGCTCCCCTGTCTCCACTAGACTCTGTTTAAACCAAAGCCCTTGTTTTTTAAGACTAGCAAATGACCCTTGAATAACCTAAACTTCAGGTACCATTTATAAAGTTTCTGGAACATAATGCATACTCAAAATAGTCCCATCTGTTGTCATGTCTCCTTTCACCCAGAATTTTATGTTTGTGAACTGATGCAGTAAAACAAAGACTAGAACTCAAGAGCACTACCCTAGTCCACTTCTCTATCAGATTGGTCATATAACAAAGGATGGCTTTTCTATCTTTTTCCTAGTATATTTTTAGTCCCCAAAGATATCGAAGTTTGAGTGTTTTAATTCATTAACATAGAATTTGTACCAGATCTTCATAGGCAGTTAGACTAATTGGAATGAGAGCCAATCAAATTTTGCACTACCTGAGAATAGAGGGGAAGGAGGGACAATATAGGGGTGGGGAGGTGGGAGACACAAACTACTGGGTGTAAGATAGGCTCAAGGATGTATTGTACAACACGGGGAGTAGAGCCAGTATTTTGTAATAACTGTAAATGGAAAGCAACCTTTAAAAATTGTATAAAATTTTAAAAAATTAAAAAGAAATATATGTATCTAAGTGTAATTTAAGTTTACTTTAATCTTGTATTTCAGTATTTGACACATTGAACTTGTAGCAATAAGATCATAGTAAAAACTGTAATATGTTATTATAGGTGTCTAAATGTCATTCTATGTTGTACACAAATTCATAGTATATAAAAATGGTATAGAAAGAGCATTATATAAGCTTTTTTTTCTTTTCTTATTTAAAAGTCTCACTTGCCTTTGCTGAGCAAGCTGCAACTTTAAGATACAGTTGAATTGTATGATTGGCTTCTTTTTTTAATTGCTCTGTGACAGACTTCACAGAATCACGTCAAATTTGAGAAGAAGAATTACAAAAGAGCTTCACCTGAGTTGTACCTGTCACAAAGAGAACTGTTGCAACATGGATAATGGGCGTGTGCTCTGGGTTTCTTTGATTTAATTGCCTGAGGTCTCCTCTGTAGTAATAAGTCTGGCTAAGGTTTTCAACTTTCAAGAGAAAGTTGCTAGACTGTAGAGCTATTTAATAAAAGCCTTTCTCATTGACTTTCAAGATACTTAACCTCCTCAAAGACAGGAAAGCCTACTTTGAAAGAAAAAGATAGGTTAATTGATCTTCATGTGAAGCTTTCTAAATAGCTAGGTAGATATTAACCTTTCTGAAAATTCAGAGTTAAATCCTCCCTGCTTGAAATACGTTGCTATGTAAAGCTAAACTTCTACTAAATGATCTAAACACTACTGGGTACAAATAAAGAGGTGATTATTTTATCAACTTCATTAGTACAATTTATTAAAGGTCCTGGCCATGATACAGGGAGCACTAAGTGAGGTACTACAGGGAATTATAAGGAAGAAAGCAGTTCTGCCCAACTAAGTTTATGGTCCTAAGAAGGACCTCCAGAAAGCCTGATAAAGATGTGCTAACTTTACTGAGCCAAGGGAATTTAAAAGGAAATAACCATCCAGTTTTCACTGTAATTGGTCCCTTTGAGGCCAGCTTTGCCTGAAGCAGATATAATTTTAAAAGGAGGCAGACAACCCAGTTGGGTTCTTCTTTAAATGATCTGAGGCAAAGCATGGGATAAAGATTGGAAGCATATTCCTTGTAGTTCTTCCTGTCATTGAGGCAGGATCTCTGTTTAGCTCAAGGGATATCTTGGACTCTTCTTGAATCTTTTATTTTTACATTTTACTACTTTCCTGAGTTTGCTGAGTCCAGTTGTATGAATATCTGAATAGTAACTTTCAAGCCCCATGCTTCATTGTTAATGCTGATAAGGAAGAATTCCAAATATACACAAAATATTGTATCTCTAAATCTATCTATGCAGATCTACACATCTATCTTTAAATAAAAAGAAATTAGTCATTGTAAGTTGTTGATTAGAA
Source organism: Lipotes vexillifer (assembly GCF_000442215.2). Lineage (NCBI taxonomy): Eukaryota > Metazoa > Chordata > Mammalia > Artiodactyla > Lipotidae > Lipotes > Lipotes vexillifer. The sequence goes on from NW_006793099.1 coordinate 1,221,274, forward strand.
CAATACAACTATTTCTGAAATAAAACTCTTCACAAAAAATCATGAAAATAAAACAAAATTTATTAAACACCTATCTAATATAGAGCAATATGTCAAATATCATTAAGTGTACAAACATGAAGTCATGGTCCATGGCTGTGAAGTTCTTACGATAAAATAATGGATACAAAATAACTACAATCCATGGCAGAAATTGATGAGTGTCACAAGAAAGAAAAAGTTCTGTATTAACTAAGAATGGTGTTTCTTAAACTTTGGTGAGTATTAGAATCTCTGGACCTTGGTAATTATGCAGTTCATATTCTGCCCTTTCTAGGATGAACCTAGAATTTACAACCTTAACTCTCCGTGTGATTATAATGGATTGGTCTGAGGACCACACTTTGAGAAACATCTCAATAGTATAAATATTATTTATGGCTGAGGATGATGAAGAAAAATAGTCTTCATGAAGCACGTAGAACATTTGCTGGCCCTCAAAAATATAATTTTGACAGAATGGAGATAAGAGAGGAGAGTCCAGTTGATAGAAATAATATGAAAAAAATGGATGAGGAATTTGTTCTTAGAGACTGCCTCTGAAATAGACAGACACTGAAGTAGAACTGTGCAAAAGCAGAGCTGTATGGACTTGCAGAGTCAGCCAATAATTAGGATTCTAAAGTGCCCACTGAAACATGGCTATTATGACTTCTTTTGTTAACTCAAATTTTGTTTTGGAGAAAGACAGGGGAAGGGAGAGGTCATGGAGGAAGGGATGGCAATGATAATTTAATGAAAACATAGCTTGTTTGAGTCCTTTGTTATCCAAGTAAATATTGTTAAGGAAAGAGTTAACATCTGACTGTCTTTGCAGCCATGTTTGTAAGATGGGGATCATGTCCTACCTGTGGTTGTCTGTCTTCCTTATTTGGCAGCATAGGATTTTTCTTGGTCAGGCAGCCTATCAGCGAAAACTGCTTGTTTCTTTTTTCTAAGTGCCGGAACTGTTCTTGCACTGAATTTGTTTCTGTCCTAAAAGGAAGAAAAGCACCTATGTAATAGTGTTACATAAATCAAATAAGTTAACATTTGCAAGTCATTTGTAACAGTGCTTATTAATGTAACATGAACAACAACAGGACAAAACAAAAAAACACTGTCTTTGTCTTCGTGTCTGCTATATCTCTTTAGAATTAGGTAAACTGCTGCCTAAACTATACTCAGTTCTTGTTATAATACATTTTCCTTCATTTCTAATCCATTTTCAAATTCCTCTGTTCCTGGTTCAAACCAACAGTGATGCTTTGCTTACTCCAGTATTTCTGAGACCTGGTCATGTTAATTCTTTACATTTATAAAGAGGAAGGATTCTAATTTTATGCCTAAAACCTTTATTGGTTCCACTTTGCTGGCTCAGAGAGAAAGGTGTTAATAATTCTTTTTGCCTATTGTTTCACATTTCTGACTCCACTAATGGCCCTTAGGCTCTGTGCTGGATATAGTCCATTTACTCCTCCAGGTACACTCTCCTAATACCTTCTCTATGTCCTAGTGGCTGACCTTTATAGATTGCAGCACCTAGGCTTTCTTGTCCTTTGGTTTGGACTTGCCCTTGCAGCGGATCAGAGTACACCTCACTGAATGTCCTCAGTAGAGGAGAGCTTATATGAATCAAAGGGACAGTACAACATATGTTTTTAGAAGAAAAAACCAGATTGTTAAATGCTGCTGCTTTTTGTTTGGTGCCATCTGGGAACTCTTTTTCCTCAGGTTTCCTTCCATCTCTCGTGGATTCTGTTCTGTTGGCAATACATAAGGAACTCGAGCTTGTCCCAACATAAGAGAGCTCCCTAACTTTAGAAGGTACAGCAGAACCTAAGGTGATTTCTAAGGAAAAGGAGCGTTGCAGAAGCACCTCGGGGCAATTCTCCTCTCTTTTCTTGGATCCATCTTTTCATGCTTGAAGGGAAAACGTCAGCATACCGAGCCAGCTTGAAGGGCAAACTTGTGTTACCTGCACCATCACTCTACATGATAATCCCAATGTCTGATACTGCTAATTGAATGGCATTCTTGTTCACTAGGCTATGTTCTGCAACAGAATCCTTCTCAATACAGCATTCCAAATAGCCTCTTGTAACCCATCAGAATTGGTACTCAAGATGAAGCATATTTTTTTTATCCCTTCTAAGAATAGAGGGACAAAAAGAGCTCCCAAATATAATCCATGATGTAGTTTAGTTCACCAGGGAAAGAAGAGTATATATGAATTTGGAGCCTTCATCCTAACAAATAACAGAATTTTCTTTTTCAGCAAATTTGGGGAAATATTGGGTTAAGTTAAACAGCCTAAACATCATCTTAGAGCCTTGCATATGCTAATCTGCACTGCTCATCTTCAACAGATGAGAGAAGTCTATAGCTTGAATTAATCAGATTTATTTTGATTGTAAGTGAGGGAACTCCAGCTGGAATGAGTTTAAGAGGGGAAAAACAATTTATGGATACCAGACTATAGAAATGCATGGCAAAGATAATCACTGGTTCAAAACAGACATGGAACCAAGGAGAGGGATACTGTAAAGATTTTTTTTCCAATCGTATTTGTTTCTATCAGTTTCATTCTTTACTCTTTTTAGACTGGATTTTTCTCAGTGACATGGAACATTCCACTAACATTTCCAAATTAGTATCTTAGGGTTTTGCCAACAAAGAGAGATTTGCTTTTTTTTTTTTTTTTTTAACATTTTTTTTTCCAATTAAAAGTATAAAAGCTAGGAAGCATATAATGGGCTTGGTTTGGGACATGCCCTGGGAGTGGAATATTACAATTAGTCAGCCCCTAGATCCATATGGTTAAAGCTTAGGAATGAAGAACTCAAAATAGAAAAACAGAGTGCTCTTGCAAAGAGAAAATGTTATTGGCCATTCAAAATAGTAGATGATCATTACAAAGCATTTTCCATGTTTATTTGATCATTGAGTCTTTTTATTGTACAGAAAATCTCAAAAGGACCTCCAGTCTGCTAAATATTCTTTAGAAAATACTGGTTTATTTTAAACATAGCTCTCAGAATATTTAAATGGTGGTGTATGGCTTCTGGAGGAATCAGATATTCAGAAATCTGGCCATATTCAATACAGCTATCACCAACCAAACAAAACAGCAGTTTCTCATAATTCCTTAAAATTTTTACTCTCTCTAGTCATTTTGCTTTTTTAGAATGCTTTCAATGATTATCACTTTCTTTCCTTTCTACTCATCCATATTCTACCTAAACTTTTGGCCATGTTTAAGCTGCTCTGATTGTGGGAAACTAGCTCCCTAGTGAACTCTTATGTGTTTAAGCTTTTATATGATGTTATTTTACAATTATTTGGCAAATTTGCAAGTACTGTAAACTGTTGTTTTTGTGTGCACATGAACTAGATGTGTGTTTGCATGAGTGCATAGATGTTCAAGCATGTGTGTATGTGGGGGTGCTATCTCCCTAAATCATGGGAATATAATTCAATCAGCAAGTTCTGTCATAGATCATAGAGAAATGGGAGGAAGTTACAGGAGAGAGCCTGGGAATGCGCGAAAGCTGGTATCATGAGCTATTGTTACTGATGAGAGTGTGTTGCTTTGGTGACCACATCTATGTTCTGTGGTAGATGATCTGTCCTGGCAGGAAAAAAAAAAAAAAAAGTCATTTTCCCTCATTAGTTATTTCTGCCTTACTTTTCAGGGAATTTGCCTATTGGTTCCCTAAATGGTGGTGCCTGAATTGTGAACACTGTTTTCCATTGGTGATTCCAAAATAATAATCAAACCCAAACTATGCAAATAAATACATATTATTTGATACTTAAAAAGTATATCAATTAGGATTAAAGATGAGCTGAATAAAAAAGAGAACCCCAAATATCCGTGACCTAAATAAAACAGAGCTTAATTCTCTGCTATTTAAGTTAAGTTCAGAGGTGGACAGTTCTCTCCAGACATGAATATTCCAAACTCAGGAAGCACTCCTTCTTGTTCCACTCAGTGATTACTTGCATGAATTCTATTTTCGTGGTACAAATTGACTTTCAGGCAGCAATTCTGGGGAAAGGATCAAGATACAGAAGCGGAAAAAGCTATGCGTCATTTATCTTTTAAAAGTGTTCTTGAGAGCTGTTACCCAACACTTCCACGTTAGTCTTTCTGGTAAGAACATAATCCCACATTTACATCATTGACTCTATTTTTTATTTAATAGTCTAATAAAAATCTGCCATCCTATGCAAGATCTAGAATACTGACAGTAAATTTATTGTTGATATTCTAGATGGTTTTCTTTTTTCCCAGATTAATTAATTAATTGAGACGTAAGCCCATTAAAAAATAAAAGAAAGGAAAGGGAAGAACATCTAGGAGGTTATACACTAAAATGCTAATGGAAGATTATCTCTGACTGAGGCTTTAAAGGTGATTGTTTCTGTTTATTTTCTGTTTACTCAACATTTCTAATTTGTCTATAATTCTATATTACTTATATAATATAAAGATAATAAAAGTCAAAAACCATAAAAAATAACTTTTTCTCTGTTCAGGGAGTTTGGGAGAGCAGATCACTTTGACAGAAACCATTTGTAAAATGATAGCTTAATATTCACGTTAGAGAAAAAAATAAATTATATTAGTTGTGACCTAGTAAATAGATGCTAATCTTATTTATTTCAAATGATGATTTTGTAATAGCAAACCTACCATAAGTGAAAAAGTCAAAGACTTAAATATCAAAAAAAACTATTGTTGAAAGAGCACTAAACTAAAAGCATATGGCCTGGCTTTAAATTCGAAGAGATAAAAGACAAGGAAAAGGAAGAAAATAAACTTCACTCTCCATCTTTACATTCCATCTTTTAAAGTTTTAAACTTTGTGTAAATCATGTTTCATCCTTTTCAGGCTTGGCTCTTTAGCAATTAACGTTTCACTAAGCATTTATTTGCTCAACAGCTGTCAGCAGTTATTGATAGAGTATGTGTTCAATGTAAGTGATAATAAGGTGACCTTTTAAAACTTAGAAACAAGGAAAAAATCATTTAAAATTAAACAAGAGTGCTTCCCTGGTGGTGCAGTGGTTGAGAGTCCGCCTGCCGATGCAGGGGACGCGGGTTCGTGCCCCTGTCCGGGAAGATCCCACATGCCGTGGAGTGGCTGGGCCTGTGAGCCACGGCCGCTGAGCCTGCGTGTCCGGAGCCTGTGCTCCGCAACGGGAGAGGCCACAACAGTGAGAGGCCTGCGTACAACAACAACAAAAAAATTAAACAAGAAAACCTCATATTTAGCTGACACAACTGATATTCCTGATATGTCTTAAGCAGATAAATGATCAACGTCCTCATACAGTGTTACTGATGAGCCTAAGGATCATCATAAATCATAAATCCTCAAAATAAACTGACTATGATCTCAGGCATACGTAACATGACTGAAATTCCATTGTCAATTGTATGACACCATACCTGGAAAAATAATATACAGAGTGGTATGCTCACCTTAAGGGGAAAATGCAAAGAACTAGACACTGTCAGGATTTTCCACGGAAAAGAGATATTCAATTTAACAGACAAGAAAAAGGTCACTGAGAAAGTGATACTTTCTGTTTGGGAAGTGGAAGAAAATTTTCCATCATTTATCTCAGTTCACTTTTGGGCCATTATCCAAACTGCAGATTTGTAATTTGGTGTCCTAAATATTTCCATTCCAATCAGTGATTTTCTTGATAAAGGACTGCTCATTTGTACAAATAGCTGTCAAAGTCCATTCAGTACAGTCCAATCATTCCTCCCCCCACCCCCGGTACGCGGGCCTCTCACTGTTGTGACCTCTCCTGTTGCGGAGCACAGTCTCAGACGCGCAGGCTCAGCGGCCATGGCTCACAGGCCCAGGCGCTCCATGGCATGTGGGATCTTCCCGGACCGGGGCACGAACCCGTGTCCCCTGCATCGGCAGGTGGACTCTCAACCACTGCGCCACCAGGGAAGCCCATTCTTTGACTGAACAAACTTGTGTGTCTTGACATTCACAGCTAAGGTTAGTCCTTAGACCATGGTGAATTTACCTAGGCAAGGGTATGCAGTGATGCTTCCCCAAAGCTGGCCAGCTAGCTTTCTTCTGTTGACATCTGCACCTCTACATCCCTCTCTTCAAATTTCAACATATTGTCACCTCCAGGTTTGCTAATGACTACTTTGTAGCCAGGTGTATTTGCTTTTTCATCTCACTTGTGAGATGACCAAGGTAGTTATCTACAAAAGAGGAAAAAAAAGGCATTTATAGATAAATTGATTGGATACAGGACAAAATATCTAATTCTGATACCTGAAGTAACTTGGATCAGTGAATGATCAGCTAGTTTGAAAGTCACAGAGTGAATTTAGTGATAAAAGTTTTACTATAGTCTTTATTCTGTGTAATTCACAGTAAAAATAGAAGTGTATTAATTGTTCTGATAATTTCACGTCAGCATTCAGATTAGTCTTCAAATAATTGGGTTGCTAATAGATTCAGTGTATTCCAGGAAATGTGTATGCGATAGAAAGCTGTTATTTTTCCTCACTTATACACTCTTCTTTCCTAAATTAGAATTTACAGCTCTTTGATCTTCCTGTGAAGATTCCTCCAGCTTCAGGATATGTGGACATAACCTTAAAATTTGTTTCTGTTTACTATCCTTCATATCAAACGACATCCAAGTCAATGTCAGCAAACCCTTTCCCCCCCTTTCGCAAGTAGATTTATATATAATAGATTTTTAAGGTAGATTTAGAGTATGAGTCTTTTTTTGATGTTTATTTATTTATTTATGTTTGTTCTTTACATCTGTGTCTCTCTTTCTGCCTTGCAAACCTGTTCATCTGTACCATTTTAGGAGGGCAAGATTCTTTTTATTTTTTTTTTAACATCTCTATTGGATATAATTGCTTTACAACGGTTTGCTAGTTTCTGCTGTATAACAAAGTGAATCAGCTATATGTGTATATATATATATATATATATATATATATATATATATATATCCCCATATCC
>NW_006793099.1:1228437-1310703 GCF_000442215.2 Lipotes vexillifer
TCTCCCTCCCACCCTCCCTATCCCACCCCTCTAGGTGGACACAAAGCACCAAGCTGATCTCCCTGTGCTATGCGGCTGCTTCCCACTAGCTATCTGTTTTACGTTTGGTAGTGTATATGTGTCCATGCCACTCTCTCACTTCATCCCAACTTACCCTTCCTCCTCCCCGTGTCCTCAAGTCCATTCTCTACGTCTGCATCTTTATTCCTGTCCTGCCCCTAGGTTCATCACAACCATTTTTTTTTTTAGATTCCATATATATGTGTTAGCATATGATATTTGTTTTTCTCTTTCTGACTTACTTCACTCTGTAAGACAGACTCTAGGTCCATCCACCTCACTACAAATAACTCAATTTTGTTTCTTTTTATGGCTGAGTAATATTCCATTGTATATATGTGCCACATCTTTATCCATTCATCATTATTTTTAAAGAACTCTCCTTTTCCTTTTTAAAATAGCTGTATGACATTTATCTTAGAAATCAGATGAATTAAAATTAATTGAGTTTTGGGAATTAGAGGATTTAGAACATGGACTGAATGACTGAAGACATCTCGAGGTAGTAACTTCTAACTTGAATTATGGTTCTGAGGGTTGAAAAATGGGAGCTGATGTAAATTAAATATGGGAGGAATGGAGAGCGTAAAAACATAAACAAATGCTAAATCTATTCCAGAGGTGAGAAAAACATATATATACATATGAATGAAAGACATTGAGAAAACTTGTCGTAAGTCATAGAAATCCACAAATCATAAATTAAGACAGTATTAAGACAGTATAAATGTTCTAACAGTTTTGGCTATAGCTGACATTAAAAATTCTGTATAACTGAAACCCTTAGCACCATTAGCTGCAAATTCTGAAAACTTCTTTTACTCTAGGAAGAGGGTAACGACAACAACAAAAAAGACATCTCTTCCATACAGGTAGGATCCTTGTGTGTATGGGGGCAGGAAGAATATAACTGTATAAAAGGGGGATATCTTCCCATGAAGCAGACATGAACTTTTCTCTGATAAAAGGTTTATAATTTTTAAAAGTGAACATTACTGTTCTTTTTCACTGTTGCAAACTGACGTAAGTCCTTTTACCCATTCAGTAAACATCAGGGATCTTTTGATAAATATTCACCATCTCTGCAGTTTACAGGGAGGTAGGAACTATATTTCCTTTCCTTCATATCCTTAGCACCAGGTGGTAGGTATCAAAGAAGGCAAACATTGCTTAATGCACAAATATTAATAGCAAGAATGTTCAGAACAGTCTTATGACCTATTCAGTAGCTTGGACAATACCTCTCTCTGTCTTAGACTTTTTCAGTGGCACTTTGTGTGAAAACTTGACTCCAGGGTGGACTCTTGGATTCTTTTAGGACAAAACTGGCCAACTATAGTGAGGTTAAGTACATTCCCTGTGAATTTGGATGTAGGAATGTATTAGTTTGCAATTACTGCAATAACACTACATGATAGACACAAATCAAAATGGCATACAAAAACCAAAAAATGTTTATTTAACTCACGTTTCTGCATGTTGGCAGTTTGGGGTGAGGGGTTTGGCTGATCTACACTGGCCTAGGCTGGGTGTGCCTGCTTTAAGCTATGGCTTCAGCTGGGCTTGGATCTTTGCTGGAATACGATTTGGTCTAGGGCCCAAGAAAATGGAGAAGTGGCCACCTGGGGAAAGCTCATCTTAGTAGAGGCAGAAGAGGGCAAGACCAACTGCATAAGTGCTTTTTAAGCTTTTGGTTATATCATTCACACTAACATTCTATTGGATAAAGCAAGTCATGTGATGTATATATCCACAAAAGATGTGGATATAGGGAAAGGTGAAAAATTGGGGCCATAAAACAATCTAGCACAAGGACTAACAAGGTTATAGAACTCAGGAGCTGCACACCCCACTTGCCAAATTCTTCTACCTAATCTTAAAATGAGACCTGTACATATATCCTAATCAAACAGTTTTCTAGAACATCACTATTTCACCAATAAAAATATTGCTTTTAACATCCTCTTGCTAATTAACAAACACCCTGGTATAGATTTCCATCATATCTGAAATTTTAAACAAAACTGTTTAAATATTGATTCCTACTTAAAGTACTTCAAGTGCTGTCAGAATAATCCTAGTGATGTAGACACACATACATCACATCATTATCTTGTATTACCACCCAGGCAATTATGGGAGCCACAAGATTTTTCATGAAGTGATACCTCTCGGCTTTTGTTGGGCAGTCCCATCTATGTTCTGAAAAATTGGTCCCTCTGGTTTTAAATTATATATGCTGGGTGGAAGAGAATTTCTTGCTTTTAAAATAACTTCAAATTACGTGGATTTAGCAGAATTTGAGGTCTCAGCTCTTTGGTAACTGAAATTCCTCACCAAAAAGAGTTCACTCTCTTTTTTACCTCTCTTGGCCTTGGATACCTGATCCAATGTTCACATTGTGAAGTGTGAACACTCTGACCCATTACTGACTGATTAAGAACTAGCCTATAAACAGCTAGAAAGTTTTAGAAACCATTGGTAAGGTCAGAACTACATAAAATTTCTTCTAGTAAGGAATTTACCCTGGAGGGAAACAGAATTACTATCCAGGCTAGTTAGCAGGAGACTGAAAAGGTGAGGAAAGCAATCTCTCAGAAATGAGTGGCAATTCTTGACTGCAGTCATCAGGAGGGAGAAAACTGAGTAAGTTGAAAAAACTATTCACAAGAAAATTGCTCTCCTGATGTTTCCCAATACTGGTATGGGAGGCCAAACAGGCAGCCATGCAAGGAAAGTTAATTGCCTGCAAGGCCTGTAACAAAAGAATAAACCACAGGGAAAACATCAAATTGGAATCCAAATATAAATTTTCAAAAAAATAAATTAGCGAACAGTAATAAAATCAAACACGGGAAAAAAAGCTCGTAAAATACTATTAAAATGATAGCAGACACTTGAAATGTTTCTAAATGTAAAAAAACTATGCCTGTAAGTTACAAAACTATGTTTGTACTAATACATTTTCCAGTGGCAAAAATGAGGCTACTCTTTTTTTTTTTTTTTTTTTTTGCTGTACGTGGGCCTCTCCCTGTTGTGGCCTCTCCCGTTGCGGAGCACAGGCTCTGGACGTGCAGGCTCAGCGGCCATGGCTCACGGGCCCAGCCACTCCACGGCATGTGGGATCTTCCTGGACCGGGGCACGAACCCATCTCCTCTGCATCGGCAGGTGGACTCTCAACCACTGCGCCACCAGGGAAGCCCAAGGCTACTCTTTTTGAACAACAAAGATTATAGGCAAAGTGTCTACTGGAATCCATGTAGTGAAGGTATGAATCACAAACATTAGAATTTCTTTGAAGAGAGAGGTATGGCAGTTATTATTTGAACCATTAGAAAATAAAACTGCAATAATTCTGGACAGTAGAGAAATCATATTTTGCTATATATGTATATATAGATAGATAGATTTATTTATTGCTGTATATGTATGTGTATATGTGGGGAGATGGAGTGTGATTCTGACTTGTAATAAAATTTATTGAGATAGGAAGAATAAACTTTATTTCATTTATTTTATTGGGAGAGCATAACATTCATTTTTAAATATTAAGTCAGTTGCCAAATTGATTTCCGTCTGCTCTACATACTATATGTTTCCATATAAATTTTAGAAAGAGTTTTTAATTTCTACAAAAAATCTTTCTAAAAATTTTTTCCTACAGAATGCCTGCTGAGATTTTGGTAGTGATTGAAGTGACCCTGTAGATCAATTTTGGAGAATTCCTATTTTAATATTACTCAGTTTCCAAATCCATTGACATGGAAAGTTTCTCTATTCAATTAGGTATTCTTTTATTTATCTCAGCAATGTATAATTTTCAATATATAAATCTTGCATTTCTTTGGTTAAATTTATTCATGATTTATTTTCTTTTAAATGCTATTTTGAATAGAATTGCTTTCATTGTTTTCAAAACATTGTCTTGAATGTTTCTTGCTATTGTTTAGAAAAACAACTGATTTTCTTACACTGATCTTGTTTCCTGAAACCTTCATAAACTTGTTTATTAGTTCTAGTGGTTTTATTATGGAATTCTTAGAATATTTATGTACAGGGTCATGTTATCTCCAAACATAGTTTTACTTCTTCCTTTCCAATATATATGCCTTCAATTTCTTCTTCTTTCCTCATCGTACTGGCCAAACTCTATTAAAATTTGAATAGAAGTGGTGAGAGGAGACATCTTTAACTAGTGTCTGATCTTAGGAAGAAATAATTCAGTCTTTTTCCATTAGGTGTGATGTTAGGTATAGATTTTACTTGGATACCCTTTATCAAGTTGAGAAATTCTATCTTATTACTAGTTTGCTGAGATTTTTAATCACAAACAAATGCTGCATTTTGTCAATTGCTTTTCCTCTGTCTTTTGAGGTGACCATGTGGTTTTTATCCTTTATTATGTTAATATGGAACATTACATTGTTTCAGATAGTAAATCAAATGTTAATTCCTGAGATAAATACCACTAGGTCATGATATATAATCTTGATGTGTTGCTGAATTTGTTTTGCTAATATTTTGTTAGGGACTTTGGTGTATTTATCAGATATTGGCCCTTGTTTTCTTTTCTTGTGTTGTCTTTTGATTTGGGACCACTATTACTGGCTTCATAGAATAAGTTATTAAAGATTCCTTCTTCCTCCATTTAGAAAGCATTTTTTGAAGTACTCGTATTACTTCTTGTTGAAACACTTAATAAAATACACTAATCAGGCTGTCTGGGCTTGGAGCTTTGTTTTGTGGAAAAGTTTTCAATTATTAGTTGACTATATTTGCTATTCAGATTTTCTATTTTTTAAGTTAGTTCTGGTAATTTTGTTGTTTTAGAAAATTCTTCATGTCATCTAATTGTCTAATTTGCTAGCATGTTTGTTCACAATATTCCCTTAGAGGATCACCTCCTCTGTGAAGTCTTCCTTGCCTCCCTCAGATGGAAGAATAGCCCTTGATCTTATTTTCATGTTTCCCTTAACTCCCCAGAATCTCTTTCTTACAGCACTTTCACACACTCTGCTGAAATCATCAATGCATGCATCTGTCTCTCTGCCAGACAGTGAGCTCCTTGAAAGCCCAGGCTGTGCCTTAATCATTTTTTCTGAATTGCCAGTGTCCTTCAAAGCGTCGGGTCCACTGTAGGTGCTGGATATAGGTTCAGTTCCCCAGAAGCACACCCTGAGATGGGGATTTATTTGCAAGTGATTTATTTTACAAATGCTCCCAGTAGAAAAGAGTAATGGGGAAGAGGGCCAGGGAAGGTGAGGAGGTCAAGCAAACATATAATTTCAGGCAAAAGTCCCGCAAAGGGGAACTTAAGCTTGATCCCATAGGGAACTCTGGTGCATAAGTTTAAGCCTTAGCAGTTGTAAACGGGGTTTAAAAAGAAAAGAAAAAAAAAATATTTTTTTAATATTCTTTTAATATCTGTAGTTAAGTAGTCACGTTTCCTCCTTTATTGCTGATTTTGGTAATTTGTATCTTTTATTTTCTTGCACAGTTTGTCAATTTTGTTGATATTTTCAAAGAAACAACTTCTAATTTTAATTTCATTATTTTTTCTATATGTTTTTTACCTATTTATCTCCCCTTTAGTCTTTATTATTTCATTATTTCTGCATGTTCTGGATTTAGCTGGTTTTATGGAGAGAGGTTATGATCTACTCACTCTATTATGCCAGAAATAAATCTCTAGTTAAAGCAGAGATACATCATTTTAGACCTCATTAGTCAGAATCTCTGGAGGGGATTCCACTGAGTGTCTACTTCATAAAATTCCCATGATGAATAATGATGGTCACCAAGATTGAGATACAATTATATTTGGCAAGTCTACGATTTGGTCTATGATTTTGGTTACATTCATATTCCTGAAATAAGATAATCAAGTTTAATTCATAACCTAAGTATAGAATCAAAACAAAAGTTACATATATATATAATATACAGATATATACAGATATAACTTTTCAAATGATAAGTAATACTATCGTATCAGTTATTTAGTACACTCTTCTGGACACATTTACATGTGAAGTCAAATTGTAATGGAAAAGTTGTTTGGCAGAGTAGATAATTAGGACAGAGAAAGCTAAGTAATTGAATACAGTTAATCTGATTAGGTTATGAGAGCTCAATATCTCCTTCTCTTTTGGATGATTACACTTGACATAGTGAATTCAAATATCCAAGGCAACCAGTCACTGTTCAACAGCCAGTGTTAGAAACATATTGACAGTTCTTTCTTTTTGGTTGCACCTACTCTAGACTCCCTTCAGATCTTCAATTAACAAGATCAGTTTAAGTATGGGATTAGTTATTGTCGCATGACTGGATTTGCTTATACACAGTCTTTTCACAGCACATATTTAAAATCTCTTCTATTTAGGCTATTTCTGTATGGAGGCTTATAATTAAGAGAGTGACATACTATCAAATGATATTAATACCAGAATACAGAACATCTTTATCATTGATATTTTAGCAGCACTCTAGATAAAAGTTGAAAGATGGATATAATGTTGCTTTTTCCAACACTGGATAAGGATCAAGATAATTTTGAGGTTACAGTTTTATATCTAACAGAATGCTTAAGTTACTACAAATTTGGGTAACCAATTGCTATGTATTATCTAACTTTCATAACACATATTTAATTTAGTAACAATTATTAATAAAGGTAACAAGATAATGAAGGAAATAATTTTTATTTAGATAGTAGAGTTTTTAAAAATATTGCACTCCAAGTATAAAAGAGATGAATGAAGAATATAGGAATAGGAAGGGAAAAATAACTTGCTTGCCTTACTCAAATATTTAAATGAGGTCTAAACAAAGTCAACTCAATTGAAGCCCGACTTTTGGTGCCTGTTTTTATAGTTCCACGTAGAGTGGGAATCTACATGTCCGGACTCCTTACCTTGAGAATATCTCTTGTATTTGCATATTTCAATTTTGGTCATGTAAACTAGTATATATGATAAATATCAATTTACCATATAAATTGGTAGCTCAGGAGTGAAAGGTAGAAAGAGTCACGTAACCTTGTAGGTATTTGACCTTAGTCTTCATTCAGATCAAAATTCTCTATCAAGCCTTTAGGGTATCAAAGGTAGTATTTGAGATGGTTAGGTCTCAAAATAGTCATGAAAGTTGTGTACACATCCACATGATTATTATACAATTTTTGCTCAGTAAAACCCCATACATTTGTCTTTATTTTCTTTGTGATTTATTGGAAGAGATTTGGACCTGAATTCTTTTGAATAACTGGCTCCTTCCCTGTGTTAGTCAGTTTGGGCTACCATAATAAAATCCCATAGACTGGGTGGCCTATAAACAACAGAAATTTATTTCTCATAGTTCTGAAGGCTGGGAAGTCCAAATTCAAGATGCTGGCACATTTAGAGTCTAGTGAGAGCCCAGCTTCTGGTTCACAGACGACAGTCTTTTTGCTTAGTCCTCACATAGCAGAAGGAGCAAGCAAGTGAGTGCTCTGGGGTCTCTTTTATAAGGGCACAGTAGGGAAGCAAACTTTGCCACCTCAAAACGTGTCTCTTTGGCATGAAGGTTAATTTAGGCTGATTATTTTTAAGAAACAGAAGAGTCAAGAAGTTTTTCTTGTTACCTCCCCTGAACTGCCTAAAAGAATTTAGATAAAGGGCCTGTTCCCTGAATAGAGCTATCACCAGAGATATCTTCAAAGAATATGGGCTAAGTGTGGTGGGAGGGACTCTGCAGGGCTTAATGATCAAAGTCCACTCTGTTGCCCCACTGTCTCTGCATGGTCCAGCAAACATTTTTTACCGAACATTTATTCCTCCATCTCTGTGTGAATCGTCTTCCTTCCCTTTGAAGTTCCAATGCAATACACCCAACATTCTCTTTTGCTTTTTAGCTGAAGATGGTACTGGTACTTAAGGACAGCATTAGTCCCACTCATGAGAACTCCACCCCCATGACCTAATCACCTCCCAAAGGTCCCACCTTCATATACCATTGCATTGTGGATTAGATTTCAACATATGAATGTTAGGGGACACAAACATTCAGTTTATAACAATCCCCTACTTCACTTTGTACATGTAGACTAGACACAGGAATGCTCCTGTGACCATACAGAATGCCCAGAGAGTTACACCTGTTGATTCCGCTGAGACTCAAGGCAAGAACAGAAACATTGTCTTTGCATCAATGAGGACAATTAAAACTGGTTTTTGTTTTTAAGCAAGAAATCCTTAGAGACAGTGGAATTCACTGTATTCTTGAAAAATAATTGTCATATTTATTGTAGTAAAAAGTCTACAGTAGAGCTGTTTTCACATTTATCTAGGATTTTCCATTACCAAAGCTAGTTTGCTTCAACTAAATTATACAGAGACAATGCTTAAAGGACTCCAGAGAGAGCAGTCCTAACTCAATAATTTCCAAGCAGTTTTCCCCATCATGACCCATAGTCTATACCCTAGCAGTGTTTCACTCAGCTTGATTGTTGCTAAGCAACAAATAGGGGATAGAAGTTAAGCTTCTGGAATCACTTACACATTAATTATAAGTCAAAAACATTAGAATAATGCAAGTTTTAATAATGAAGGGTATTACATATGTTGTCACAGTATGCCTTTTTTCCTAACCAAGAAGAGAAGGACCTGTGGGATACTTGTCATGGGGAAATGACATTTCATTAGCTTTTGGAGGTACCAAGAGAGTAGGTTTTAAGAGAAACAATTAGGTGTTTTATAGCTATCTTTCCCTTTCTCAAAGGTTTTTTTTCCGAATTGCTATTGACTTTGCATTCTTTGAACTACTGAAGCTAACAGTAGCATAAGTAGGTGTTACATTTCCTAGTTAGGAAGCTGCTGAAGTGTTCTGATGATTGCATGATTGCTAAAGACTTTTAAATGCAAGGGAATTAAAGACCATTATGTGCAAAGAAATCAAAGACCAATTTTTGTTCTCTAAACTTAGAGATCTTTATCAGATTTTTATTTTCCCACCAGGAAAAAGCAATATTCTGAAATCATAGTGCATCTCCATCCACATCAAGTTCTTACACTACTATCTACAGTCAGTCTCCTCTGTGAAGTTGTATGGCTGTATGATTTTCCTTTCTGTCTAAATGGAAAATTCTGGGACATGTGTTAGCTTAAGCAAGTACTCTTTCTTGTCCTATGGTAGCATGCCAACATTTGGCCAAAAAATGGACTAAGGAAAACCTGAAATGGTGTCAGCAGTGAGCTGCCAAAAGACTCGTTTATTCAGACTAGAAAAGCCAGGTTTATTGCACAGTGTGGGCCTCTCAATCAGCAAAACTTGGATATGAATTATTTTAGCTGTACTAAATACAGACCGTATTAACTACAGACTGTAGCTGTACTACAGTCTATCAACTAAAGTTGTTTAAGAGATATGTCATATTAAATATGCATTCAAACTTCACACACATAAAAGTCCCTTGGGAAAGATACTCAGTATACTGAAAAGGATATGGACTAAATATTCAGATAAACATGAGTCTGATTTCAAGCCTGGCACTTGACATCTGCGTGACCATGGCTCAGTACTTCACTGTTTCTTGGTCTTGGTTTACTCACATATAAAACGGGGGGTGGGGGGTGCTAGAACTTAACTCAAAGGGCAATTTTATGGCCTCTCTGTATGGCTCCTACAGAGATACCTTTCCTGGCCAGCCACACTCACTTTCATTTCTTTGCAGCCCTTTCATCTTTGTTGGCCAGTTACTTCTTTTGTTTATCTACAATTGTACAATATCCCCTAGATATATCACTGGGAGACAAGGAGACAGCAGCTTTCCTATCAAATGTCAATAGATAACGTTTTGCTATCAGTATGTGTAATTAATATAAAATGTGCTGTGACTGATCATCAACAAATACTGAAAGAAGCCATGTGATTGGTCATCCGTCTGTGCATCTATTAATTATGGAGTAATTTGTGGACTGAAGAGCTAGCAATGAAGTTTTTATGAGTTTACTCACTGTAACCCTAACCCTAACCCTAACCTTGTCTTTGGCAAATGAAATTTCAATCATTTTATTGTGGGACTGCTGTTATTTAACTATAACTTGCCATTTGAAATCCATGTATACTACAACAGTGAGAAACAAGGATTGTTGTGTATGTGTGCATCTATTTCCTTTTCTTCATGAGATAGCATGGACTTCATCCATTTTATTCTCTGCTGCTTCCCTAGCCCTCAGAACAATGCTTAATACATAACGTGGAATCAAAGAAAGAATGAATGTTATCACATGCCTAGAGTGCTTATCATGGAGCCCAGAATATATAACAATTACCCATTAAATGCTGGGTTTCTTAGTCCTTTCTCAGTGTCTCTGGTTTTAAGAAGAGGTAGATTTGTCAAAATGAATTAAGCACTCAGTGTGCTCTAGTGTATATTTGGCACAGTATAATTTTGTGAAGAAAGATAGAATTTAGTTCCCTGAAATACACTTTGTGCTTTGTAGCCATAGAATCTAAATTTGATCCTGGCTTTGCTATTTCACCTTAGGTAAGTTATTTAAACCCTCTAGCTTCATTTTCTTTATCTGTGTAATGGCAGCAAGTATGTCTACTCACCTAATTAAAGTATGTGAAGCTTATGAGAAATTATATGTGCAGAGTGCTTAGTCCAGTGCCTGGTACTTAGTAGGCACATAAAATATTTAGCTATTTTTTATGAGTTTGTGGCCAATAAGGAAAAACAAGATAATTTAAAAAGATATAATAAATTTTACAATGTAGATGACAAGAATATATTGCAAATATATCCAACTGTGGTTATATGTTGTATTTTTTAATTCAAATATAATTTCTCCCAAGTGTAATTGACTTTTTTGTTGAGAGCAAAATCTGAAATTGAGCAAATTCCACATTCTTTTATTGGAGGAGACTATTTTAAACATTCACAAAGCAGGAGTCTATAGACCTCAACAGAGAGATCAGAGCTATGTAAGATTAAACTGAGAACTAAAGTCAAATAAAAGATTACTCTGAAACCAAAACCAGTTAAATAGACTCAATATTTTATTTAGTTTTCAAAATGTGTCAAGGTTCTTAGCATCTACGTGGCTCAGTTTCTTCTTTTGTGAAATGGAGATGGAAAGATCCCTATCTCATTGGATATTATGATGGTCAAATGAGATGACACATTTAAAATATTTATCATAAATCTTGGACATAGTAAGAATTCATAAATCTTCACTGACTCTACCCTTTTGTTCATATAAATTAATCTTAATGCCTGACAATAATTTCTTTACTAGGCATTTTCTTTTTTTTAATTTAATTTATTTTTAAACAGCAGGTTCTTATTAGTTATCTATTTTATACAAATTAGGGTATACATGTCAATCCCAATCTCCCACTTCATCCCCCCATGCCACCCCTTGCCGCTTTCCCCTCTTGGTGTCTACACGTTTGTTCTCTACATCTGTATCTTTATTTCTGCCTTGCAAACTGGTTCATCTGTACCATTTTTCTAGATTCCATATATATGTGTCAATATACTATATTTGTTTCTATCTTTCTGACTACTTCACTGTGTATGACAGTCTCTAGGTCCATCCACATCTCTACAAATGACCCAATTTCATTCCTTTTTATGGCTGAGTGATATTCTATTGTATATATGTACCACCTCCTCTTTATCCATTTGTCTGTCAATGAGCATTTAAGTTGCTTCCATGACCTGGCTATTGTAAATAATGCTGCAGTGAACACTAGAGGGAATGTGTCTTTTTGAATTATGGTTTTCTCTGGGTATATGCCCAGTAGTGGGATTGCTGGGTCATATGGTAATTCTATTTTTAGTTTTTTAAGGAACCTCCATACTGTTCTCCATAGTGGCTGTATCAACTTACATTCCCGCCAACAGTGCAAGAGGGTTCCCTTTTCTCCACACCCTCTCCAGCATTTGTTGTCTGTAGCCTTTTTTTTTTTTTTTTTTGTGGTACGCGGGCCTCTCACTGTTGTGGCCTCTCCCGTTGCGGAGCACAGGCTCTGGACGCGCAGGCTCAGCGGCCATGGCCCACAGGCCCAGCCACTCCACGGCATGTGGGATCTTCCCAGACCGGGGCACGAACTCGTGTACCCTGCATCAGCAGGCGGACCCTCAACCACTGCGCCACTAGGGAAGCCCTGTTGTTTGTAGATTTTATGATCATGCCCATTCTAACTGGTGTGAGGTGATACCTCATTGTAGTTTTGATTTTCATTTCTCTAATAATCAGTGATGTTGAGCAGCTTTTCATGTGCCTCTTGGCCGTCTGTATGTCTTAGGTGAAATGTCTATTTAGGTCTTCTGCCCATTTTTTGATTGGGTTGTTTGTTTTTTTAATATTGAGGTGCATGAGCTGTTTATATATTTCGGAGATTAATCCTTTGCCTGTTGATTCATTGGCAAATATTTTCTCCCATTCTAAGCATTATCTTTTCGTTTTGTTTATAGTCTCCTTTGCTGTGCAAAAGCTTTTAAGTTTCTTTAGGTGCCATTTGTTTATTTTTGTTTTTATTTCCATTATTCTAGGAGGTGGGTCAAAAAAGATTTTGCTGTGATTTACGTCAAAGAGTGCTCTTCATATGTTTTCCTCTAAGAGTTTTATAGTGTCTGGTCTTACATTTGGGTCGTTAATCCACTTTGAGTTTATTTTTGTGTATTGTGATAGGGAGTGTTCTAACTTCATTCTTTTACATGTAGCTGTCCAGTTTTCCCATCACCACTTACTGAAGAGACTGTCTTTTCTCCATTGTATATCCTTGCCTCCTTTGTCGTAGATTAGTTGACCATAGGTGCATGGGTTTATCTCTGGGCTTTCTATCCTGTTCCATTGATCTATATTTCTGTTTTTGTGCCAGTACCATATTGTCTTGATTACTGTAGCTTTGTAGTATAGTCTGAAGTCAGGAAGTCTGAATCCTCCAGTTCTGTTCTTTTCCCTCAAGATGGCTTTGACTATTTGGGGTCTTTTTAGTCTCCATAAAAATTTTCAGATTTTTTGTTCTAGTTCTGTAAAAAATGCCATTGGTAATTTGATAGGGATTGCATTGAATCTGTAGATTGCTTTGGGTAGTATAGTCATTTTCACAATATTGATTCTTCCAATCCAAGAACATGGTATATCTCTCCATCTGTTTGTGTCATCTTTGATTTCTTTCATCAGTGTCTTATAGTTTTCTGAGTACAGGTCTTTTACCTTCTTAGGTAGGTTTATTCCTAGGTATTTTATTCTTTTTATTGCAATGCTGAATGGGAGTGTTACCTTAATTTCTCTTTCGGATCCTTCATTGCTAGTGTATAGGAATGCCAGAGATTTCTGTGCATTAATTTTGTATCCTGCAACTTTACCAAATTCATTGATTAGCTCTAGTAGTTTCCTGGTGGCATCTTTAGGATTCTCTATGTATAGTATCATGTCATCTGCAAACAGTGACAGCTTTACTTCTTCTTTTCCAATTTGTATTCCTTTTATTTCTTTTGCTTCTCTGATTGCCATGGCTAGGACTTCCAAAACTATGTTGAATAAGAGTGGCAAGAGAGGACATCCTTGTCTTATTCCTGATCTTAGAGGAAATGCTTTCAGTTTTTCACCATTGAGAATGATGTTTGCTGTCAGTTTGTCATATATGGCCTTTATTATGTTGAGGTAGGTTCCCTCTATGCCCACTTTCTGGAGAGTTTTTATCATAAATCAGTGTCAAATTTTGTCAGAAGCTTTTTCTGCATCTACTGAGAGGATTATATGGTTTTTATTCTTCAGTTTGTTAATGTGGCATATCATATTGATTGATTTGTGTATACTGAAGAATCCTGGCGACCCTGGGATAAATCCCACTTGATCATGGTGTATGATCATTTTAGTGTGTTGTTGGATTCTCTTTGCTGGTATTTTGTTGAAGATTTTTGCATCTATATTCATCAGTGATATTGGTCTGTAATTTTCTTTTTTTGTAGTATTTTTGTCTGCTTTTGGTATCAGGGTGATGCTGGCCTTGTAGAATGAGTTTGGGGCTTTTCCCTTCCTCTGCAATTTGTGGGAAGAGTTTGAGAAGGATGGATGTTGGCTCTTCTCTAAATGTTTGATAGAATTCACCTGTGAAGCCATCTGGTCCTGGATTTTTGTTTGTTGGAAGATTTTTAGTCACAGCTTCAATTTCACTACTTGTGATTGGTCTGTGCATACTTTGTTTCTTCCTAGTTCAGTCTTGGAAGGTTATACCTTTCTAAGAATTTGTCTGTTTCTTCCAGGTTGTCCACTTTATTGGCATAGAGTTGCTTGTAGTAGTCTCTTATGTTGCTTTGTATTTCTGTGATGTCTGTTGTAACTTCTCCTTTTTCATTTCTAATTTTATTGATTTGAGTCCTCTCCCTCTTTTTCTTGATGAGTCTGGCTAATGGTATATCAATTTTGTTTATCTTCTCCAAGAACCAGCTTTTAGTTTTATTCATAATTGCTATTGCTTTCTTTGTTTCTATTTCATTTATTTCTGCTCTGATCTTTATGATTTCTTTCCTTCTAACTTTGGGTTTTTGTTTTTTTTTTTGTCTTTCTCTTGTTCCTTTACGTGTAAGGTTAGATTGTTTATTTGAGATTTTTCTTGAGGTAGGCTTGTATTGCTATAAACTTCCCTCTTAGAGCTACTTTTGCTGCATCCCATAAGTTTTGGATCATCGTGTTTTTGTTGTCATTTGTCTCTAGGTATTTTTTTATTTCCTCTTTGATTTCTTCAGTGATATCTTGGTTATTTAGTAACATATTATTTAGCCTCCATGTGTTTGTGCTTTTTACGTTTTTTTCCCTGTAACTGATTTCTAATCTCATAGTGTTATGGTAAAAAAAGATGATTGATATGATTTCAATTTTCTTAAATTTACTGAGGCTTAATTTGTGACCCAAGATGTGATCTACCGTGGAGAATGTTCCATGTGCCCTTGAGAAGAAAGTGTAATCAGCTGTTTTTGGATGGAATGTCCTATAAATATCAATTGAATCTCTCTGGTGTATTGTATCATTTAAAGCTTATGTTTCCTTATTAATTTTCTGTCTGGATGATCTGTCCATTGGTGTAAGTGAGGTGTTAAAAGTCCCCCACTGTTATTGTGTTACCGTTGACTTGCTCTTTTATAGCTGTTAGCAGTTGCCTTATGCATTGAGGTGCTCCTCTGTTGGGTGCATATATATTTATAATTGTTATATCTTCTTCTTGGATTGATCCCTTGGTCTTTATGTAGTGTCCTTCCTTGTCTCTTGTAACATTATTTTAAAGTCTACTTTCTCTGGTACGGGTACTGCTACTCCAGCCTTCTTCTGATTTCCATTTGCATGGAATATCTTTTTCCATCCCCTCCCTTTCAGTCTGTATGTGTCCCTAGGTCTGAAGTGGGTCTCTTGTAGACAGCATACATTTGGGTCTTATTTTTGTATCCATTCAGTGAGCCTGTGTGTTTTGGTTGGAGCATTTAATCCACTCACGATAAGTATTTTCCTATTACCATTTTCTTAATTGTTTTGTGGGTCTTTTTGTAGGTCCTTTTCTTCTCTTGTGTTTCCCACTTAGAGAAGTTCCTTTAGCATTTGTTGTAGAGCTGGTTTGGTGGTGCTGAATTCTCTTAGCTCTTGCTTGTCTGTAAAGCTTTTGATTTCTCCATAGAATCTGAATGAGATCCTTGCCAGGTAGAGTAATCTTGGCTGTAGGTTCTTCCCTTTCATCACTTTAGCTATATTGTGCCACTCCCTTGTTCCTTCATCTGGTACATAGTCCTCTGACTTTTCATTTTGTCTGTCTTTCTGTGAATGTGGTTTTTGTTCCACAGGCTGCAGGACTGTAGCTTTTGCTTCTGCTCTAGGCATCTTATTTCTGTATCTTCTTTTTCATTAATGCTGTTTTGCTTCCCTTGCTCATTATAAGATTACTGTGAAAATCCTCCTCTGGTTTCTCTGTCCTCAGTTGCTTCCTCATTTACTTTTTTGCTGAAGTTTTTAATCATTCTCCATTGTATATAAGAAAAATCCAAACTTCTAGCCACCAATTACAGTTCTTATAAACTTTCCAATTAGTACTCTCCTTAACTCTTCCTGTTTCAGTCAAATAAATATACTTTTGTTTGTTTTACTCCACACATAATTTTTTTACCCATCATGGACTGACAGAAAATTTTCTCTGTGTGCCATCTCTGATTGGCAGCTGTCTATTGATGGGCATTCTGAGACTGCCTCAACTCAGGAAGAGGAAAAAGCTACAGATCTTTAGTAATGTGTGCCATGGGCTCTGGAGTGGGGACAGGAGTATCAGAGATATTTGTCATTTCTGACTTACGTCATTTCCCCTAACAAGATATCCTTATGGCCTTCTCTGCTTCTCTAACTTCTAACTTTTTCAGAGATTCAGCTCAAATCCCACCTCTTCTATAATTATCCCACCATCCCATCTATCATAGCCCAGAATAATCACTGCCTTCTCACATAGGATTTACAGCCTGAATCCCTTCTTTGGCACTAACATATGCTGTTTATATGATTGCTTATGGTTTCAACCTATAGATCCCATGAGGTCAACTATATTGTGCCTCTTTCTAGAACAGAGAATTCTGCATGCATTTATTATTCACAATTTTTAATATCAATCATAACAATAGCTTATTTTTACTATCATATTTTATTATTTTATATACAATATCCCATTAAGATTTAATTATTCATGGCCTTATGGAATCATGTGTTAATATTGTGAATATTTACTGACTTTAGTAGAAAGCTTATACTCACCAACTTTATGTTGGGTGTTATTCAAAACATAGACATGGACTTGGAAAAGGCTAGGTAGTGTGTCTTACAAATTCTAAATATTTTTATGAGCCCACATATTTCTTCTAACAGTGACAATCCAGTTAAATTAAGTATTAAAATAAATATTAAGCATGTTTATACAAAGTAACTATGGATCCCAAATTAGAGAAAAGGGGGTATAATATTACCTCTTGAGTATTGAAAATATTGAGGAAGAGATTTGATTTTTAGAGTAAATTATGATGCAGATGTAAAGCCATCCCAGTTTACCTCCTCTGATCTTCCTTTGTTCTCCAGACCTCCTCAAAGTGGTCCAGAAATTAAGTTTGGGGATTATTCACATAAGAGTTTAAACCTAATTCCAACACTTACTAATAGCTTGATCTTGGACAAGCTACTTAATTTATTTGAGCTTCAGTCCTTACAGTAAATTTAAGATTAATAATCTTATGTATAGATTATTGAATAGAAAAATGACATAAAGTGCCTTGCATATAATGAGGATTCAGCAAATGATAAAGTAAAGGTTATATTTGGCAGTTGTAACAATATCTTTTACTGACTCATAAAGGATGCATTTATCACTTTCAGTATTATTTGAATTTTAATATGTTAAAATATTTTAATTAGTGGAAATACAAGGCCTTTTATTCTGGAACAGAAATTCAAAATTCTAAATAAAACATTAGTAACTGAATCTAGTACTGTTTTATTATAATTCTATACTATGACCATTTCTTTAATAAGAAATCAAGGATGCTTTGATTTTATAAAATCTACTGATAAACTTTATATCAGTTGTTTATTTTATATTGTTAATATAGTTTATATAGATACATATATTTTACATGGTCATTTATGTTTATTATATGTATTTATTCTTATTTATATTATTGCTGCATAACAAATCACTCCAAGTTTTAGTTGCCCAAAACTACAACCATTAATTGTTCCTCTTGAGTCTTTGGGTCAGCTAGGCAGTGCTCTTGGTCCGGGCCAGGCTTGGCTGACTGGCTAGACTCACTCATGCCTCTGTGGTTAGCTAGCAGTTGATAACCTCATTTACTCAATGGGTAGTTGGCTGTTTTGGGCTCAGGAAAAATCCATTATTCATCAGCCTAGCCCAAACTTGCTCAGACTGTGGTGGCCAGGTTTCGAGAGGAAGCATGGAAGAATGCAAGTTCTTTTGAGGCCTAGGCTCAGAATTGAAAAATGTTGCCTTTGCCCTGTTCTGTTGGACAAGGTAAGGTGTATAGACAGCAGAAATTCCAAGTATAGAGAAATTGATTCCTCTTATTACTGTCAGGAGCTTCAAAAGCATGTACATGCTGGGAGAGGTGGAGAATTGTTTAGGTTGTTGTAATGTTAAATATTAATACAATAAAGGAGAAAATAACAATAGAATCATATCAATGATACCTGCTGAAAGATCATTATATTCAAGAAGTATGATACAAACTTTATGTAAAAGAGAAATAGCAGGGCATTTCCCAAACTTGATAAAGAATATCTTTAGAAACCTAAAGAAGTCGTTTTCTGATAATAAAAGCTGTAGAGTCAATATTTGTATTAGTTTCCTAGGTTTAGCTGAACAAAGTACCACAAACTAGGTGTCTTAAAACAGCAAAAATTTATTCTCTCACAGTTTTGGATGCTAGAAGTCTAAAATAAAGGTGTCAGCAGTGTTGGATTCTACTGGACCCTCTGAGGGAGAATGTTTTATTATTTTCTTCTAGTTTTTTTCCTCACTGTCTTTGGTTTCCCACTGTCTTTGCCATCCCTTGGCTTGTATCACTCCAATCTCTGCCTCTGTCTTCACAAGGTGCTTTCCCCTTAGTCTCTATCTTTGTGTCTCCTCCTCTTCTTATAAGGACACCAGTGATGTGAATTAAGGTCCCATTCTACTCCTGTATGACTTCATCTTAACTAGTTATGTCTGCAGCAATCTATTTCCTAATGAAGTCACATTCTGAGGTTCCGGGAAGGACATGAGTTTATGTGGACACCATCCAACCCAGTATGACATTACTGCAGTGGGATGTAGACTGTTCAACTACTTTTCTGAATATTTATGCCAATTATTTTAGACGAGATAAATAAGATAAAGAACCACAGATTCGGAAAGGAGAGAAATTATCCTTATTGATAGTTAATAAGGTTGTCTACCAGGAAAACTCAATTGATTCAGTTACAAAGTGTTATAATTAAGATGATAGTCTAGTAGATGGCTGGCTTCTAGGCAAAATGCTGATATAAAACTAGTAAGAAAATACAGTGGGGGGAAAAAGACACCACTCACATAGAGAAGCATCAAAACATAAAGAAAGTAAATGTCTAGGTCGTATATGAGGAAACATGTAATACGGCTCATAAAGGTAAAAGCCTTGTAGTGTGAAAGAACGTTTTCTGAGTGTAAAGCTTTAATACTGGAAGAATGTTAAGTACACTAACCATAATGTCCATCTGGAAGAAGTGTTAAGTATAGTTAAAAAGTTTTGAAAACAAGGAACAATTATGTGGGACCTGCTTTAACTGGTGTCAAAATCATTATAAATCTCTAAAGAAAAAAGAAGTAAGTTACAGATTCAGGAAAAGACATATAAATCAATGGAACAAAATCGTAAGTTCAGAAACAGGACCAAGGACTTGTGGAAGTTTGGAATAATATATGTGGCATTTCAAATCAGTTGAAAACATTTGTTTTTTAATAGATGGAGGTAATTGGTTCTTAATTTCAGTAAACATAAATTAAGGCCCCTTACTTCAAAATGGTAAGGATTTTAACATTATAATACAATGAAACCACTAAGAGAAAAAATGTTTGTATTCTCTTGTAATAGATCATTTTCAGCCAGTCACAAAAACTAGAAAGCATAAATGAAATGTTTGGCAGATTTGAGTACACAAAATGTTTGAAAGGTCTTTACAGAGAAAAACATCATAAATAAATGTAAAAAACAAATGAACATTGTTTGTACCTGTAAATTTGAGAAAAATATGGTACACTATTTTAGAAGGTCAATTTGTGTGTGTGTATAAAATATCTTATGAAAATGAATTTGGTACTAATAAAGGTAGCTCACAATGTAATTACAAATAAAAGTGTACATTTTTACATGAAAATTGGATAATTACAATTATATCATGATCTTATTTTAGTTTTAAAAAAGCTTATCTTTTTGTATGCATATATATAAATGTATTATTAGAGAATATTTCCATAAGCATCTAGCATAATTCTGGCAAGATACACAGAGACTCTCTCCCAGCTTCAATCATAAAATTCCAGGGAAAATTTTGAACGGGCCATATCGATTCCTTCAACTCTCAGCTAACCACTGTGACTGGAAGGAACAGAGGCTCTTACTGGCTCAGCTCGGGCCACGTGTTCAGGCCTGTGTAGAAACTGGGAAACCCTCATGGCTTGAGTGGAAAAGAATAATTCCTCAAAACTAGGGGAACTATTGCCAGAAAAATGGTGAAATGGTTTTGGCAAGTTAAAAAAAAAACAAAAAATAAAGATGGCTACCACATTTTCTACTATTTTCATGAATTTCCATATATATGTGTGTGTATTTATATATCACACTTTCTCATACATACATACACACGAACACAGACACACACATCACTATTACCATGTATCCTTCTCTTTTTAGTTAATAATAGATGATTGGCCTTTTCTACTTAAATTAAGAGCAACCCATGTTCATCAAGACCTTTGCCTGTTAAGTTTTTTTGGCTCATTTGTAAGCTATGAAGTTGATCTGGAATGATTCCCTAGTGAATAAAGAATTTGGGTTTGTATCTGATAACTGAAATGACATTTTTTGTGTGTGGTGACGAGATGGGTAAATATGAAATAGAAGATGGAGTAATTTTTGTGGATACAATTTCAGGGTTCAGTTAAATCATATCAAAATGGGGCTTGTAAAATGACTTTTAGGACATTTTCTACCTCTAGATTATAATTTATAATGATATTTTGTCATAATAAGACACTTTTTATAATCCTTCCACTTTTCTTTTTTGCAAAAAAGCTAACAAACGCTAGACGTTAGAAGGGGAAAAAATGGCTTATATCCAGTTAGATATGTTAATGATTCTGTTGCTTTACATCAAGGGTCTATAAACTATTGCCCTTGGGCCATAGTCTGTGTAGAAATTTACTGGCACACATATTTGTGTACATACTATCTATGCTGCTTTTGTGTTATTCTGGTAGAGTTGAATATTGTGACAGGGAACTTGTGTTACTCTGAGGCTAAAATAATTACTATCAGGCACTTTGTTGAAAAGTTTGCCAAGCTGTGCCTTAATCATTTACCACAAAATAGCCAATAATTTAAAGTTTCCTTGACTTCAGCTGAGACTCTGTCAGCTGAAGAGTCTCTTTAATTATACTCTTTCTTTTGAAATGGGCATTTCTCAATTAATATGTTTAAAACTATATCTTATTTCCCTTACATGGGATGTTAAAAATACCTCAATTAATTTCCCACTTCTAATTTAGTTTTTCCTCAGTGCTTTTAGGAAAATTGATGCCTAACGTTACCTCAATTACTTTAAATGACATATACTGGTTTATTTTCAGTTTACTATTATTTGTGAAACTCCAAGCAGTCATTAAAACCAACAGTAAATAACTGAACTGTAATGACAGTAAGATACTAGTACAAAGTAGCATAAACTTCTTATTTACTTGTTGTGAAACTTTTTAAAAGCCTTATTTGGAAAGTGTTTTACTACTGGAAGAGAATTTTCAGATATTTTATCATTTTTAACTCCCATAAGAGTATGAGATACATAGAAAATAGTATTTCCATTATGCAGGTAAACAAAAGAGCCTAGAGAAATGAGTTGCATTGCTCAAAGTCACATAACTAGTAAAAGAGAGGAGGAATTACTCTCATACATTTTGATTGATTTCTACTTCCTTTGTTTTATACTTTGCTGCAGTTTCAGTCTGTCTATCTACTGTCTGTCTATCTACCATCTATTTATTTACATGAAATCTAGCCACATCCCCTAAAACAGATAAACTTAACTGCAGAGACTGTCTTACTTATGCCTCATCGATTCCACTAGATGCTTAGAGGACTGCTTTGAATATAGTATTGAATCGGTAAATTTTTGGATATAATTTTATTCTAATATTTGGTAAAAAGCTAAATTTAATTGTGGAATTGGGTGGAAATTATAATTATGAATCTATTGCTCTTTCTCACTAAGGTATAAATTCCTTGAGCTACATGTCTAGATGATGACTCTTGCTTTTTGCTGCCTAAGCAACTTAACCTTTTTATTGTAAAAACATCCTTCTCCTTACTGGGAAAACACCCTATTTTTTTAAATTGCAGAAACCTCCTATGGAGTTGATCCCAGCTCTATACTTCAGCTTATGTTACCTGGCTATCTCCCCCTATTCCAGTGATGGGTTCAGGAATGTGCATTTATGGAACGCTTAGGGAGAAGGTACATCATTTCCAACTGGCAGTGTTGGTAATAAGGTTGATTCAAGCCAGGGCTTGACAAGGATTCAACCCATGAAGCCTGGACATGAGATAAAGAAAAGGAGAGTAGAGAGGTAAGAGACACTGGACTTTGACAATGTTGTTTGTCCAGTGGATCCAGTCATGCCTGCATCTATTCAAGTACTTCTAGGTTATGTAAGCCAAGAAGTTCCTGTTTTTATCAAAAAATTGAATTGCATTTTGGTTATTTACAAACCAAAGTAGTCATGACGGAAGAACTGAGCCTTAGAGTAGCTACTCATTAAATAGCAAATTTATAACTGAATGGAGAATATGGTATAAAAATAGGTAAGTAAGTGACTTCAAAAAAAGTTTTAATCCTGCTTTTCCTCAAAATATCTGATTATTATAAAAGCTCTCTAGGGACTTCCCTGGTGGTACAGTACAGTGCAGTGGTTAAGACTCTGCACTCCCAATGCAGGGGGCCCAGGTTCTAACCTTAGTCCGGGAACTAGATCCCACATCCCTCTTAGTCACAACTAAGAGTTCGCATGCCACAACTAAGGAGCCAGCAATCTGCAACTAAGGAGCCCGCCTGCCGCAACTAAGACCCGACGCAACCAAACAAATTTTTTTTAAAAAAAGCTATTTTGAGCTCTGTAAATATTTCCATTTATTTGTTGTATAGATTTTTCTTATTGCAAGAATCAGTCAGGCTTTAGTTCAAGATGAAGCTTGTGGGAGAAGGATGGATTGTTCAGTGCACACATGCACAAATCAGAACTGTAATGTTCCTGCAAGATAAAAACAGTGATATATTTTATTTGCTTATTCTAAAGCTTTTATTTATTGGCGCCTTACACAGTATTTGGAAAGAGGGTAATATTGTTGGGAACAAAAATATATTACTTTTAAAGCTTCCAAAACAAGAATATATAACTTGGTTTGCAGTTGACAAAACAAGAGAGTGAATGAACATAATTTCTACAAATTTGAGAGTTGTACAAAAATATATAGTTAACTCACATAATTATCTTTGTTTTAATAACTACATTTATAAATTATATGATTACAGCAATGTTGGCCTATTATCTGGATTAATCTAATAAATTATCACTGTATAAATGATGAATAATCCCCAGGTGAAATATACTTGATGGGTTTAAATAATATATATAAATTTTATATATATATATATTTAAATTTTACCTATCTATCTAGATATCAATACACACACACACACACACACACACACACACACACACACACACACACGAGATTAAGGATCCTATTTGGTTTTTGTTACTTGTATACCTAGATCAAAGTAAAAGTTAGCCAGATGCAACTTGATTCTTTAATGTGACATTCTACCCAACCACTGAAAGGAGCAATTAGAAGTTGAATTGTTTTTTAAAGGGATGTTTATGGATTTTGTTTTCATACCAAGTAACACATGCAATTTAAATTAATGTTCTTCCCTCTGTGTCTTTGTTTTAGTGTAACACAGACATTTTCTTGAGAATTTTAATATGAAATGACCTTTTCTAAAATAATTTAATGCATGCCTCTGTCTTCCTCAAGCCCTACCCCTACTGTATGGCCTCTTCCCCTACCACACTATTACTTCAGGAAGGGACAGACCATGTCTAGCTGTTCCTCAATGCTATACTTTCTGCACCTAGCACAATGCTTGGCATGTAGTAGGTACTCAATAAGTGTTGTTGTTAAAGAATGAGTGGTTAATAGCTAGAAGAACTGGAGGAGAAGAATGAGAAGGAGTATTAATGTGAGAGGACAGTATATATGAAGGCAGGGAGTAATAAAAGCATTTTGCAATTAGGTCACTGGAAGTACCTTTATAGCATGAAGACAACATGGTGGAGAGTGGTAAAGGGTGAGACTAGAGGTCATGAAGATGCTCACAAGGCTAAGCAAAGAAGTGCCGCTTTGTTGTTGAAGCCTAGTGAAATTCTGAAAGATTTCTACCTAAGGATGAAAATGAGGAGGTTTACGTTTTGGAAAGTCTGTGCAGGTAAAAATGTAGAGGATAGATTGAATGGAGTCAAGACTGGGGACAACAGACCAGTTAGAAGCCTATTGCAGTAGGTGGCAGTGTTTGAACTAAGAACAGAAGAAATAGAAATAAATAAGAGAAAAACAACTCAAGAAAATTACAGAATTATCACCCCCAAATCCTGTCTACCTTTTAGATGCAAAGGGTGATGAGATGAAGGAATTCAGATATACAAGAAGCATTCAAAGATCATGTTTGGGAGGAAAGAATTAAGTTCTAAAATCTTGACTTTGAGGTACTTGCAAAGCATCTAAGTGAAAATATCCAGTTAGCTTTAAGGGTCTGGGACCCAGTATTCATTCACTCATGTTTATCGGTCATTGTTTATTAAGCTTCCTTTTTGTGTGTGGAAGGCACTGTTATAGGTACGAGGGTTAGTGGCAAAGAGAACAGTCTTTGCTCTCATGAAGCTTAGAACCTAGGATGAACATATACAATAGTCAAGGAGACAAGTACACAACATAACTTCAGTTAGTTATAAGTAATGTGAAGAAAATAAAACAGGGCTTGGATCTAGACAGGAGATTATTCTAAACAGGATGGCCAGAGAAAGCCTCTGAAGTGACATTTAAACACAGACCTCCAAAATGAGAATGAATCTTGTCACACTAGCTAAGCGAAAAGAAAATTTAAGGTGGTGGCAAGTTGTCAACATTATCAAAACCCACAGAGTGCAATAAAATAAAGATATAAAAATGTCCTTTGGATCTAGCTATCTGGAGGGTATTGGTAACTTAAATGAGAGTGGTTTAAGTAGGTATAGGAAGAGATGTTAGACTGAAGAAGGAAGGCACGAATGGGCTTAAAGAAATACAGAGCATTAGCACAAGATAACTTTTAAAAGAAAGCTTGGCTGTGAAGGGACAGAGAGACGCAGCACAGATGCCAGGATCTAAGGAGTGCCAGGAAAGAAATTTGTAAATGTTTCCAATTATATTTTTTCATGAATCTACAGAGTGAGTACATTTTATGCAAACCTCAAAGATAAAATTTAGCCCACTGATAAAATGACATATTGTTTTAGAGGTGGGTGATAGTATTTTTTGCTTAGCCCATTAATTTCATGGTAGAGTAAAAATGGACAAAAGCTGGGGTGCTGCATGTTGCATAATGTAAAGAGTTGACATCTAGTCACTAAGAGATTACATCAGAATAGCTTGGAGTTAATACTATTTTAAAAGCATTTCTAAATTTAAAGGATGGGTCTTTTTCCTTGAGCCACTGCTTTCATAATATCATGAGAGAAATTTTTAAACTTTCCTTTGGAGAATGGTGAAAATATTTGCTCTTTCTGATTCAGCATATAATGGGAACAAGTCTTGATAAAGAAAGTCACGCTTTCAGTAATAAACATGCAGACACACCTCTAAAATGAGCTGAAAAACTAAGCATAATTTGGCCTAATAATTTTAGCTCTACCATCTTATTTCCTTCCTGAGTGTAGAAGAAATTCTTATTGTACAAAGTAGCACTTTAAATACATTGTCAAGTGATGGCAACAACCATTATTTTTCTTCTCCTTTCAGTGGTGGTTCCTTTATTTTACCAGGCAGTGATGCCATTTCTGATTTTTAATGTAAGACTTTAAAGTAAGACTTTATTAGCTATTTTTTTAAAAAAATCTTTTATCAAGAAAACCTCTGGTGCTAAAAATTAAATGTCTCCAGGAATGTTTTTGTGTCATTAGGATATGAACTAATGATTAGCCATCAGACTGGGTCTCTACCTAGAAACTGCTCAGCACACCCAGATTTTAATTGAGTGCAGCAAGTAAAACAGGGCTGTGCTTGCTATGCAAAGCAACTGTCAAGTCTCAAAGAAGTCGCTGAGCATTTCTCATAACCAATATATGACACCTTAAATAACATGGACTCGCTATTCTTTATTAAAAAAAACTAGGGCAGGGCTGCTAAATGAAAACATGTTAAGAATATCTGCAGCTCGGACAATTAGATTTCTGTTCAGAATTCTCTGCAATTATTTCTAAAGAGAAGTGACCCTAAGATTTCCTCAAACTTCCTTCACAATTTAAATCGTTCTTACCACAAGAACAATGTCAACATTATGTGCATAGATAGTTATTGAAAATTTTGCTGACATGATAGTTTATCTAGTGAATAACAAATAAATCTGGGTTTGCTTTTTGATTTGTCCATTACTAACTTCTTTCCAGACTAAACCATTTTTTAAAATGTGTATTAGGAAATGTTGAGCTTATACTACAGCCTTTCCAGGGAAGCAGGAATCTATAAATTATTCCTTTCTCTAGTGTTTGTATAACAGAGAGCAAAGGACATGTAAATAGCTGTATTTATTCCATACCTTGGGACCATGCCACCAGCAGACTTCATATTTTCTCTCCTCTAAATGGTTATTTGAACACTGATTGTTTCAAACTTAGAAGATATTCCTTATAACAAGAAAATTATATAACTGGTGATTGGATATATAACTTCCCACAAGTCCTATTTATTAGAAATTGTACAGTCTACTTATGTTACTAGTTGTAATAAAATTGAAATGAGAGGGAAATCATATTTTGGCTAAAGAAAGAGGAGGAAGAATAAATTATTTGATTTGATTTTAGTGAGTCCAATTTGGTATTAGGCAAAAATTTCCAAGGGCTTGCTTAATTACACCCAAATTCTACTGCCTCTCCAGCTTCATGATATATCGTTTGTCTAATTTTAAAAATTTCTCAGAAAGGGGAAAAAGTGGTCATGAAATTACCAGTTGGCAAAAGTCAGTGGAGAAAGTTAAGGGCCTTTATGGTGAAAGTGAAGAAGGGAATAAAGACTGTACTTTGGGGACTCCGTGTACTGTGAAGCATAAGGAAAAAATTCTGGCCTCCATTAAAATTGTACCCACAATATAGTACTAACATCTATACAGTGGGAATTGAAAGAGTGGCACAGACATTTTTATATTTTGGAACAATTAGATTGCAAAGTCCATTACACAAAGTATTTGGAAGAAAATATTATGCACAGGTTTGAGAATTAATACTCAATAAGCATTGTCTCTCTTCCATGAAAAAAATTAATTGTAGATTTCTAGCAAGATTAAGAGCATATAGAAAAATTAAGTGAAAAAGGGAGAGAAAATCCTTGGAATATTTATGGAAGAATCTTTATGAAATCTTTAACGGATGCTTCCATTAAAATTATATGCACAATAAAGTGTCAACATCTTTATATGGGAATTAAAACACTCACATAAGACATTATTATATCTGAGATCAATATATTAATTGTACTAGTACAGAGCTGAGTCAAATGGGACCCAGCATTTGACCCATTTGCTATGCTTGACCTATCTGTATGGACATGGTAAGATTTATCACTCCTGCCATTGATACTTTATTTTAATCCACTTTTATTTGACAAATACGTTTAAACACTGTTAGGGACTGATTGTGTCCTCCCCAAAATTCATCTGTTGAAGGCCTCACCCCCCAGTGTGATGGTGTTAGGAGGTAGGGCCTTTGAGAGGTAATTAGGCTCAGATGAGGTCATAAAGGTGGAGCCCCCATGCTGGGAAGAAGAGACACCAGAGCTCTCTCTCTCCAACATATGAGGATATAGCAAGAAGACAGCCTTGTGAAAGCCAGGAAGTTCTCTAGCAGAACCCAACTGTGCTGGCACCCTGATGTCACACTTTCCAGCCTCCAGAACTATAAAAAAATAAATGCCTATTGTTTAAGTTACTCAGTCTATGATATTTTGTTATGGCAACCTGATTTTGTTATGACTAAGGCAAGCACCTACTTTATGCCCCACAATTTGCAAGGCACAGAAGTTTAAAAATGCGTGAGATAGATAGGATCCTTGCCCTGAAAAGTTTCACTGTATTCTTGGATACAGCTTGAGTAGTATGAAATAAATGTGGAGCTACCAGAGTGATGACATCAGTTATATTTACACACTAACTTGAAAGAAATCAGCTTTTATATTTACTGGAAAATATCTACATCTTGCACTAAATCTAGTGACATGTTTCTGTGTTTCTCCGTATGTGTATTAAACTGTGTCAGTCTTTTGATTTCTCAGTCCAGAAGAGATGAAAACATAGAAAAAGGCTCAACTACAGTCTACTGATGCCTAAAGAAAGAAACTTATTTTCCTGAGACTGACATTAATGGAATATATTTTATCTTGGTACAGAAAGAACCCTAAATAAGAACTGGTGCTATCTTCAGTAAAATATCCCAAGTTTTGAGATTCTTACTGTAAGCTTAGAGACAAGTAGAGAGCATAAGACAAAAAAAGAAAGAAAGAAGAAGAAAAGTAACAGACTGGTTCAGAAAATGTTACCATAGATCAGAGAAACCTGTTAGATAATCAGTTAAATTTGTGAAATTAGAAATTTGACTTGCATTTACTCTTTCCTAGGACTTCATATTTAGAGCCCAGCTAAAATTCACTCTCTATTACTGAGAAATGTCTTCTTGTATCTAAAAGTAATATGCATTTAGAGGAATCAGAATGGCTTATTATACTTTAAACTCTAAAACAAATTAAAAGATTTTAAAAATAAGAATTTGCATAAAGAGACGATGGTGACAAATGATTTTAATACTCAATGTGTTTTTCACTTTTTTCTTTTTTACCTCTCTATGGTTTTGCATGTTGTTTCTTTTACAGTATCTATACATTAGTTTTGTGTCAATTTCTTCCTAATTATCAATTATCTTCCATGCATCAAATTTTATTGTGGGGTGGAGTTGTAGTAGTGAATCTCCAAATTATTCTGGTTGGCTCAAATCCCTCTCACATAATTTGTATTTCCTTGCCATGGGGCACATCTCTCCCCCCAAATTCCACCCCCCCACCACTACCACCAAGTTTTTAATGTTCAGTGGGTCAGAAAACCCATGGCCAAGCCCAAAACTCTCCAAGTACTCATTTAGTGATATGTGGAATCCCTTTTTCATTGTGCCTCACCTTTGAAATGTAGTTTCATCAGGTTTATCTTTTGGTTTCATTATTTCAATGTTTCTTTGAATTTCAGTTGTGCTGCTCCAACCAGGAGGGTCTCATTTTTCAGTGTGATCAGAACAAATACACAAAACTTCTTGATTTGTTTGTTGATTGTGGTTGTAACTGTTAAGTTAAAGCATAAAGTTTTACATTGATTTTTTTTGGTAATTCTTAAAGTGTCTCAAAGATAAGAAAGTAAAATTGTGTTTAATCTATTTCAGTTGATCACCTTTTCTTTCCATGTTAACATCTAATGTTGCCAAATATACAGGAAAATATGCAAATTGCTGCAACCTTTAATATAGGAATTTGAATATAGGTCAAAATATTTAAAAATGATTATATTCTTTGGTCCACAAAATTCACTGCTAGGAATGGGTCAAAAGGACATAAAGTTGTCACCTAACATTTATGCATCAAGTATGTTTACTGCAATGTGCTTGTTGCATAAAGTGACAATTTGGGAACCATCTAAATATCTAGGAAGAATGATATAGTAAATACTGGAATACTGTGTCTACATTTAAAATGATGTTATGGAGGTATAACTGTGATTATGGGTAATGTTCACATTGTATTATTTTGTTGAAAAAAGTTTAAAAGCAGAGATACTACTTCTATAAGAATGCATATATTTCATTATATACTTGGAATAATAAATAAAAGAATGCAATAATAAAGGGATTATGGGTGATTTTGTTATTTGTATAGTATATGCTGTGCTCTCTACAAAGAATTTTCAATGTTATTTTAAAATAAGCAGGAGAAAAGATTCACAAGATTTTGTTGTTGCCAGTAACTTCATTAAAAAAAAATTATCAGTTCTTAGAATGTACTTAGTTATCTTTTTAAAGTTCAAATATTTACTTTCTGAAATAATAAAGAAAATATTCTGAGGAGACTTCATTTGATTTAGTTCTTAACACAAAAGTTTTTTTTCCCTTCTGTTGAAAATGAGTTGAATACCCAATGATGGCTTTCTCCAGTAACATAATACTTTTAAAATGCTTTCAACCTAATGTTACATGTAGATTCAAACACAACATAAATTCAATAATTCATGTATCAGACTCTCAACAACCTTAAACAGAGGACAAAAGAACAGATCTGATTGATCCATTACTACTTAAGGTTACCTGCTTAGTGTTGTTTTGTTTTTCTCCTAGAATCCTTTACCTATATCAGATTCTTCGAAATCGGAATATGTGTGATATGTTACCAATAAAAATATATTTTAACCATAGTAAAGGTGCACTGACACATAATAACTGTTGGTTGAGTGAATGAATAAATATGAGATAACTAAAAAAGAAAAAATAAGAATGCCATATTTAGACAGTTCATTTTTCTTTTACGTGTTTATTTTTTGAGATAGTAATGTCTTTCTTTATAATTTCCCTAGATTAACTTTCCTTTTGCTGTTTCACAGTCTTTGTTCTCCTCTGTTCCTATAACATGTCTTTTTTAGATATTGATCTTTCTACCCGTATTTCATAGTTTTATTTCACCAGATTAAATTACATCTGTTTAAATACAAATAAACATTTGTAGAAAAAAGCCATGAATCCCAGTGAAGTTATTAAAGTTCAAGCTACTGTAAAATGTGAGAGCAGTCCAAATATTTGTGCATGTAACTTGGATATCCCTCACACCTAATAAATTTATGAACCTGACTTAAGAAGTCATTGCATCTTTGGGTTTGTTTACTGACACAGCCATTCATTGTTTTTGCTGAGGTCCCAACATGGGGGCCACTAATTAGTTCTAGTTTTTTGATATGTAGGTAACCTTTATTCCCTTTACTACTTCCTTCCATAGTTTACTTGCTGTTCCCTCCTATGATGGGCATTGTTTATTCTACCTCCTGGCAAGAAAAGAAGCATATTTTTTTCAGAAGTTTGGGAAGGAACAAAGGGGGTCTCCAGCAGAGGGGTTGACATTCTTAGTGAAACAATTCTTCAGTTTTCCACACAGCTCTTTCCTTCCCAGGATATTGCATACATTTCTTTTATGTAGAGGGCCTGGGGTTGGGGTTAAAAATGAGGGTTCATGAATAACTGTTTCTATATCTGGAATCTTGCTATGACAGTCAAGAGACTTGGCTAGACCTCTGCACACAGAGGATCTCTAGGGTAGAGACTAAGAGGAATATATATTCACACACATATGCATACATATATATATATATGAAAAAGTACAACTTGAATGAAGAAAGTCCAACATGATCATTACAACTCTATATTCCCAGAAGAAAAATTTATTTCAGTTGCCCATGAGTGGTAAGATATTATAGTTTTATACTGAATGCCTTCAGAGCATCCAGATATTTAAAAAAAAAAAACTCCCAACTAGCAAATATATTTGTTATTTTATTTAGTCCTTAAAAATTAAAGGGAATAAAAATCATACAATGTCTGCTCCAAGATCACAATAGAATTAAACTATATAGAAATCAATACAGAAAGAAAACTGGAAAACCCCCAAATATGTGGAGATTAAACAACACAATTTCTAAAAAAAAATCACATGAGTCAAAGAAGAAATCTAAAGGGAAATATTAAAATATTCTGAACTAAATGAAAATGAAAGCACATCTTATCAAAATTTCTCAGATGCAGCAAAGGCAAAAGAGGGAAATCTATAGCACTGAATGCATATATTAGAAAAGAAGAAAGATCTAAAATCAGTAACCTAAGTGTCCACCTTGGGAACCTAGAAAAAGATGACCAAATTAAAAGAAGAAGAAAAAAATAAACAATAAGAATTAGAATAGAAACCAATGAAATTAAAATAGGAAGTCAATAGAATCAACAAAACCAAAGATGCTTCTTTGAACAGATCAATAAATTCAATAAACCTTTAGCCAGGCAAACTAAGGAAACAAGAGAGAGGACACAAATTACTAATATCAAAAATGAAAGAGGGTCATCACTATAGATCCCATGGAAATTAAAATAATAATAAAGAAATATTATGAACAGCTCTACACACACAAATTTGATAACCTAGATGAAATGGACCAATTTCTTGAAAGTCTGCCAAAACTCACAGAAGAAGAAATAGACAATTTGGATAGGCTTATTTGTTAAAGAGATTGAAGTAATATGAATGACCTTTAAAAACAAAAGTTCCAGGGGCTTCCCTGGTGGCGCAGTGGTTGAGAGTCCGCCTGCCGATGCAGGGGACATGGGTTCGAGCCCTGGTCTGGGAAGATCCCACATGCCACGGAGCAGCTAGGCCCGTGAGCCACAACTACTG
Organism: Lipotes vexillifer; assembly: GCF_000442215.2. Classification (NCBI taxonomy): domain Eukaryota; kingdom Metazoa; phylum Chordata; class Mammalia; order Artiodactyla; family Lipotidae; genus Lipotes; species Lipotes vexillifer. The sequence goes on from NW_006793099.1 coordinate 1,261,086, forward strand.
AGCCTGCGCGTCTGGAGCCTGTGCTCCGCAACGGGAGAGGCCGCGATAGTGAGAGGCCCGCGCACCGCGATGAAGAGTGGCCCCCACTTGCCACAACTAGAGAAAGCCCTCGCACAGAAACGAAGACCCAACACAGCACAAATAAAAAAAAAAAAAAAAAAAAAAAAAAAAAAAAAAAAACAAAAAACACAAAAGTTCCAGTCAGCTTCACTGGTGAATTCTGCCAAAAATTTGAAGAAAAGAGTATACCAATTCTCTGTAATCTCTTTCAGAAGACAGAAGCAAAGGGAATACTTCCTAACTCATCCTATCAGGCCAGCATCACCCCAATACCAAAACCAGACAGAGGCATTACACAAAAAGAACACTATAGACCAATCTCTCTCATGAACATAGATGTAAAATTCCTTAACAAAATATTAGCAAATCAGAGTCAACAATGTATAAAAAGAATTTTATACACCATGGCCAAGAGGGATTTATTCCAGGGGTGCAGGTTCAACAAACAAAAAGCAACTAATGTAATTCATTATAGCAGCAGGCTTAAAAAGCAAAATTACACGATCGTATCAGAAAAATCATCTGACAAAATCCAACACTCATTCATTTTAAGACCCTCAATAAACTAGGAATAGAGGGAAACATCCTCAATTTGATAAAGATTGTCCAAAAAAAAAAAAAAAAAGGCCTACAGCTAACATAATACTTAATGGTGAGAAGCCTGAATCTTTCCCACTAAGATTAGGTATAGGCAAGAAAGTCCTCTTTCATCGCTCCTTTTTAACATCATACTGGAGTTTCTGGATAGTGCAATAAGACAAAAAAGGAAGTAAAAGGTATACAGGTTGGAAAGAAAGACATAAAGCTGTCTTTGTTTACATATGATATGATCATCTATATAGAAAATCCAAAAGAATCAACAAGAAAACTCCTGAAACTAAAAAGCAAAGTTGCAGTATATAAGGCCAACATACAAAAGTCAATTGCTTTCCTATATACCAGCAATGAATAAGTGGAATTAAAGGTTATAAACACAATACTATTTACATTAGTAACCACGGAAATGAAATACTTAGGTATAAATCTAACAAAATATGTACAATATCTATATGAGCAAAGCTACAAAACTCTGATGAATAAAATCAAAGAACTAAGTAAATGGAGAGATAGAATAGTCTATGTCTATGCATAGGAAGACTCGATATTGTCAAGATGTCAGTTCTTCCCAACTGGATCTAGAGTCAATGTATTCAAAATCAAAATTCTAATAAGTTATTTTGTGGATATTGATGAAATGATTCTAAAATGTATAATAAGAGGCAAAAGACCCAGAATAACCAACACAATATTTAAGGAAAAGAACAAAGTTGGAAGACTGATATTACTTGACTTTAAGACTTACTGTAATGCTACTGTAATCAAGTCAGTGTGGTATGGGCAAAAGTAGACAGATTGATGGAACAGTATAGAGAGTCCACAAATAGACCCACATAAATATAGTCAACTGATCTTTGACAAAGGTGCAAAGGCAATACAATGGAGCAAAGATAGTCTCTTCAATAATGGTGCTGCAACAACTGGACATCAACATGAAAAAAAATGAATCTAGACACAGACTTTCACCCTTCACAAAAATTAACTCAAAGTTGATCACATACCTAAATGTAAAATGAAAACCTGTAAAACTCCTAGAAGAAAACATAGGAAAAAACCTCCATGATATTCAGTATGGTGATGACTTCTTAGATACAACACCAAAGGCATGATCCATTTTATTCCCAATTATCCAGAAATAATTGATAAGCTAGACCTCATTAAAATTAAAATATTTTGCTCTGTGAAAGACAGTCAAGAAAACTAGAAGGCAAGCCACATATCAGGAGAAAATATTTATAAAACACATGTGATAAAGGATTGTCATCAAAAATATACAAAGAACTCTTAAAACTCACAATAAGAAAGACAACAGATTTAAAATGGGCCAAAGACCTTAACAGACAACTCACCAAAGAAAATATACAGGTAACAAGCATATGCAAAGATTTTCTACACCATGTCATCAGGTAAATGCAAATTAAAACAATAATGAGATACCACTGCACACTTACTGGAACGGCCAAAATACAGAACACTGACCACACCAAATCCTGGTGAGATTGGAGCAATAGGAACTCTCGTTCATTGCTGGTGAGAAGGCAAAATGGTACAGCCACTTTGGAAGACTCTTTGATGCTGTCTTATAAAACTAAACACACTGTTATTATATGATCCAGCAATCATGCTCCTTGGTCTTTACCCAAAGGAACTGAAAACTTATGTCCTGCACATGGATGTTTATAGCAGCTTTCTTTATAATTGTAAAAACTTGGCAGCAATATGATGTTCTTCAGTAGGTGAATGGATAAATATACTGTGGTACATCCAGACAATTAAACATTATTTAGGACTAAAAAGAAATGAGCTATTGAGCTATGAAAATATCTAGAGGAGTCTTAAATGTATATTACTAAGTGAAAGAAGCTACTTTGAAAAGGCTACATACTGTATTTTTCCAACTATATGACATTCTAGAAATGGCAAAACTATGGAGACAATAAAAAAGATCAGTGGTTGACAAACATGGGGGTGGGGGGAAATGAACAGGCAGAGCACTGAGGATTATTAGAGCAGTGAAAATACATTATATGCTATTATAATAATAGATATCATTATATATTTGCTCAAATTCAATGAATGTGCAACACCAAGAGTGAACCATAATGTAAATTATGGACTTTGGTTGATACTGATGTGTCATTGTAGGTTCATCAGTTATAACAAATATACCACTCTTGTGGGTGATGTTGACAGTGGCAGAGTCTATGCACGTGTGGGGGTAGGAAATAAATGAGAAACATCTGTACCTTCTGTTTAATTTTGCTGTGAACCTGAAACTGCTCCAAAGAATAAAGGAAAAAAAAAAAACCTAAATAAAGTTAGTGTAATATAGGGAAACTAGTATTTCTGGAAAATTACTGAACTATACTAAAGCCATAATAATCAATTCCTTAGAAAAGTAGGTATAAGAAGTACCATAATTCAAAAAGACACATGCACCCCAATGTTCATTGCAGCACTATTTACAATAGCCAGGAAGACATGGAAGCAACCTAAACGTCCACTGACAGATGAATGGATAAAGAAGATGTGGTACATATATACAATGGAATATTACTCAGCCATAAAAAGGAATGAAATTGGGTCATTTGTAGAGCCATGGATGGATTTAGAGTCTGTCATACAGAGTCAAGTCAGTCAGAAAGAGAAAAACCAATATCGTATATCAATGCATATATGTGGAATCTAGATAAATGGTACAGATGAACCTATTTGCAGGGCAGGAATAGAGATGTGGAAGTAGAAAACGGACATGTGGACATGGAGGGGGGAAGGAGAGGTGGGATGGATTGGGATTGACATATATACACTACCATGTGTAAAACAGAGAGCTAGTGGGAACCTGCTGTATAGCGCAGGGAGCTGAGCTCAGTGCTCTGTGAAAAACCTACAGCTATCATCCTTATTGATAAATGTTACATTCATCATTGAAGAATAATGACTATTATTAGGAAAGAATAAATGCTTTCTTTTTAAGATCAGAAAAAAGACAAGAATGACTTTCCTCATCACTTCAACTTAACAGGAGGCTTTAGCCTGTGCATTAAAGAAAAAAAAAGGAATTAAAGACTTTCAAATTGGAAAGGAAAAAGTAGAAAAGTTAAAAATCTCTTTATTCACCAAATACATGATCACCTATGTGAAAAATCTGATGGAATCCTCAAAAAAGCTACTGGAACTAAAAAATGATTCTAGGAAGGTTAAAGAATATTAGATCAATAAATATGAATGAATTTTATTTCTATAATTATTAATGAACAATCACAAACTGAGATTATAAAAATGGTACCATTTACAATAGCATTGAAAATATGAACTGTATAGAGATACATTTGACAAAAGATATGTAGAACTTGAACACTTGAAAATAACAAAACATTGCTGAAAGAAGTTAAGGATCTAAATAAATAGATGTTCTATGCTCATGGGTCTAATTTTTCAATATTTTTAAAATATCAAATCTTCCGAAAGTAATATATATTTAGAATCAAAACAAATGCCTTCCAAATTGCTATCCAATTTTTAATTGAAATTGACAGACTGATTCTAAAATTCATTTGAAATACAAAGCACATACAAAAGCCAAACAACTTTGAAATAGAAGAACAAAGTTGGGGAAACAAACTACATTATTCTAAATGTAAGTATAAACACCTAAATGTAAAATCTAAAATTATAAAACTTATAGAATAAGAGGATAAAAACCTTTTAGAGCTAAGTTGGGCAATTTTCTATTTTTAGATATGACATCAAAGGCATGAAGCATAAAAGATAAATGTGGATTCATCAAAATTAAAAACTTCTGCTCTTTGAAAGATACTGTTAAGAGAATGAAAAGACAACTCACAAACTGGGAGGTAATATTTGCAAGCCATATATCTGATAAAGCACTTGCATCTGTATCAGATAAAAAACTTTAAAACTAAATAAGAAGACAAATCAGTAATAAATGGACAAAAGATATGAGCAGTCTTCACTAAAGAAGATATGCATATGAGAAATAAGCATAAGAAAAGTCGCTGATTACCATTAATCACTAAGGAAACAGTGAATCAAACCCACAATGTGGAACCGCTACACAACTATTAGTGTGACTAAAATTGAATAGACTGACCACATCAAGAGTTTAGTAGTATGTGGAAGAAGTTTGGACAAAGTCTCATAGTTTCTCGAAAAGTTAAACATATACACACCATATTACCCAGACATTTTCCTCCTATGTATTTATCCAAGAGAAATAAAAACATACATATGTATACTTAAAGACATAACTACAACCCAAATATCTACCAACAGATGAATGGATAAATAATGTATAGTAAATGCCTACAAAATTGAACATTATTTAGCAAGGAAAAAGCACTGACTATTGATACATGCTCCAATAGGTATAATTCTCAAAAATCTTTTCTGCATGAAATAAGCCAGTCAAAAACTATATGATTTCATTTATATAATATTCTATAAAATGCAGAGACAGAAGCAGGTCACTTGTTATCTGTGTGGGGATGGAGGGAGACAGTAAGGGGCTGAAGGTAGAAATTACAAAGGGACTTAAATAAATTTTTGGTAGTTACAGATGTGTTCATTATCTTGATTTTGGTGATGATTTCATGCATGTTTACACATGTCAAAACTTATCAACTGTATACTTTAAATGTATGCAGTTTACTGAAGGTCAATTATACCTCAATAAAGCTGTTAAAAATATTCTGGATATTGAGAGTAGTACTTGACAGCTATAATTTAGATATTCATACTACCTAATGTAAAAATTTAAAGACAAATAACATGTATTACTTTATTACTCCTAGAATGCAAAGTTGTGGAACCACAATTATAAAAAGTAATATTTTCCTTGGCTGAGATATTTTTTAAAATGTATCAAACATGATACAGACTATGTAATGTATCAAAATGTAATTAATTTAATCACAAGCTTAACCCTGTAAATGTGTTTATATATCTTTTAAAAATATCTAATTAAATGCATGTGTGTGTGACTTAGAGAGCTTAGTATGCTGCTTTTAATGGAATTTAAGGAAGCTGTAAAACATTTATAATATGTACCAGGCACTTCCCCTTCAGCAGCTCAAGATCCAATTTAAATATGAGATTTACATTAAAAAAATAAATTCACTCTGCTGCATTGAGAAGAGGATTAAGTATTAGAATTGCATATAGTAGATACAAGATTCCCCAGTTAACAGCCTAGTATTCCAGATAAGAAGATGGTTGTTTGACATAGGTTAGCAGTAAAGTTTGTAAGATAGACAAATATGATATATTTTGGGTGGAGACTTAAGAAGACTTGTTGATGAATTGGATGAAAAATGTAAGAGAAAGAATAAATTAGGGATGAATCTTAAGTTTTGGGGTTTGAGCAACTAGATAGATAATGGTGCTACATTCCATATCTGTAAAAGCAGATCTGGAGGACAGAAAACAAGTATCTTAAATGTCACTGCCTACCTTGTATTTATTATTATTATTATTATTTTTTTTTTTGTGGTACGCGGGCCTCTCACTGCTGTGGCCTCTCCCGTTGCGGAGCACAGGCTGCGGATGCGCAGGCTCAGCGGCCACGGCTCGCGGGCCCAGCTGCTCCGTGGCATGCGGGATCTTCCCGGACCGGGGTCACGAACCCGTGTCCCCTGCATCGGCAGGCGTACTCTCAACCACTGCGCCACCAGGGAAGCCCTATTACTTTTTTTTATTGATATTTATATAGCCTAGGCTTAGAAACATCAGTGATGTAACACTACCTTGTGAGATAACATATTCCTAATTTGAAACTGTTTTTAGGCTTATCTGAGATCATCTATGTAATGTCCAAATGTCCCTCTATAGTTCTTAACTCGGTCTTTTGGAACACACTAAGTTTGGATGACGAGTCCAGACAGATTGATTCTAATTTGTTTTGAAACTCAAATAGTAATATCTACAGTTAATTTCTTTAATTCAGTGGACATTAGCCAGCTTTTATCCTTTATATGTAACTTAGATAATATGAATATAATCATTATCTTGTAATTTTTCTTATAATATTAATGAATAAAATGAAAGCAATATCACAGTAGCTCACAAGACAATATACTACTACCTACGAGCTGGAAAAATTTTTATCCCAGTTGTGAACCAAATATATTTTACCAGTAGGTGCCAGTCTCGGCTCACAGAACTGAGACCAGAGTAATTGCTTATTGGTAAATTCCGTAAGAGGGATTTCTGTTTAAAAAATGTAGAATAGCAGAGATTTTATGTCAAGAAAAAAGGCAATTAATGGATTTTGAAGGCAGAACACAATACAAGCTCCTGAACAAACCTATGACTATAACAACGACCGGAAATAAGATTAATCACTTCTTCCAGAATTTTCATATTGATATAAGGAGACACTATGCCCATAAGAAGGGAGTGAGAAAGGAAAAGGGAAAAAATATGTAAGTGGCGCTTATTAAAGTGAATTCTCTGTTTACCTTATCTTCGCTCCTCTCTTGTTTTTGCTTTTTAAAATTTTTTTGATGGATGTGGAATAAAAATACATAATACATTGAAACCAACATGACTTGATTTTTCTGTACTGAATTGTATTAGCCTCGAACAATGAGGAGCCCAGGTGACCACTATCTGTGTGTATTGACTTTGCTGTCACTGAAGCAAGGTGTATTCACATACTAGATCAAGATTTAGGAGAGTCCTTGGATCATCTTTTTGTGAGCAGCTCAACTATGCCGAGTCAGGTGCTATTCACTCTTGACTAGGATGAAATTGTACCTGCAATAATGAATTGTTATAGATATGATGTAAAACAAAATATTTTTTTGAATTAATTAGTCTAAGGGATATTTATAGTATCTGGATTACTAACGCTTTCCATGTACACTGCAGTGCCTCAAACTTTTCTCTGCCTATTAGCCTTGTAAAATTGTATACATAAGTGCTTAAAAGGGTGACATAGCATTCAAAATCCAAAAGCTCCAAAATAAGGAGTTTATTTGCTCCAGGAAAAGCTAAAGCAATTCTGAACAGAAGCAATGTTTGCGAAATACACCCATGCACAGAGGTGTTAATTTTCATGCACAAATATACTGCTGCTATCCAAATGCATAAAGGTATACCTGCAGCTTACCAAATTAGCTTTTCTTAGTTAAATGGGAGACTAGTGAAATGCTGGATCAATAAAGCGTGAAGCTGGCTCTCCCTTTCCAAAGCATTCGAGGGTCAGTTGTGGACCTGCTAATTGACCAGGGTGAATATACACAGTGAGTGAAGAACTCATCCTCATTAAATAAAATGTCCCTACCCAGAGGCTCCCTTATGTATGACCCAAGAAGCGGTGCCCAGGATAGGCAGAAGAAATGTGAATTAATTTGCACATGCTAAATTCTAGCAATTTTCTCTACCCCTTATTTTTTGCACATAAGGTATAGTGGATTAAGAGAGAAAATTATTCGCAGTCTGTAAGTCACTAAAAGAGCACTGAAATACATTGAAATATGGTGAAAATTAACTCAGAACACCATCCTACTCGCTATTCCTTGCATATCTAGAGACTATGGCTGTCCAGCTTAGGAAAAATGTAGAAAACAGGTTCAAATGGAAAATAAAAACAAAACATAGCAAAATCAAGCAAACTGTCAACAAAGAAATTTTGATCACTGGCCTATTGTGTAGTTTAAAAACAGGGATGTGTAAGTTGAATGGTGTAACTTTAGGGGCACCACCAGTCCTGGAATCAGCTAGCTGACTTCTGTTTAAAGTTGACAGCTGCAGCCAGGTGAAATTCTGAAACTAAATGATACAGTGCATGCTGCTCCTTATATGGTTTTATTTTTCTTCATTTTTATTTGTATTTTTCTCTAAATTATAAACACTTTATGTTTTTTAGAAAATCACAAAGAAAACTGATGGAATATAAGAGAATGAAGGCAATTGGAAAATTTTAGGTCATATTGAGCCAAGAAAAGAAAGTTAATTTAATTTAATTTCAATACAATTACATACCTTATGCCAATCCTATGTGAGTATGATATATGTTATTCAGATATAACATATGAAGAAAAGTGAAAAAGAAATCAATTCCAAATTCATTGAAATAATACATTATTGGCATTACTGTGGTGCCAGTGAGGGCCGCACTCCCTTTAAAGACTCTAGAGAATAATCCATTCTTTTTCTCTTTCAGCTTGTAGTAGCTGTTGACATTCCTTGGCTTGTGGCTGTATCACTCCAATCTCTGCTTTCTTTCTTATTTATTTATTTGTTTGTTTATTTATTTATTTATTAACATCTTTATTGGAGTATAATTGCTTTACAATGGTGTGTTAGTTTCTGCTTTATAACAAAGTCTATCAGTTATACATATACATATATCCCCATATCTCTTCCCTCTTGTGTCTCCCTCCCTCCCACCCTCCCTATCCCACCCCTCTAGGTGGTCACAGAGTACAGAGCTGGTCTCCCTGTGCTATGCAGCTGCTTCCCACTAGCTATCTGTTTTACGTTTGGTAGTGTATGTATGTCCGTGCCACTCTCTCACTTTGTCCCAGCTTACCCTTGCTTTCCTTTTTATATTAACTACTCCTCTGTGTGTCAGATCTCCCTCTGCTTTGCTCTTAGACGATACATATGATTGCATTTAGGTCTCAACTGGACAATCCAGGATAATCTCCCTATCACAAGAGCCTTAACTTAATCACATCTGCAAAGACTGTCATATAAAGTAGTATTCATAGGTTCCAGGGATTCGGATGTCTTTTTGGGGTCTGTTTTTCATCCTACTACAATTATCAATTCTCATTGCAATGTTACCAGATCTGTGCTCACCAATTACTCTTTGGTAGTACTCTTTAGTTATCTGGTCCTAAATTAGCCTAATTAGGAAGGCTAATTCAGAGGCATTTAATAAAACATTCCTTTTTCCTTCATGATTGAACTTTACTCTTTGCAGAAGTAGTGAACATTTTTACTACTTGAAACATTGTAATTAGAAATTGAAACACTACTTGAACATTGAAATTAGAAAGCCCTCCTGATTCTACAGAAATCTCATAAAATAAAAGATTTAGGTAATTCAAGAACCACGTATAATCCAAATGATATTGGGCATTCACGGACCCAACCTCCTACTGGTTTCATGCTGTTTAGTTAAATTGCCCTGGCACCATACAAATACAGTACCCATATTTCATCCAAATTCTAAGCTTTAAGGCACACAAACAGCTAAAGTGTCATTGAAATATTTCTGTATTGAAGCCAGAGAGTATATATTCCCCAGAGTTGAGAAATCTTGTTCCTCCAGATAGAGTATAGACAGTGCTCAAGTTAGAGGGATAGGGATACAGAGTAAATCCAACAATGCCAGATAACAAGAGAAGACTCAATATTTGATAACTATATTTAGAGCATATAAATAAGAAAATGACTAAGACTTACTAATAAAAGCCATGAAGAAAGAATTGGCTGTCCTAGTATATCAGGGAGAGAGAGGGGAAACCAGAGTATCTCAACAGTACTAATCAAACAGGAGGCAAGGGGGCAAGGCACAACCTTTAAAAGAATGACATAGCCACAGTACATGACGAAAAATAGTGAGAAGCAACTAGGTCCAAGATGGTGGAAAATTCAATTTTTCAGTAGACCTTGAGCCTCATTATATGCTCATTGTAATACATTAGCATGCTAAATGACACACCCACCAGTGCCATGACAGTTTTGAGGTCAACCATAAAAGGTCAGAAAGTGGGCAGTGGCCCAATTCCTGGAAATCCCCACCCCTTCCCCAAAATAGTTGCAATAATCCTCCCACTCATTAGCCTATGAAATTACCCAGCCCATAAAAACTAACCACACCATATATCAAGGCCTCTTGCTTATTGCCTTCTGAGACGGCCCACAGCCTGTCTGTGGAGTGTGTTTCTCCCAAGGCCTCTCACTTTCTGAGATGGCCCACGCTGTCTGTGCTGTGTTACTCTCTAAATAAATCCACTTTATACCTATCATTTCATCTCCGAATTCTTTCACGACCAGCAACACTAACTCAGAGAATTATTTCTCCAGCCACCCTGGTTATCATCAGGGTGTTATTAGATACTGCCTGTAGTTTGTGGGATTAGGTCTCTAACATAGCAAAGGTTTGATCATGTCCAACAGAATCAATTTTAATCTTCATAAAACCTGTAAGTAAAAATAAACAAGAACCAAAAACTTGAAGTAACCCTTCATGTAGGAACTGGACAGAGTATTCTTTACCCGTACAATAGTGTGATAGTTTGGATGCCTCGTGTCAAATAAAAATCGTCACTCACCATCTGGCACTACAAGAATGAAATCACTAGCCACTGCAGTCACTGACCTTCAACACACCTTGAAAGGATTTCAGGGTGGATATCAGGAATGAGGCACTCTGTGCTCTGGGAAAACTGGCAGAACAGGCCTTCAGATAGATATTTTCAGAAGATTTTAGGGGCCCAAATTCTTGCATCTTCTCATATGTAGAAAAGCACTAAAATCATTAACGGAGACACCTGCTTCTCATGACTAGTGGCAAATTTCACATGACTAGCAGCTAGCTTCTGCAAAAATGTGTGCTTGATTGCATGTATCCGCCTTCACCAAAGTCACAGATATACTGACTTCCCCCCTCCCTACCTCTTCAGAGTAGTTCCTCAGAGCTATCTGAGATGCTGTCTCCCAGGCTATAGACCTCATTTTGCCCCAAATAAAACTTAACTCACAACTCTCACATTGTGCATTTTTTTTCAGTCAACTCTAGATTGAGTAAAAATGATACTGTAGTCCCAGCCTTCCTTACAGAACTTTCTCTAGGCTCCTTTCACATTGTGGGCAGCCATGACTCTGACCTAAGGGCTTACCAATTTATTTTTTAAAAGTTAGGTTGTGGTAAAATGAGAAAAAAAAAAAAACACAGAAGTAGATATAAATCAAAAGGTTATAGCAGATTATTTCTTTTCACTTAATATCCATTCTCCTTTTTTTTTTTTTTTAGTAATAGAATTTCCATTTTCATGTAGGTTGCAGTAAGACAGCTAAAAGACCACATTTCCAAAATTCCTTATAGCTAGGGGTGACGTGACCAGTTTCTTGCCAGTGAAATGCAAATAAAATTGTAGTGGGGCATTTCAAGAAAGGTATGGGAATTGAATTTTAGCGAAATGGGAATTGTTTCTTCTCCTGTCTCTTTCTTGCTTCTTGTAATGCAAACAACAGGAAGTCTCCTGGACTATAGGTACCCTTGGAAAAGGATCCAAGGTAGTCAAGGTGGTAAAGCAGAAATATTGAAGGAATCTTGTTTTATGGGAAAGAATAATAAACACCTACCTTATTTTGTTGTTTGTTGCCACTATTGTTTTGACGTTTTTGTTACATGCAGCTGGATCTAATCCTAACTTATAAATTATTATGTGTGTCATTAGCTGTGTCATTGTGTTATTAATAAAATTCACTCAAAAATGTATTCTGCAGCCAAATGTCAGCAGGTCTAGGGCTGCAAAAAACTTTGTAGATTAGTAAATATTGTAGGGTTTCTCTCTCTTTCTCTATATATGTATATAATGTAACTTTAAGGGAAATGTTTACCCTAAAAGCTAAATTCTTTTATTTCTTGAGCATAAAATATTAAAATTCAAATTATTATCTACTCTTTTGAAGACCTTACACAGCTTTGATTTTACTGCATTTGCAGTTCACAATTTTCCTTGGACTTTTTTGTTCGTTCCAACTTCAGATGTGACCTTTATCATCTAAGTCACCAGTCAGCAGTTAATCTTATGTTTTGATGTCATGTTTCATGGCTAAATTGTTTGGAAAGTATTCCAATATATGGCAAGGTGTTGGAAGGAATATACTCCAATTAATATGGCAATGGTTAAGTATTTTGATTTCACATATCAGCTACAAGTTACAGCTGCTTTGGTTAAAAGACAATTTGTCCACATGAATGTAAAAATAACTTGTATCTGTCGTGTAAATTCACTTGTATGATAATTCCTTAATCCCTCATTTAATTTTCTGTCAATCTAATTTAGCCTGTTGCTCAAGTGCATAAATATACTAGTCAATGATATGCACTTGGGTTCTAAATATAGACATATCACATATATAAGATAAACATTTTTTCCTACATCTCCATGAACCAATCTTTTGATTTCAAAGGTAATGCTCTGGGTCGTATTTAATTTTCAGTAGCTAAGGGGATATTCAAAAAGGACACTTCAAGTGCAATTTTGCTAACATCCTTATCAAGTTCCATAATCATCAGATTTCTGGTAAATCCACACTGGTTGTAGTGGGGTGTTGGTGGGGGAGGGGCAGTTTTATACTCCCTTTAAAAATATAGGTATGCTTTGAGGCTAGTCAAATCAGAGTGCCAACTGTAAAATGAGGTACTGTAATGATGGTAGATAGTACTTGAATAACACCACTTACAAATACACTCTTTTAGAAGGTATGAGAAAAATGTCATCTATAAAGCAAATTTGATCTTGAGTTAGGGACCAGTCCCATTTTACCCAGATCATCTCTAAACACAAAATCCTGGAGAGAAATGAGTATTGTTCTACTGACTAACACATAAGTCACTGTCACCTCATATAATTGCATAATAAGACCTGTATTGCTTTACTTTCACAAAAATGAAAAAAAAATCTTCTATTTCTAGCATTCTATGCTTGTTAATATGTACAACTACAGAAATTTTTGATGTAGATTCACTTTGATCTACTGTAATACAATAGTATGTAAAATATAGTAGTCATTACTAGCCGGGCAATTGTACAGAACTCATTTTTCTTAATTAGGTCTTACTACCCTTCGTGAAGGAGCAACCTATTATTATTCTTTTTTGGACAGTGGCCCAAAACACTAGTTTTAAAAAGACAGCTCCAGTTTTGGTTTTCCTGTCTGAAATATGTAAACGCACAGAAAATTTTGGAACTGATGATCCCCAACAGCATTGGGCTGTTGACAAATTACAAAATTCTCTGTGAATAAATATTTTTTACTATAAAGTTGACTGGATATCTTCCCTTTCACAAATCATTTACAGTTCTTTAAACTATGTACCAAAATATATTAGGCTCAGCTTCCCAGTTTGCTTTTTGCTCCACTTATCCACCCTAAGAAAAGCGTACGTAGCAAACTTATTCCAACTAAGCATAAATGCTTCAGTTTTCTCTCTTGGAAAAAAAATGGTATTTTAATGCATTTAGAAGTTTTCTTTCCATTTGTAGTGTTATCTATTGTCATATATTTGTCTATATACTGGGAAACTCTGCTTGTATATCCCGGCATCATCACCTTCCTTTTTCGTAGGTCACCTGGGGAAATTACTCATGGAAAGTTTTGTTAATTCAGTGTGTTTGTTTTTCTTGGTTGCTTCTTACCTCTTACTTCCCTGCATTACATGCCCTTCCCTTTGGCATCTCTTGAATTGTTGTTTATATTGTTATGTGACACTATCATGTGCTTTTAAACTCTACATACGTTTATATACTGTAATATGTTCTTTTGGGGAAGCCACCGAATCTTATTCTTACTTTTCATTTGCCCTGACCTCCATTCCAGATTAGAGGACAGAGTTGCTTCTTTCTAAATACTTAATGACTTGGTGATTACCTCATACTTTTGCGTTAAGAGTACGGTATCTCAACGGACTTCAAATTGGGCAGCAATATGCAAATTAGCAGCAACACATAAATTTAGTTTTGGAAAGTGTTCTGGCTATCTATTTTGTTACTCTTCCATATTTAGTAATTTAATTCCCACTTAACCAAACGAAACTGAGGCACAGGACAGATGCGTGCTTGGGCATTGGAGGAAGTGGAAACATGTCTGGAACTGAGTTATGGGCTTATGTTTTTTCAAATCTTTGTATTACTCTTTTTTGAGCCAGAGGGAATTAGCTAAAAGGAGCAATGTCCAAATAACATGGCTGAATTGGGTCAGTTCATATTGCCAAAGTAAGTTGATCATTAGGATTTCTGCTAAATACCAAATACCAAAGGGTGTTTGGACTGATGAGAAAGGAGTTTGCTGAAATCCTCTTGAAATGACTTCAATTAACACTGGGATTCTCGTTTTCTAGCCTGTATATCTATGTTTATGTTTTTTCACTTCCAATCTTTTAAACACTGGGGAAATAAAATATACAATGATAAAGACCCAACAGAAAACAAAACAAACAGTCCTGGAAGTGGTATTAAAACTACCATTGTTTGCTTATCTGTTACTGAGAAAAACGATGCTTTATTTTTCTAAATCAGGAATAATTTCAAGAATTTAATTTGCCATTTTAGAAAGTGTTATCATAGCATAATTGGTAATATATGTACATTTGAGTCTTCTTATACACTGAATCTGGAAACTTAAGCAAACAACAATAGCTAATATTCACTGGATGTTTACTGTATGCCACATACTATACTATAGGCCTTTTCATTATTAAACATCACAATAATTTATTAGGTGGGGTTATTATTATTCTCATCTTCCATATCAGGAAATTAAGGCTTAGAAAGGTTAATGTCAAATAGGTAATAAGTGGTGCGACTAGGGACAACTACCCATTCATTCATGATCAAGCATTTTTATGTTGGGCTTATATTGTTGGGGCTCTTTTATCAGATACAGATGTTTTTGAATGGTTTGTATAATTTTAACATTATCTTAAGATTAGCATTTCTAAGACAAACATTCATAGTTTTCTGTAAGCCTAAAATAAGCATAATTAATAATGCTCTATGATTGCAGGTGATTTGCTATTTATATGATAAAAGATACATGTTTAATATATTTGAAGATGTAAGGTCTCTGTTTTGTCTCAGAGAGATAATAAAATGAGATGGGTTGTAAAGAAGTTTTCTGTTGAATTATAATAGCAAGATTTTGATGTACTTGGATTTGGCTAATAGGGATCATACCACCTTTCCACTTCACTTTCCCTCCTTCCTCTGTCCCCATAAATATTAGGGTAATGTAAAGTTGACATTTTTTTCAATGGAACTTTGTCATTTGCTTTAACTTTCCTCACATCTTTTGTGCAATATCCAAGTAGTGGGAAAATGCATTCATATATGGGTCTTGGCTGGATATCTCTAATGCAACTCGTTAGTCTTCTGAGAACATATATAGCACAGAAATCATACAAGGTTGATATTTCTAAAGCTAATGAGCCTCTGATTAGCATCCGACTAGCTATAGTTAGCAAGATGTATGCCCTTCCAGTGGTTTATAGTGATTAACATAATCCAAGATTCTTTCTCATCTCTAAAATTTGTCTTATCAGCTGGCTTAAAGAAACGCCCTCCCCTGCCACACTCACTTCTTCCGATGTTCTTTGTGGGAAACAGAACAAAATAAAATATTATTTTAAAAAAGAAATTTATTATTTTTAAAAGAAATTATTTTCAGTAAAATATATTTGTTGAAATATTCCCTGGGAAGAAGGAAACAAAAAAATAACATTGTGTAGAATATGATGGCAATCAGGAAACTGCACACATAGGGTTATACACTGATGTGTCTACATAATATAACTTTAGAAGTTCTGGATAGGTAATGATGGGTCTCTGTTTGAGTCCTGAGTTAAAGTTTCATTAATTCCTACATTTATTCATTCACCAAATATTTATTGAGCATATGCCATATGGCCTTAAACCGTGCAGGCTTCTAGAGATATGACCAGGAACAGTACAGACATAGTCCCTATCACTAAATACTTATAGTCTGGTGGGGGTAGGCTGGTAATTAAGTAAGCTATGAATTGTGGTAAATGTCTTGGTAGGAGAAAGGCATGGCAGGAAGAAATAATCTAGTTGGGAAGCTAAGGAATTTTTATTAGAGGAAATGATTTCAACCTGAATTTAAAGGATGAAAAGAAGGTAATCAGTGAAATAATAAAGTGTGTGTGTGTGTGTGTGTGTGTGTGTGTGTGTATGAATGGTAGGAAGGGATGCCTAGTGTTCTGCAAGCCATTTTCTGAATCTGCTTTCTTATTTGTAATATGAAACAATTTGGTCACACAAATTCTAAGGTCTCTTTTTGCTTAGGAAAATGCTGTTTCTCTGAAATCATAAAAGCAACATTACATTCATGAGACTAAAAGAGTCAAGCTCTCCTAATGCTTAAGCCATATACTGTTGCATCAAAAATTCTACTATCTTTTAGGGCTTCCCTGGTGGCGCAGTCGTTGAGGGTCCGCCTGCCGATGCAGGGGACACGGGTTCGTGCCCCAGTCCGGGAAGATCCCACGTGCCACGGAGCGGCTGGGCCCGTGAGCCATGGCCGCTGAGCCTGCGCGTCCGGACCCTGTGCTCGGCAACGGGAGAGGCCACAACAGTGAGAGGCCTGCGTACCACACACATAGAAAAAAAAAGATCCTCTAGTCAAATAATATAGAGGACACATACACAGGCTAACAAGAAACTTTCTAAGTATCTGAAATACTACTAAAATAATCCTACTGGAATCATGTAAAGTTCACTATAATATTTGGCTTTTTATCAATAGTAACTTTTCCACTAATGTTAAGAATCAAAATGTACCCAGATGTGTTTTAAATTCTGTTCCCTAGATTTAGACAGAGATTTACATTAAAGTGCAGAGTAAAAAAATGTCAGTCGATTATTAATTATCAAGACATCTTGGGGAAAAATGGCTTCTAAAATGTATAGATTAATGATTTTATTTGAATTATAGGAATGGACTATAGAATGGAAATATATTCTGGTATAAAATTGAGCATAATGTTTTGTGACTATTTAAACATAATATTTCCCTTGAAGTACAGATTTATATGTGTAGTTATTTAGCATCTCTACTTTGAAATCAAATTATGAACTACTGAGCCTGCACTGTGGAGGCCACAAGCCACAACTACTGAGCCTGCATGCCACAACTACTGAAGTCCATGCGCCTAGAGCCCTTTTTTGTTTGCATGTCAAAAGAACCTTTATTCTGTTGCTATCATAGTAAATGGACACTCCATGTTTCACGTGGTTCAACAAATCTGTAATTCTTAATGCTTATTTTCCTTTCATAACCTAAATCAAATTCATCAGCAAATATTATCAGATCCATTTTCAAAACTATCTAGAATCCATCCACTTTTTCTGCCTTGAATTCCATCTCATTAATTTATTGCTAAATTAATTAAAATTGCCTCTTAACTGTTCTCTCGACATCTGCCTTGAGTCCTTTTGATCTATTCTCAACAGGATAGCTACAAGTTTTCTTCTACTGTGACAGTGTACCTAGTATCATATAAACCTCTTGATAGGAAAACTGTTAAAGGTAGATAAAGTATTTTTAAAAACAGCTTTTGATTTTTTGATTGTATTGGGAGTAAATATTGAAGACTGTGTGATCCTGGAGAGAGAAGATGTACTGAAAGGGAAATTGGGAAAAGTTCCATTTACAATAGCATCAAAAAGAATAAAATACCTAGGAATAAATTCAACTAAGGAGGTTGCTATAGACTAAATCTGTGTGTCCCTCCCCCACCAAATTCACATATTGAAAACTAACCCCCAGTGTGATGTTATTAGGAGGTGGGGTCTTTGGGAGGTGATTAGATCATGAGGGTGGAGCCCTGATGAATGGGATTAATGCCCTTATAAAAGAGGTGACCTAATAGAAGTTGCTATAGTCTTTTTGATGTTTCCATTTGGTTAGGCTATAGTCCCCCAGTTATTCAATAAAGCACTAATCTAGGTGTTGCTGTGTAGGTATTTTGTATATTTGGTTAAAGTACATACTCAATTTACATTAAGTAAGTGTGTATATCTTAGGTAATCTGGGTGGGCCTGATTCAATCAGTTGAAAGGCCTTAAAAGCAGGATTGAGGCTTCCCTGAGAGAAGAATGTATTCAACCTATGGACAGCAGCTTCAGCCCATGAGTTTTAATCTATCCCTCCTGATGGCCTGGCTCAACGGATTCTGGATATTCCTAGACAGCTCTCACAATCATATGAGCCTATTCCTTGCAAGAAATCTCTTGATATATATACTGGTTCTGCTTCTCTGATTGAACTCTGGCTGATACAACTATCTAACACAAGATGTCCAACTTCCAACCGAAACTTATTAAACATACAAGGAATCAAGGAGAAAACAAAAATAGAAACAAAAATCCAACATACTATCAAGGGAGAATTCAATCAACAGACCAGGCTCCAAATGTTGACATTAGAGAAATTAAAACAATTATGGTTAATATGTTAATGTCTCTAGCAGTAATAAAGACAGACAATATACGTGAACAGGTGGGAATTATTGGCAAAGATGTGTAAGATATAATAAAGAACTAAATGAAAATATTAGAAATGAAAAACATGTTAAATGAAGATAGTCTTTGACAGTTTATCAGCAGACTCAACACAGCTGAAGAAAGAATCAGAAAATCTGAGCATAGGTCAATGAAAATTACCCAAATTGGGACTTCCCTGGCTGTCCAGTGGTTAAGACTCCTTGCTTCCAATGCAGGGGGTGTGTGTTTGATCTCTGGTCAGGGAACTAAGATCCCCCATGCTGTGCAGCATGGCCAAAAATTAAAGAAAACAAAAAACAAAAAAACAAATTGAAGTACAAAGAGAAAAAAAAGTTGAAAAAACCCCACAAAGCATTATCAATTATCCAGATGTTGTGGGACAACATCAGTAAATATCATATGTGTAATTAAAATCTAGAAGGATAAGAGAGAGAGAATAGGGCAAAAGAAATATTTGAAGTGTAATGGATAATTTTCCCCCTGAAATTAATGTCAGAAACACACACACACACACACACACACACCACATTTAAACTTGTAAACCAAATATATAAAGAATACTTTGAGGACACTGAGGAAATAATTACATTCAGAGAAAAACAAGATAAGGATCATAGTACTTTCTCTCAAATAACCATCTAAGTCAGAAGGCAATGTAGTAATAAAGTACTAAAAGTGAAAAACAATTTTCAACCAGATTTTTATATATATGGCAGAATATCCTTGAAGGATAAATAATTAACAAAAATTTTATCAGACAAAAATGAAAAACAAATTACCAGAAGAAAATAAGAACTATTAAAGTTCTATGATATATGAAATTATTAGGTCAGTTTATTAAATATAACTGCAAAGTGTTTGAATTCCCATTTTGTGTTTATAGGCAAATCTACATGAAATGTCAGATTATAATCAGAAGGCTAGTTGGTGATCAGGACGTAAGAACAGAGGAGGTTAAATTAATAGAATGTTTAATGTCATCAATACATCATGACTGATCACACAGTAATCATGTATTAATTCCATTAATACATCACAGACAGCTTGCTGACCTGAAAAGTCAGTAGTTGCAACTGGAGAGGAACATCACACACTGATTTTTCCAAGAGACTTGCAATTGTTGATAGCTTAGAATTCACACATTTCAACAGCTAATGTTTCAAGTCTTCTCTACATCAGGTTGACTCTTCTTTTTTTCTCTTTCTATTTTTCATTCTTTTTTATGCTTTCCTCACTGATCTATCACCCTTTTAGTTTACACATTCTTTCTTTTAACATATTAGCACATGCAATCTTTTTACCACAAATACTGACTTAAGAACCACTCTGTTTCTTTAACATAGACTTGAATTTCTATGACTTCTTTTGGTTTTATAGCTTTAATCTAGAAGAGAAATTTAATTTCCCCTACTTCTCAGTATTGCGTTGGCTTTACGATATCCCTTAAAGATATTTCTACTTTAAGTTTGCCTATTTACTGCCTAAGATTAGCCACCATGTCTTTAAATTTACTTGAATAAAACCCCATGCACTTTAAATGTCTTTGAAAGATCTTTACAATCTGCATCATTTAGTTACCCATCATTTTTCTGAGCTCATTTCCTGTCATTTTTAATAAGCATGTTCTTGCTCTACCAAAGCTGCCTTTCCTCACCATTCTCTAAATTCAACTATTTGTCTGCATATCACCTTACTCTTGTTTCATCTCCCTGTAAAGTTGTTCTCTATAAAAATATACATAGCTTGTTTCCTCACTTTTTTGGTCTCTGAACAAATGTCATTCTATCGTAGAGGCCTTCTCTTACTAACTCCATTCACTGTAGATACCCCTTATTCTACTTATTACTTGACTTACTCTTACCATCATCTGACAACTTCTGATTTTTTAATTTAGGGTCATGAGAGGAGAGACTCCATTTGGTTCACAGTTGTATGCCCGACAAACAAAATTTCTGGCACAAAACTAGTTTCTGTAAATATTTGCAAAATGAATGAATGTATGTCAGACACTACATTAAATCCTTTCCCACTCTATTGTTTCAGTAAATTCATATATCAACTAATTTTATAGATGAGGAAGTAGAGCTCAAAAAGGTTAAAATAATTTGGTATTTCAAAGTTTGAAAAATTATGTAAACTCTGCTAATCTGCCAGGAGTTGTCAGCCATGATGTTCAAAGACTGACTTCTCTGACATATGTCATACTTGGTGAGCTCTGAAAAAATAAGGATGTGAGGTAAAGATCAAGGGGAATATTGGAAAAAAATACATAATTAAAGGAAGGCTGGCCCAGATGAAACTTCCAGGGTTCTCAGGGTGAAGGTAAGATTGAGAATAGAGAATAGAGATTCTGGACTGGAAAGTAATTATAGATGTGGTATCACATAATCGTGGCAGAGAAGGGTGAAAAAAGGGTGAAGATGGAAAGAAAAAAAAAAAAGGAAAGCATGCTTTGTTATTAATGAGAATTTTCCTTGCGCAGGAGGGCTAAATGTCTTGTGTCTGTATCTCTAGACATATTTCAGAAGCGGAGTGGCTGTCTCTGTCAAAGCTGTTCTAAGAGACATTCCTACTTTGTTTTGGTAGTTTTATTAGTTGAAATGAGGACAATCTTATAATATTTATGTCTGTTAGTTAATGTTTCTAGTCTGCAGAAGAGATAGTGTTCATATAGCCTCTCTCTTTTTATCCAGGTCTAGCAACCTCAAATATAGTCAGCATTTAAGAAATGCTAACTATGACAGTGATGAGATGATTCAGTAGAGAACTGACCTTTCCTTTTGAACCAGAATACTGATAAATCTTTTGTTATGGAAAGAGATATAGCCACTGAGTCAGAAGCAGTCAAACTCTGTCTAAATCTTTCACTTGTAGCTGGTGAATGTACTTAAATTATCAAGCCTACATGGGGGGATAAAATACATTGTCCTGATCATCTCAGAGCATTGTGGCAAATGTGAAAGTATTTTGAAACCATAAAGTCTGTTGTTATAGGAAATTTGCATTTAATAGATATTAATTTTCCTTCACTCTGAATAGACATTTTAATTTCTGGATTTTACTGTTATTTTAATTTATTTTTAAAAAATTATATTTTCCACAACCTTGTCTTCTAGATGAAGATGAATTCCAAATGTTGTGCAGCATAGATCCCATAAGGCTTTTCTCAGAATATTATATTGTTTATCTTCCACATTTCAAGTCACACAACGAAATATTCATGTGGAAATTGCAGGGAATTAAAAGAGGAAAAATAAAGAATTTTAAAAGAATACTTAATAAGTGTCATATTTTCTTTTCAGATTTTCAAGGAATTGTCATAGCTAAATATACCTATTCCATTACCATGCCAATCTAATCAGAGCTCTGAATAATAAGACAAAAAGACCTGCATGTGGAACTTGGGGGGTTTCTGTAAGTTGAAGTCACAGCTACTTATCAAGCTGTTGTGGAGGGATTATTGGTAACTGATGGGAAGAGCCATTTTTTGAGTTTTGATCTTTACAATATAAAGGAAATCTTCAAGTTTATTGTCCCAAGTGCTAAATTTTGGGATAAGTAAAATACTTGATCAAGACTAATTCTACAAAGTATGTACATATTTGTATAAATATTTATCTGAATTACCCAAGTTCTGTACATGGAGTAAGTGATAAAGTGATGAGTCCATCTTTCGTAACACTTCCCAACTTAGTATTCAGGCATTTAATTAATGTTCTGTTTACATACCACTTCCAGATCATTAATAAAGATGTTTAATAGAACTGAATTTTTTTTTAAAAAAGATATTTTGCTTTTCTTCTTCAAGAGAAGAAAATGTGAGTCTATATCACTTTGCCCTTTCTAGTATGTCACCAAGCTTAAGCTCTTTTCCTATAACCCAGTATCATTTCCCTTGGCATGTTCAAGTTTCTGCCCATATAAAAAATAAAAATAAAAAATTCAAACAATCAAATTAACCTCTAATTGGTAGTCCATTTGTCTACTTCCATTTATGGCAAGATTCTTTAAACAGCTTTCTTCATGTATTGTCTCCAAATTTTTTCTCCCCATTTCTCTTCTAAAAACCTTTAAAATTTAGCTTCTTTATCTACTATTCCACTGAAAGTGCTGTGGCAAGCTACCATTCATAAGTTATATTAATGCTTTGTTAAAAACGAATCATTTCTAATCCCTATTTTATTTGACCTTTCTGCAGGGTTTGCCAGATAAATCTCTCTAAGGAGCCTTTCCATATGATTCCCAGGACACAGTGATTTTCAGATTCTACTTTTCTCATTGCTTTGTCTTCAGACCCTGACATAGTCTTCTCTTTCTCTGAAAATAATTTAAAGGTTGACGTTTCCTGGGGTAAAATCCTTGAAAATCATCTGGATTTCCACTTTCTCCTTTGGGGTTTTCATTCATTGCCACGGCTCCCAGTAAATGGTAATGACACCCACTTTCATACCTATTTTGAGAACTTCAGATCCACTTATCTGACTTTGTCCAAAATAGCTATGGTATGAAATAAATTAATTAAAAAGTAAATTAGTAACTAAGATTATTTTCATGTCTTGACTATTAATTTTTTGCATATTCTTGGGTTTGACAAAATTATGAGACATTCTTATGTTTATGGTCATTTTACATGTGCAATAGATGTTATTTAAATAAATTCTCATCACTGATTCCTTTACATAGAGAGGGGTACGTCCTTTTTTTAAAATTAATTTTTAGGGAGTATAGTTGATTTACAATGTTGCGTTAGCTTCTGTTGTACAGCAAAGTGAATCAGTTATACATATACATATATCCACTCTTTATTAGATTCTTTTCCCATATAGGTCATTACAGAGTATTGAGTAGAGTTCTCTGTGCTATACAGTAGGTTCTTATTAGTTATCTATTGTATATATAGTAGTGTGTATATGTCAGTCCCAATCTCCCAATTTATCCCTCGCTGCCTTCCCCCCAGTAACCAAAAGTTTATTTTCTACATCTGTGACTCTATTTCTGTTTTGTAAATAAGTTCATTTGTACCATTTTTTTAGATTCCACATATAAATGATATCATATGATATTTATCTTTCTCTGCCTGACTTACTTCACTCAGTATGACAATCTCTAGGTCCATCCATGTCACTGCAAGTGACATTCTTATATTTATGGTCATTTTACATGTGCAATAGATGTTATTCAAATAAATTCTCATCATTGATTCTCTTATATACAGAGAGGTACAGTCTTAAAATGATTATTCTTTACTTAGTGCAATGGAATCTGAATGGATTGTATATAAGTATCAACCCAAATGTGTAAGTTTGTTGTCTCTTGACAGCTCACATGAAATACCGCATTTCATATTTATGATCTTATTTTAAATAAAAACTCCTGCAGTCAAATCTAGGAGTCTCAACACTGGAATCACTGACCTCCTGTATTTGTATCCCAACTACAATTATGTTTGGGGAATTGGAGAAACATAACCTGTATTCTTTTTTCAAACAGCACATTAAATAGAACAAGTTGCAGGACTGATATAATGCTCAAAGCTACAGGAAATTGAAACTTATAAACTTCTAAATTTACAGTATATAACAGGTTAGTTTTCTACCTTTAACATCGAATTAGAGTATAATTTCACATATTGCTTTTTTTTTTCTTTTTTAAAGAAGGAAACCTTCATTTTCTTCCTCCAGTCTCTTTTATTCCCTAGCTGGCTCTGCTCAAAGACATCAAACTGAGAAACATCAAAAATGGCATGGGAGCTGAGCGGTTCGCACTAGAGAATTGTTTTCTTGTTGTGAGTTTTATGCAGAAAAAGAGCTGAACTTTTGGATTTAAGTTTAGTTTAGCCCTCTGTAGCAATAATATTTTTCTAAATTTGTTTGACATCCCCAAATAAATGCTGGGAAAATTGACTTTCTGTGGGAAATCTGAAGTATCTAGAGAACTTTGACCACGGAGTTTAAAAAAAGAAGGATGACAAATTCTGATTTGTTTGTTTTGATTTATCAAAGAGCTCTGACCTGAGATAAAACAGAATTGATTTTTTAAACTTTAAAAAAAGTATTAAGTCCCCAAAATCATGAGAATTGCCTTTTAATCATTTTGCTTAGAGATTCCATTGACTTGAATGGATATTACACCTCGTTCCCCACAGGAAAGGATGAGAATTAATTGTTTCACAAACTCTTGTCTTTAATAATGAGATTGTGTAAGTTATTTGAAAGTATGAAATATAAATGTTAAATTACACACTCAAAGGCTTTGGAATTTGTTTGTAGAACAACCAACACAGAAAAATCTTGCATTCCTTTCATGGTTCAATTTTGTCAGCCTAGTGTGCAAAATAAAGAGTAAAGCTCAGGGTTACAGCTTTTCTGCTTATATATGTGTTGACAGATTGTGCTTGTCAAAGTCTAGAGGTTCAAGGACGGTGGCAGGGCAATCATCACTGGTTCAGCCATGGCTGTCTTTAGTACTACAGTGGTTTTGACAAAATTGCAAATTGACCTCAAGCTGCCCTTGAAAGTTGTAAGCTGAGATATGGCAAGCATATGCCACTAGGCCTCAAACCCAAACCTGCCAAAATGGTAAGAATTGGTTGCTGAGTAAACCTGTTAAAAATGTATCCTTTTACCAATTAAATAGATGGAATGAGTTTATATATTGAATTCATTTACTATTTAAAATGCTTTACTTAGAAAGTGATTGCTAAACAAGGAAAGAGAAAAAAATATTCTTTTTTAGTATGTCAGGCTAAAGTGATGTGACTTCTTAGAATGTAACACTTAACTTGAAAATCAGTATTAGTACGAAACTATTTACTTAAGGTAGATGAAAGCAAAAATACTCTTCATTTTAAAACACTTGCTTCAGCAGACTGTATTTTCAATTTATCTGAGATGACGTACATTTTGCTGAGCTAACATGGATAACAACGAAAATCATCAATGCTCAAATATATTGTCAGTGTTTCCATGGAGACCAAAGAAATCATAACCACTGAGTTCAAACATTCTGAGAAAGGCTAAATACCACACCACACATAAGGTGAAGAGTGAATGGGAAGAAATTAAATAAGTGATAGAAATGCAATTTTATATATGCCATGCTTAATATGCAATAAACTGAATTCTTTATTCTCCTTAAATTCTCCCAAATAAGTACAGTTGTGGTATGTGATGTAGTGAGCAATGAGTACCTTGACCCTGAAGTCAGAACACTTGGGTTTTAGGACTGACTTTCCCTTAACAGCTGCTTGTCTTAGGGCAAGTAGCATAATTTAGTTATTAATTCCTTTCAAGGAGCTTAAAAGAAGGATAATCAATCAGAATCGAGATAAGCAGCTGAAGAGTCAAAGGTCTAAATCCAGCAGAGGTTTCAAGCTGCCTTGCCTACATCTTTTTTTTTTTTAGCCCTCAGGATGGTGCCTTTTTCAACTTGCTAATATTATGCATTTCCTTAGCCCTAGTGATTACAATCTGCATCTCTTTGTCCTAGAATCTAGTTCTACTTTTGCAAGGTGGAGTATAGTAGTATGTTGGGATTCTTCACTTTTCCTCTTATGTGGTTGGGAAGATTTACATAAACAAGAAACTTAAAAGAACATTATTTCAAAAACTGATACTGGAACTATCTTTGAGGGAACTACTAATGAGGCAACTCTGATTGGAAAAGTTCTATACCATAAATTCCTTGAGTAGAAAGTCATGCCCAAGAGTATGAATATGTGAAGGGACAAAATGAAAGAGAGAGAGAGAGAGAGAAATATATGAGGAAAAGAGAGGAATTTGACTTTCCATTTGAAATGGAGAAAGTGTTTCTAATAGGAGAAGAAAAGGGGGAGAGAAGAGAGTAAATGGTGAAAGGAAGTTCCTCAGAGGTCACATAGCCACAACATACTTAAAAAGAGTAACGTCTCCTGTGCAACTTGACGTTGTGTACATTTCTGTGATGAAATCCATATCTAAATCATCCCACCTCCACCTTAAATAAATCAACGATACTTACTCCCAAGGTTGTGTGTACGTTGTGGGGGAGAGGAGATTGTCTTTTTCTTAGTAAACAGATGTCTTCATTTGCAAACATTTATTGAGTATCTTCTGTCAGGCATTGTGCTAGGTGCTGGAGAAACAGTCATTTTAGGAAGAGGTGCAGGAAGGAGTTTATTAGCCAATCGGGCAAGCATTTAAGGTGCCCATAGTAAGTGCTATAATTGAAATATACATAGGTACTACATGGGAGGAGGGATATGTACATCACACAACTCTAAAGAAAGATGTCTTAGAAAATATGATTCTAGAAACGTACTTGTAAAGGATGGAGTGCTAACTCTTTTTCTATAAAATAGGGTGTGTAGTAATTGCTTTAACTGCTTCACAAGAATGTTCTATGGAGCAAATGTGACAGTAAAATCACTATATAGCTAGGAAAACACCATACATACATGTAGTATGTATATCTAGATGTTAAATAGCCCTATAAGAGTAAGGCTAGAATCAGGAAAAATCAGATAAATATGAATTTATCAGATGATATTAATGAGATATTACTTAACATTTATTCTGCATTCATTTAATAAAAATAAGCCTGTTTTCTTTCTTTTAAATTGCATGTATCTTTTAAAATGTGTTAATTAAGGAATATTAGGTTGAGCCATATGAAATTGCTATTTTGGTTCATTAAAGACAGTTGAATGTTAGCAATTTCTTATGCTTCAACCTAGTATGTATGTCGGACATACTAGTTTAACTTTTCTGAAATTGATTGTTATGTTACATTTAACCCACATCCATAACTGCATGGCACTAATAACGCACGGTGATTATGGAGAGTAGTTAATGTAATGATGGTTACAAAGTCTGGTTCAAAAATTTTCTTAATGCAAGTTGGCAAAAAATTTTGCATTATTCTTTCTTGTCCTCTCCATTTAATTTTGCAGTTGTATGAGACAATTTCTTAGAAGGTATATTAAAGGATTTTAAATTTATACTAAAACAAATCACTTGTTATCATAAATTGTTTGCTTTTGGAAGTTTAGCTAATTGCTAGGAGTAACTTCTGGTACTTGCTGGCAGCAGGCTGGCCTTTCTATTTGGAGGTCAGACTAATAGTTGCATGGAGAGTTTTGTACTCAGATTTTTCCAATACTCAGCAAGTAATGGTAACTACCAGGGAGGAAACTTTGTAACTTCCACTCAAGGATTCTCTCTCCTATCAAAATGGACTAATTTTTCTTTCTCAATTTTTAAATACAGAGGCACATGTTGAGACCTGTCTTAATTGTCACCTTGATTTTCAGTCATAAATGTTTTAGTATTTGCTATAACTCAATGCTTATATACACCCAAAATTAATATGTTGTAAACTAACCCCCAATGTGATGGTAGTAGGAGTTGGGGGTCTTTGGGAGGTTATTAGGTCACAAGGGCAGAGCCCTCATGAATGATAATAACACCCTTATAAAAAGACCTCTGAAAGCTACCTTCTTTCTGCTTTCTGAGGATATACAGCAAGAAGACAAATGTCTATGAACAAGGAGACAGGTTCTCACCAGACACTGAATCGGCTGCTGCCTTGATTTGGGACTTTCCAACCTCCAGAACAGTGAGAAATATGTTGTTTATAAGCCACTCAGCACATGATATTCTTATTATAGCAGGCTGAATGGATGAAGACAGTATTCTTCATAGATGGATAGTCCATCAAAATCCACTATCCATTGTAATATAATAATGGCCATGAACATGGCTAGACTATATTTGCTAAACTCTCTTGCAGCTAGGTATGATTATATGATATGACTAAGTTTTCTCAAATGGATTAAGAGTAGAGGTGATATGTGCCAGGACTATAAGAGAACAGATAATCATTCTCTGTCATCTCTTTCCCCTTCCCTCAAATCTGATCATAGAAACTCCGTATTTTAGTTTTAAAGGTTCACCCGAGGACAATACTGTAGCCAATGGCTGAGGAGTAGGATGGAAAGAATCTGGAATTAGGCACGAGTTGGATGAAATGTGTTTTTTGTTTGTTTGTTTTTTGTTTTGTTCTTTTACTATAGAATTACTTTTCTGATGGGCAAAAGGGAAATTAAAGCATTTATTAGAGCTCTGTGTGTGTGTGCATACTAAAGAGAAGACTAAACTAATATTATAGACCCCGTAAAAAATTAATAAACAGAAACCTCAGAGTTAGGGGACTATAAGCGGGAGCTCTCGTGCCCTGAGATGATAGCAGAGCCCAGCAGAAAGAAGAAAAACTCCTCTTCTCTCCAGGCAAAGACTCAGCCAATAAAAGCCATGGACTCTGTTTGCTACAGCCCTCCCGACTACCTTTTCCTCTTTTTAAAAGTGCTCTCCTTCCCTAGCCATGTGGGAACTCGCACATGGCTCACCGCAGTTGCAGACCCTAAACTGCAATTCTCCACTGATCCTGAATAAACCAATCTTTACTGAAAACATGTCTGGCAGTCTACTTGTTTTAGGTCAACATGCTATGGGTAGATACTAGTAAGTTGATTTTTTTTCCCCAGGTTTTTCCAAACAGGCCCAGACTGGATCTTTGTTCTAGATTTTTATTTTCATTGCAATATTGAAAATGAATAGTGGAACAGTTCCCCTTAAACTTTAAGGCACTAATTGTGCCTTAGTCCCTAAATAAAATCATGATTAGAACCATAGAAACTTGCCAAATAGTTCTCTATAGAGACTCTTGAGATTTAAGTTGTGACAGAATCTGATTCACTGACAATGCTTAAGGCTGGAGTCAAGATTCTCATAAATTTTAAAAACATGGCTCCAAACTTGACCCTGTCCAATTACTTTTCTGCATTGGAAGTGATTGCAATTCTGGATCATGTCTAGGCTGCTCAGTGCAGGTAAGATTTAAAAGCCATTTTCTGTAAAAAAAAAAAAAGCTTGCCTTAGCAAGATAAATAACGTGTGTGATCATTTCTCTTCAATTGGTTTGCTGGCACTTTTTGATTAGTATTGAAATAGGAGTAATGGCATATTCTGTGGTTTCGCCTATTCTTTCTTTTAGGACAAAAGAATGAATGTGGATTCCATTAAAATTGGAACAGGAACTATTTTAGTATGAATCCCTGATGTTTATGGACAGATATTAGCTATATCAGAAATAGTCTCAGGTGTGGCTATTTTCCAAGTTGTTAAGGTTGTAATATAAAGAATAAGTATAAAATGTCTGGATCATTACTTTCTTATCTAACAGGAAAAGTCAGCAATATGGACAGCCATGCACAACAAGAGTATAGGGTGATAGGTACAGCCATAAGAGAAACAACAAAAACTAAATTTTACCAAGAATTTCTAGAAATATTTTAAAGTTGTGTTAAACCACCACATTTCATGACTGTTATGACAGCATTTGCTAAAAGATTCTGAGAATCTCTTCTGAAACTGATATTCACCAAATGTCATGCTGTAATTACGATTAGAAAACAGCATTGTGGTGTTCCATATTCATTAATCTTGGATAATTGTCACACCGAATGTGCAGTTTTAAAAGCAAATAAGAGCAGTTGCTGTCACTGAAAGCTTTACTCAGAAATCAAAATCAATGCTCCTTTTTTTCTACTTAAGACTGTACAATTATTGGAAGATGGCAATTAGAGCAAAACTTATGATTTATAGCTCTAACAAACACAAGATTTCTGCTCCAGATAAACAGGTTCATAATTCTCTCAGTACTAAAATGTTTAATAAACTTTCTTTATTAAAGAAAGATACGGGCTTCCCTGGTGGCGCAGTGGTTGAGAGTCCGTCTGCCGATGCAGGGGACACGGGTTCGTGCCCCGGTCCGGGAGGATCCCGCATGCCGCGGAGCGGCTGGGCCCGTGAGCCATGGCCGCTGAGCCTGCGCGTCCGGAGCCTGTGCTCCGCAACGGGAGAACCCAAAAAAAAAAAAAAAAAAAAAAAAAAAGCTAGTCTCTTAATACACTGTAATAATCTATTAATTTGATTGTTTCATTCACAAAACTGAAAATACCTTGAGATTATGAAAGTGTGGCTTAATCATTTTTTTAACCTTTCCTGTAGAAAGCGTCTACTTCATGTTTGTTAAATAAGTCAATATATGTTGAAAATATTTCTTTCATACTATAGTATGCTGTAAAGAGAGAAACTATTTAAACATGCAAGATAAGTAAAATATATTATATCAGGTATACAGTTAGAAATATTGACTTAAATGTGGTTTACATTGCTTCAGGAAGTTATCAAGAACACAAGGCAACAAAAGTGGAGTGTAGAGCAAAGGTACTTTGTGTCTGCAGAAACTGGAACTTAGGCATTGAACCACAGTGGACTTCCCCAAATGTATGACTTTGTGTCTCACTGACAAAACTCAGCACACTGTGGAGGTGGCAATGAGCAGATAGGTCCTATTGCTTATGCTTTTGGTGTCATACCCAAGAAAATACTGCCAAATCTAATGCCATGAAGTTTTTCCCCAGTTTTCTTCTAAAAGTTTTATGACTTTAGCTCTTACACTTGTCTTTGATCCATTTTCAGTTAATTTTGGTGTATGATATAATGTATGGGTTCAATTTCTTTCTTCTTTTTTTTGCATGTGGGTATCAAGTTTTTTCAACACCATTTGTTGAAAAGACTGTCCTCTCCCCATTGTATGGTCTTGGCATCCTTGTCAAAAATCATATGACTATATATGTGAGGGTTTATTTCTGGACTCTCTATTCTGTGCCTCAATCTGTATGTCTACCTTTCTGTCACACTACTTTTGATTACTATAACTTTGTTGTAAATTTTGAGATGAGGAAGTGTGAAATCTCCAGCTTTGCTATTGTTTTTCAAGACTGTTTTGCCTATTCAGAATCTCTTGAGATTCCATATGAATTTTAGGTGTCATATCTAAAATGTCATCACCAAACACAAGGTCATCTAGATTTTCTCCTGTTATCTTCTAGGACTTTTACAATTTTGCAATTTACATTTAGGTCTGCGATCCATTTTGAATTAATTTTTGTGACAGATAAAAGGTCTGTGTCTAGATTCATTTCTTTGCATGTTGGCTTCCAGTTGTTCCAGCACCATTTGTTAAAAGACTATTTTTTTCTCCATTGTAATGCATTGCTCCTTTGTCAAAGATCAGTTCATATGTAGTTTAAAGTGATAATTTTTAGACCATAATCCTATCCCCAACAAACTTTTACCCAATGGCTTTACTATACATTGTTGATTGTCACCAGCATCAACTGTTATATTGGAGATTGCAAAATGAACCTGACTTTAATTGATATTTTTATAGCATGAAAATTTAATGCAGTAAGTTAACTCCATAATATCTTTTAGGCTCATAATATTAAAAATAAATGACATATTCCAAGTTGGGGTATTTTAAAGAAATACAAAGAAATGCTTAAAACCAAGAATAACTTGGATCAACATATAAAAATATACTATAAATCATGTTTTTTATTTTTAAAAAAGCATTTTAATTGTCTCATATATTGGTATAAAAGATCTAGTAAATATTTTTATTTTAGTGCCTTACCATAATATATTATTCCAGTAACTTTTATAAAATCCAAAGTTTTTAGCAAAATATCCTAACCCTTAAAATAGACTCTGCCTGGTTCTCTGAGCTTCTCAGTGTTTTCTACCCTCCTTTTCAATACCTGAGCTCCAACCATAATAAAATTCTTGCAGATAAATATGCTTACCAGTTCAGAGCCTTAGGATTTTACACATGCTAGTATTTTATTGGAATGTGTTTTCTTCTCAATCACTTGCAAAATCCCTATTCTCCTTTAAAGTTTTAAATCTAGCATTATTCCCTCGGGAAACATCCCAGATTGATTTTAGTTAGAGTTGACTATTCTCACCTGTTTCTCCCCCAAATCCACTATATACTCTTATCACAGCACCTAAGTCACTGTGTATGCAAGGGGCTTTTATGAGTCTGATTCCCATTCTCAAGAGTTAGCTCCTTGAAAGAGCAGGAACCTTATCTATGACACTCTGCTGTATATATAGAATAGTGGCTGCTGGATAGCTGGTGTAAACCCACCTAACATGATTCAAAATGGAGTAACACCTGTCAAGGGCCCCTATGAAATCTCTTTCAGACACCCAAGAACTGAAAAATTACTGAAGACTACAAGTCTATTCTCCGAAAAACCACATCCTATAGAGACACAGCCAGCCCGGGTACTGCTGGACCAGGATAGACATGAACCCACCCCCTTTTCATGCACCTTGCCCTTTGAATCCCAATAAAAGACTCAAAAGCCCCACCCTTCAGTGCCAATGCCACTCTATGCATCTGGTCCCTTTTCCTCTCTTGGAAAGTGAATATAAACTCTCTTTTCTCCTCTTGCTAATATTTCTGTGAATTCTTTCACAACCTGCATCAGCTCACCTAACAGCTGGTTTCAAAGAATGTTTGATGATTTAATTATAAAAGTTTCAAGATATTACAAAGAGAATGAGGAAGGGTCCTTAGGACCTAGGAATTACAGACGAGGAGCAAAGAGCCTTGGTGCAGGAAGCATTATAAAGATAAATTTCAGATCTCACACAAACACTGCCTATTTCAGAAATCACATTTAGGCCTGCCTTGTTTCTATTTAGGTAAGGGACAGTACTATGGTTTAAATGTGTGCCCCCAAAATTCGTAGGTTGAAATTCTAAAGCCTGATGTGATGTGATGGTAGAAAGTAGGGCCTTTGGGAAGTACTTAGGTCACGAGAGGAAATCCTCAAGAATGAGATCAGTGTTCTTATAAAAGAGACCACACAGAGATTAACTTGCGCCCTCCACCATGCAAGGGCAAAGCAAAAAGACACTGGCTATGAACCAGGAAGAAGGCCCTCACCTAAGCATGCTAACACCCCAATCTTGGACTTCCTGGCCTCCAGAACTGTGAGAAAATAAATTTCGGTTGCTTATAAGCTACCTAGTCTGGTATTTTATTATAGCAGTTCAAATGGACTAAGACAAAAAACCCACTCTCAATATTAAAATCTGTGTTAAAATTCTCCAGAGAAACAGAATCAACAGAATACACAGAGATATATACAAGAGGATCTTTATTATAGGAATTGGATCACTTGGCTGTGGAGGCTAAGCAGTCCCTCCTTGAAGTCATCTGTAAGCTGGAGAGCCAGAAAAGCTGGTGGTCTATTTCAATCCAAGGCTGAAGGCCTGAGAACCAGGAGTTCCAGTGTCCAAGGGCAGGAAAAGGTGAACATCCAGCTTAGGAAGAGAGAGTGGAAATTCACTCTTCAACTTTTTGTTCTAATCTGGCTCTCACTGTAATAGATGATGCCTACCCATGTTGCTGAGGAGACATCTTTACTCAATCTACTGAATGAAATGCTAATCTCTCCCAGAAACACCCTTAAAATACCCCCAGAAATAACATTTTACCAGCTATCTGCGTGTCCCTTAACCCAATAGAATTTACACATGAAATTAAAAATCACAGGTAGGTTATAAAAACTCTCTTTGGACTCAGAAGATTTCTGGTCTCCCAATGGAAACACTGGACTCAGGTGTGTCTCATTGTCTAAGCACTCTTAGATATCAAAGACTTGAAAGGATTTTAAATGTACATTGATTTTTGGTTGAAAAAAAATTCACAGATTTCTGTATGCCAAGAATTCACTTTATCATATCAAAAAGAATGTGCAAATGCACACATCTTTTCAGCCTCCTATATAGAAGGTAATGAAATAGTTACATTTTACTTGTAAGGCCTGGCTATAAAATGAATGATTTTGGTAACTTAGGGAGAGTGCAAATCATCAGTAAACAATTGCTTGAATATTCTGGACTACTTGATGACATAGAAAACAGCTTTTCTGATTCTCAGATGTGCAATTACAATGCAGCTTGAGTTCCAAATCTGCTTGCAGCCCATGATACACTCCTGCTGAGTGAGCTGTCTGATTGCCTCCTTGAAGACATTTTATTGTTGATCACAATTTAAGTCAGTGTATTATTAATTTCATTTGTAACTTGATTTTGATATGCCTTTTTGCCATTCTTTTTAAATTCTCTGTAGCATTACATGAAGGGAGCTAAATGGGGGATGACAATGGGGAGCATTAATTCCACAGGTGGTCTTACTGAATGGCTTCCTTCAATGTTCTCTGAGGAATTATGTCACTTTCAGTGATTGAAAGTTATTTTTTAAAACTGAGTTATCATTTCCACCAACTATAACTCTTATCCCCCACAAATAGGGCCACATCTGTAAGTGACCTAACTCAGTGTTTCATTCAAAAAATATCGAATGGTACTGTTTTTCAAAGTCTGCTTGAAGACCACCTAAAAAACAAATAGTTGTTTCTGGGTCCTTATTCTGGTAAGAATATTAAGTGATTCTCATTACTACTGATAGAGTAGTATAATCCTTACATTTGAATTCAAGGGTAACTTTGAAGTTTAAGTTCATAATCAGTAAGAACTCTTAGCATACTATCTGTAAAATGTTTTATCTTTCATGAAATCCAGCAATGAAAATCTAATTAAAACATTATTACATTTGTCTGGGACCTAATGAAACTTCAAAGCTTTTGCACAGCAAAGGAAACCATAAACAAGACCAAAAGACAACTCTCAGAATGGGAGAAAATATTTGCAAATGAAGCAACTGACAAAGGATTAATTTCCAAAATTTACAAGCAGCTCATGCAGCTCAATAACAAAAACCAAGCAACCCAATCCAAAAATGGGCAGAAGACCTAAATAGACATTTCTCCAAAGAAGATAAACAGACTGCCAACAAACACATGAAGGAATGCTCAACATCATTAATCATTAGAGAAATGCAAATCAAAACTACAATGAGATATCATCTCACACCAGTCAGAATGGCCATCATCAAAAAATCTAGAAACAATAAATGCTGGAGAGGGTGTGGAGAAAAGGGAACACTCTTGCACTGCTGGTGGGAATGTGAATTGGTTCAGCCACTATGGAGAACAGTATGGAGGTTCCTTAAAAAACTACAAATAGAACTACCATATGACCCAGCAATCCCACTACTAGGTATATACCCTGAGGAAACCAGAATTCAGAAAGAGTCATGTACCAAAATGTTCATTGCAGCTCTATTTACAATAGCCCGGAGATGGAAACAACCTAAGTGCCCGTCATCGGATGAATGGATAAAGAAGATGTGGCACATATATACAATGGAATATTACTCAGCCATAAAAAGAAACGAAATTGAGCTATTTGTAATGAGGTGGATGGACCTAGAGTCTGTCATACAGAGTGAAGTAAGTCAGAAAGAGAAAGACAAATACCGTATGCTAACACATATATATGGAATTTAAGGGGGAAAAAATGTCATGAAGAACCTAGGGGTAAGACAGGAATAAAGACACAGACCTACTAGAGAATGGACTTGAGGATATGGGGAGGTGGAAGGGTAAGCTGTGACACAGTGAGAGAGTGGCATGGACATATATACTACCAAATGTAAAATAGATAGCCAGTGGGAAGCAGCCGCATAGCACAGGGAGATCAGCTCGGTGCTTTGTGACCACCTAGAGGGGTGAGATAGGGAGGGTGGGAGGGAGGGAGACGCAAGAGGGAAGAGATATGGGAACATATGTATATGTATAACTGATTCACTTTGTTACAAAGCAGAAACTAACATACCATTATAAAGCAATTATACTTCAATAAAGATGTAAAAAGAAAAAAGAAAAAAAATTATTATATTTGTCAATATTAATTTTAGAAGTAACCATTTATAAAGAGTTAAGTAATATCAAGAAGCAAGTGGAAATTGTAGTCAAGGTCATTTTTTATCTGTCACTTCTGATTTAACAATTATTTTCCCCGATCCTACTTGTATGGGCAATAAAAATAATTTATCTTTAAATGTGAATTTTTCACCTTGCATCAGCTGGTTTACTTTTATAACATTAAGAATTGAGGGGCTTCCCTGGTGGCGCAGTGGTTGGGAGTCCGCCTGCCGATGCGGGGGATGCGGGTTCGTGCCCCAGTCCGGGAAGGTCCCACATGCCGCGGAGCGGCTGGGCCCGTGAGCCATGGCCGCTGAGCCTGCGCGTCATCCGGAGCCTGTGCTCCGCAACGGGAGAGGCCACAGCAGTGGGAGGCCCGCATACCGCAGAAAAAAAAAAAAAAAAGAATTGAGGAATCATAGGATATAGTCATATTTTTTGCCAACAAATAAAATATGAACACGTTTGTGAAATTCACTTTTACATAGACATGTACAAGGAGCAATATAAAAAGAAGAAAAAACATGCTAAATAGCCTATAGTATTAAGAGTGAGACCTAGATCCATCCCTAATGAATCCATGATTCTGGGTAATCAGTACTAGTCTCTGAGCCACAGTTCTCTCTTATGTGGGGATTGCAGTGTCAATAGTTGTGAAGATTAAGATGCCCTGAAAGTGCTTTATAATATAAAGTCACAATATAAAAGAGAATTCTTTTTAGTTATATATCAGTCATTTGACTTTATCAACAAATCTCTCCTTTTTGAAAGACAGTAGCAAACTAGAAGTTATACAATCATTCTCCATTTGTGTTAGATCACTGAACCATCGGCAGCTTTGTCAGTGAGGGAGGCCAGAAATAAACCCATACAAATAGAGTCAACTAATCTTTAACAAGGATGCTAGGAATACTCATTGGGGGAAAAGACAGTCTCTTCAACAAATGGTGCTGGGAAAACTGGATATTCACTTGGAAAAGAATGAAACTGGACCCCTATCTTACTCCATACCCCCAAATAAACTCAAAATGGATTAAAGATTTAATATAAGACTTGGAACAGTAAAATTCCTAGAAGGAATAACATAGGAGAAAATCTCCTAGACACTGGTCTTGGCAATGGTTTCATGAATCTGATACCAAAAACATAAGCAACAAATGCAAAATTAGACAAGTCATACTACATCAAATTAAAGTTTTTTCATAGCAAAAGAAACAACCTACAGGGTAAAAAGGCAACCTATGGAATGGGAGAAAATATTGGCAACCAATATATCTGATAAGGGATCAGTATCCAAAATACAAAAGGAACTCCTCCAACTCAACAGCAGAATAAACAAATAACCCAATTTAAAAATATGCTAAGGACCCAACAGGCATTTCTCCAAAGAAGACATACAAATGGCCAACAGGTACGGGAAAAGGTGCTCAGCATCACTAATTACGAGGGAAATACAAATCAAAACCACAATGAGAGATCACCTCAGTTGTTACGATGGCTATTATCAAAAAAGCAAAAGATAATAAGTGTTGGTAAAGGGTACAGAGAAACGGAACTCTTCTACACTGCTGGTGGGAATGTAAAATGGTACAGATGCTATAGAAAATTGTATGAGTTTCTTAAAAAGTTAAAAATAGAACTACCACACAATCTAGCAATTCACTTCTAGGTATATATCCAAAAGAATTGAAATCAGGATCTACAAAAGAGATCCTTGCTTTTATTGCAGCACTTATTCACAATAGCCAAGATATGGGAATGAGGCAGGAGATAGATGGACCCCGGTCTGAGCAGCTGGAATCTGTCCCCCATGGACAGATACTCTGAGATAAAGATAATGGCAGAAGCAAGGAGGAGCTGAGTCCTGCTTGGATTAAAGGTAAAGAGAACACATATTTCTCATTCTTGAGGTCAAGGAGACCTCCCAAAGTACACATGTGCAGAAAGGGTCCTCAGGGGTAAGAAAAGGGAGGGGACACCAGACCATAATACCTTCTGTCAACTTCCCAGAAACCCTTGTGCTGGAATCCACCTTGGCTAAAAGATGTGCATGCACACAGGGCAGGGCCCTGGGTGAGACGAAATATGGACTCAGAGCCAGACAAAGCAAGATGACTGGCTAGAGGGAACATGGAAGAACTGCCCCCATATAAATGATTTAAACTACCCCAAAAGCACATGACTCTTTCTCTGAGCCTGCCTGTGTGTCTATTCGCATGTACCTTTTTTCTTCTAATAAACACTTTACTTGTTTTGCTACTTTCTGTCTCTTTGCTGAATTCCTTCTTCAAAGCAGGCAAAAAGCCAGGGCCCTACTCCTAGCTACTAGTCCCTGGTGGTCTAGTGGTTAGGATTTGGTGCTTTCACCACCACAGCCTGGGTTCAGTCCCTGGTTGGGGAACTGAGATTCTGCTTCAAGCCACCACAGGATGCAGCACCCCACAGCCATCTGAGATCAGGAACATCCTAAATGTCTATCCACAGATGAATGTCTAAAGAAAATGTGGTATATACATACAATGGAATGTATTAAACCTTAAGAAAGAAGGGAATCCTGCCATATGTGATAATATGGATGAAGCTGGAAGATATTATACACTTAAGTCACAAAAGGACAAATACTACATGATGGCACTTTTATGGAGTATCTAAAACAGTCAGACTTTAAAAAGCACAGAGTAGAATGGAGGTTGGCAGAAGAGAGCAAAATGAGCAGTTGTTATTCAATGGGTATAAAGTTTCAGTTATGCAATTTTTAAGTTCTAGAGATCTACTGTATGGACCTGTAGTTAATGTTACAGTTAACAATACTATATTAGTTAATAATACTATATTGTACACTGAAAAATATGTTCAGAGAGATCTCAAGTATTCTTACTACAAATAGGAGAGGTGGGCAGGAGGAAACTTCTAGAGGTGATAGATATGTTTATTATCATAATGTGATGATGGTTTCACTGGTGTATGCATATGTTCAAACCCATCAAATTGTATACATTAAATATGTGCAGTTCCTTTGTTTTTCAAGTATACCTCAATAAAGCTGTTAAAAAACACACAGGGAATTAAGGTAATTCTCACATGCCCTGGAGCCAGGCAAGCTGAGTGCACAGACCTTTTTATTTTATTCATAAGAATGCACAAAGAATGAGGTATTCTAAGTTTTTAACTTAAAATTAATTGGGAAAAGGAGAAAAAATTACTTTTAGCTTAAATGATAGCTGTAGAAAATACCTAATTTTTCACATACCTAATTTTCTAATTAGAAATATTTGAATCTAACAAAATAGTTCTATGGTTAATAAGGATGATTATATCCCTTACATCTATGAAGATGAACATTTAATTCTCATTGCAATGGAGGTAGTGATAAATCGTAGGGGATAGTGATAAATTATTGATGACATCAGGATGCCATCTAGAATTTATTTCTTTAAAGCAGAAACACTTATCTTTTATTATTAATTCAGGTAGGTAATATTTATTGAACACAATATATTGACTATTTACATTTTGTTTTGGTAACTGGTGGGATTGTTTTCCCATTTAGTATTTTCTAGGAAACACTCCTACCCTTTGCATGAGGATACCATATTTTTTTTTTTTTTTTTTTTTCGTTATGCGGGCCTCTCACTGTTGTGGCCTCTCCCATTTGCGGAGCACAGGCTCCGGATGCGCAGGCTCAGTGGCCATGGCTCACGGGCCCGGCCGCTCCGCGGCATGTGGGATCCTCCCGAAACGGGGCACGAACCCGCGTCTCCTGCATCGGCAGGCGGACTCTCAAGCACTGCGCCACCAGGGAAGCCCGGATACCATATTTTTAATACAATGTGACACACCTACTCTATTACCGAACACAAGTTCCTGTGAGGAACAGTGCACAGTGAGGTCAAACAAAGTGAAACTTCCAGGTTTGGAGCAGAGAAAGGTTTATTGTAGGGCAAAGCAAGGATAATAGGTGGCTTGTGCTCAAAAACCCCAAACTCCCTGATGGTTTTCAGGGAGAAGTTTTTTAAAGGCAAAATTTGGGGTAAGGGCTGCAGGGTGTGTGACTTTCTTGTTACTGGCTGGCCGTGAGGTAACAGAGCAGTGCTCCAGGGATCTTGTTTCAGGTTAAAGTTACCATCCTCCACCTGGGTAGGGGCCTTAGCTCCTGCAGAAGAACTCAAAGGTATTGTCATGTATAATCTTTCAGGAGGAACCAGGACCCTGCCCCAAGGCTGCAGTATTGTTTCTTGACTGTTCCTCCTTTGTTTCTGCATCCCCTCCCTTCCCTCATTAGCAACTGTTTGAATCTGCCCTTTGGAACTCTGGGAAGGTCAAGGAGTTTGAAAGAAGCCTACTTGCTACAAACAGGAAACAGGAATGTGGAAAGGATTTGTATCAGGGAGGGACCCACAGGGTCCTGCTTGGTTTCAACTCCTGCCTTCAGTTGACTGGTTGATAGGAAGATAACTAAATTAAATGTTGTAAAAAAAAAAAAAGTTTGTAGTCTAGGATTATTAGACTTGACATGGTCCAAAAGTATATGGTAAAGTTTTTTTCCAGCAATTAAGATTGTGAGATGTGAAATTCAAAAACCATGAGGAGAAAGCTTCAATGAAAAGAATGAAGTGGATTCAAAGAGAAAAATGAGAGAAAGGCAATCAAGTCTTTACCTTGTTCAAGTTCCAGGTTCCAGTTCTGAGGATTAGGAGTACCTCTAAAATCTCAGGAGCAGTGTTGCTTATATTTAATATGATATCCTCCAGGGCACTGAGAATATATATACATTGGACTTCTGCTAGTTGCAAATACGAACTCCAGTTAACATTGTTCTTAAGATTTCTCTCATATTCATAATGAAAAAGAAATACTCCTATGTGGAATGAAGAAAAGTAATTCTTATTTATTTAGGATATGATTCTAAGTTATTTGGCAGACCCTGTATATTGACAATAGAAGTCCCACTGTGATGATTTATATACTATTGATTGGCTTGCAATTAAGAAAATATTATTATTTACATACATGAAAAATATCTACAGATGTCTCATTCAGGAAAATACAAAGTCAAACAAAACAAAGGAAACAAATTCAACCTGTGTGGTAGGCAGAATAATCGTCTCCCCAAACATGTCTATGTCTTAATTCCTGCAATCTTGTGATTATGTTAGATTACGATGTCAAAAGAAAGTGAAGGTTGCAGATGGAACTAAGGTTGCTAATCATCTGACTTTAAGATAAGGAGATTATCCTGGATTATTCAAGTTGACCCAAAGTAACCACAGGGGTCCGTGAAAGTAAAAGGAGTCAGAAAAAGAAGATCACAAGGAGATGTGTGACTACAGAAGAAAGTCACAGAGAGCTGCAACCTTTCCTGCTTTAAAGAGGGAGGAAGGGAGCCTCTAGAAGCTGGAAAAGAAAAGGAAACTGATTTCCCTCAGATCTCCAGAAAGGAACAAAGCCTGCCAACATAGCGATTTTCATTTCTGTTTCTGACTTCTGACCTACAGAATTCTAAGATAATAAATTTGTGTTGTTTTCAGCCACTAACTTTGTGGTAATTTATTATGGAAGCTGT
The DNA here is from genome assembly GCF_000442215.2 of Lipotes vexillifer. Lineage (NCBI taxonomy): Eukaryota > Metazoa > Chordata > Mammalia > Artiodactyla > Lipotidae > Lipotes > Lipotes vexillifer. The sequence continues at coordinate 1,303,327 of NW_006793099.1, forward strand.
AGAGAACCAATATAAACAAATAGTTCAAAACTAATATAGAGAAAATTGAGTAGAAACCCTTGTAGGAAGTAAATCTTTTTTCTAATACTCAATGATTAAAAAATCATGTTTTATATCTTTAAAATAATTAAATATAAATATTTTATACCATGTGGTAAGACTATGATAGTAATGGAAATAATTTTGAATATTGACCTCACAGAGCTAGACAAATTAAATCTATAATGTCATATGTCAGAAGAAGTAAATGGCATTATGGAATCTAAAGGAAGGGCGTTTAACCCAGATTTGGTGGAGAAAAAGATTTCTGGGATAAGGGGACTCAAGGGATGAATAAACCTTAGTCTGTCACATGGGTAGCGATGGGGGTGTTGAAAGGACAATTTATATGAGAAAAGACTGGGAGTTTAAATTAAACTTGACAATCAAAAAATAAGTTCAAAATAATTGGATCCAAAGTGGCAAAATAGGGTGCCAATATATGGGCTCATTTTTAGAAATGCTTATTGTGTCCTTAAGTCTTTCATATCACTGGTCCTTCTGCTTCCGAGATTAATTACACATGGGTAAGGTAAACATGGCGAGAAATGGCTAATTCCCCATTAGTAACAGATCATGAAGTTATCCAGTTTTCCTGACTATGCACAAGCAACTCACTCAAACTCCTACTATCTATATTTCCAAACAAGTATGCACTAGAGTCCTGTGACATTTTGTCTATTTTAAGAAACTGATGCCACCAAATTCATTTCTTTATTAAAAAAATCAAAGCACATAATTATAATTTCAGAGATTTCCATCACATTAGCTATTCTGAACACTTACACCATCATTCTGGAAACACCAATTGCAACAGAAAAATAGTAACCCATTAAATTTGTAAGTCCCAAAATACTTGGAGCATCTGCCTTTTAAGAAGATAAACTTGGAGGAGAAATTACACAAGATAGACTTGAATGACAATCCATCATCAACAGTAACCCAAACACACTGTGTTTTTATATATGCTTTTTAAGTGTCAGTAAAGATGACACATTCCTGGGGATAGTATAGAAGCTGCCACCAATGGAAGCTGCCTTCCATTATACTTCTCTTTTTTATGGTTCACTTTTCACTGACCCGAAGTTGTTATAACAGTAGATAGAAGAAACCATTTAGAGAATGTCCCTGAACACCTGATAAACATTGATTTCATGGACAATGCTTTTCAATTTTGTGCATGTCCTTCATATTTTTTTTTCTTTTTTCTTGCGTTATGTGGGCCTCTCACTGTTGTGGCCTCTCCCATTTGCGGAGCACAGGCTCCGGACGCGCAGGCTCAGTGGCCATGGCTCACGGGCCCAGCCGCTCCGCGGCATGTGGGATCTTCCCAAAACGGGGCACGAACCTGCATCTCCTGCATCGGCAGGCGGACTCTCAAGCACTGCGCCACCAGGGAAGCCCTGTCCTTCATATTTTAAAACCCTTCATATTTAAAATTTTTCTCTATTTAAATGAGATTTAAAGCCAATCTCATCCATATATGATAGAAAACTTAGAGCCAAAATTTGTTAGTTAATATCAAAATTGATATTACAAATGGGAGCTCAAAGGAAAGAACAGTTAAAATTTACTTTTAAAATCAGCCATTCTGTTTCAGGCATGTAAGCTGGGGCAAAGGTACTACATAACTAGTAAGAAATCTAAAAACTTGATGTGACAAACTGGACAATCTGACACCTGGACATGGAGTTTTTAATTAACATCAATTCTAGCTACAATGATTCTTTCCTCTCTCTTGTTTCCAGGACCCTCCCAGAGCCAATGAAATGGAAAATTATGAAGATAAGTTTTTCAGGATGCGTGATGCTTTACTTCTCTTTCTCCCCCAAACTCCCTTCCTCCTGGCCCTCATTTCTAGAGGGTAGTATTTGCGTACTTCTTTGCTTTTCCTTTAGAAAAAATACAAAAAGGAACTATTCACTCATACATTTCTTCTTTTATTTTAGTGTTTTTGTTCAGCAGAATATAAATGTTAGTCTTGCTACTAAACAATTTAGTTCTGGTAAACAGCTGGGCCAAGTATGGCATTTTGACAAAATCCTCTGATTTGCAATGGCTGAAATCATGAGAATATCGACTTTATATTAGAAGCCAAGATTGGTGTATTATCTCAACAAGTCAGCAGGATCCCCAGGCTCTTTCTATGTATCCATGATTTCACCTTCATTTAAGGCTTTTAATTTCAGGTTTGTCTTCTGATTGATTGCAAAGTGGCTACCATAGCCCCAGACATCATGACGTGATAAAATAATAACGAATCTGGGAGTAAGGAAGAGAGAACAGGACAACTATTTTATCAAGGAGGTTGATGGGGTTTTTTTACTTTTTAAAAATTCACTTCACCCTCTTTTTGCTTTCTGGTTTCTGAAGAAAAGTCCAATGTAATTATTATCTCTGTTCCTCTATAGGTAAGGTGCTTTTTTTTTTCTCCCAACTTCTCTCTTCACTTTAACTTTCTGCACTTTGAATATGATATATATACAGGTGTAGATTTTTCAGAATTTATCCTGCTTGGTGTTCTCTGAGCTTTCTGGAACTGTGGTTTGGTGTTCGTCATTAATTTTGGAAATTTCTCAGTAATTATCACTTAAATATTTCTTCTGTTCCTTTCTCTCTTTCTTCTTCTGGTATTCCCATTGTATGTATGTTATACTTTCTGTAATTGTTCCACAGTTCTTGAATATTCTGTTCTGTGTTTCCATTCTTTTTTCTTTCACTTTTCGGTTTTGGAAGGTTCTACTGACATAACTTCAAGCTCGCTGATTTTTTCCTCCATTATGTCCAGTCCACTGATGAGCTCATCAAAGGCATTCTTTATTTCTCTTACTGTCTTCTTAATTTCTATCATGTCATTTTGATTCCTTTTTAGATTTTCCATCTTCCTGTAATATTACCAATCTTCTCTTGTGTACTGTCCACTTCCTTTTTTATTAGAGCCTTTAGCATATTGATCATAATTATTTTAAATTCACAGTCTGATAATTCCAAAAGCTCTGCCATATCCAAGTCTGGCTCTGATGGTTGTCTTGTGTCATCAGACAGTGTTTTTTGTCCTTTACTATGCCTTGTGATTTTCGTTGTTGTTGGAACCTGGACATGGTATATTGTGTAAAAGGTAGGACTTTAGCGTGAGGTTTCATGTTTATCTAGCAATGAGTTAGGCTGTGTTTACTATTAGATGTAGTTGTGGTGTCAGAGACTAAAATTTCCTCAAGTGTCCTTGTTTTAGTTTCCCCCATTTTCTGTTTTCCTTGGGACTCTTTAAATAAAGTATGAGCCTATGGTTCTTTTATCTGTAATCTTCTGTTATTATAGAGGAGCTCTACTGATGTGGTGGTAAGGTCTGTGTATGGGGGAGGGCAGGGAACATTGTATAGTCCTATAATTTGGTTTCAGTCTTTTATAGTGAGCCTGAGTTGGGTATTTCCCTTGCCCCAAAGTAAAAGCTAGAAGGGGCTGGAGTTGAATAAGTCCCTTCCTTCAGGTTGGTTAGGCTTTGATAAAACTCCAGTTGTTTAGGCTCTGATAAAATAGTTTCCTTTGAGAGAAGGCCTTGTTAAAGAGACCAGAGAGCTCTGAGTGTATTTCAAAATGGTAACTTTCTGTATTGGCCTGTCTCTACAGTTTTGGGGGCAGCAGTCTACCCTGTGAAAACAATTCTCCTGTGGACCTAAAAAGAGTTGTTGATTTTCAATTTGTCAGCTTTTTTCTTCTTGTGAGGAAAGGAATGATGACTTCCAAGTTCTTTACATGTCAGACTGGAAACCTGAAGCCTATGATGCATTTTCAATGTTAAAAATCACTATGGATTTCTGCTTGATTGTGATTTGTGCATTTACTTCAATTGACTATGAAATGAGAATAAGGTACTGTGTATTTAAGGATACCATATAATAAATTATATGTGACATTTTCACAAAGGCCTATACAAGTTTTGAAGAAGAGTGTGTCATGTGAAAAGAACATGTCATGTGAGACACGTTTATTGAGAAAGAACTCAATGCAAGCCATGCACATGATCTGATTAACATCTTTAATCTCTTGATTCCCTAATTCTCCTCTGCTTGGTGCATTCCCTTAGTGAACTGAGGTGTTCATATGCTACATCTCTTCTAGTTGGTGGGGATTAAGGAGAAAAAAAAAAAAAAGAAATATTTCTTTGTATTTACAACATAGGAAGTTGGAAATATGGACTTATCTTGACTGATTTTTATTAGGCAAACATGGACAGTCATCTGACAATATCACAGACTATAAAGCATATGCTGAACATCTTTTAAAATTAAAATACACATAGCCTTTAATTTGGCAATTCCATATTCAAGAATTAGTTTTATAAATACATTAGCACATGAATAAAAGATTTATGCATAGGGATATCTACAAGGTTTGGAAACAGCTTCAATATTAATGTAAAAGGATTTGAAATGGTCTACTGTTATTTCACAGCAGCCTTAGCAGGTCCTCGATGGCAAAAATTACTATTACAACAAAGAAACTGAAGTACAGGGAAGTAGGTTAAATGATATCTAATTAGTAGTCACCTACTCTTAATCCAGTATATCAGGTTGTGTTCTCTCAAATTAATTGTTCGTTTAGTTCTATCTTATTATTTCAATTTAAGTAAGATAATTTTCCTTTCTACTTACTTGAATTTCTAAGCCTTTCGTTATTCTTTCTCCTCTAGTGTACTTAGGTTATAGTTAATGTTTCTAAGAATAATAAATGTGAATTTTCAGTCTTCTTCAAAGTTCCTTTAAGTACATCTGAACATTTTAGGAATATGTGATGTCTAATTAATAGTATGTATTAAATTTGTTTCCTTAATATCATCTATGCTTATAATGTTTAGATTAACATTGCTTCAAGAAGCTTTGGAAAAGTAACATTTTATTTGACAGTTTCAAAGAGCAGAAATAGCTCTTTGCCTACTAACCTTTAAAAAAGTTATGAAGTGTCGGACTGATGACGTCATTTTGACTATTACAATCATTTCACCAATGACCCTTTCCACTTTCACATACTCTTACCTTTAATCTGAACAAAAGTGGCACATTCTCTGTGTTTTTCTAATATAGCCAGTTTTTTCCAACATTTTTTCACAATTTTTTTTAATAATGTCCTTTACTTGGAGCTGTCTCTAACATTTTTAAAGGGAGAAACAGATCACTTCCTGCTTCGCGGGTTCACAGAGTGTTCTGTGAACCGTGTGGCTCACGTCACCTATCACGCAAACCCCAAACGTCCTAGGTGCGACACTGTTCCCCCCACCTTCCTTGCTCAGAGACACAGTGAAGCGGCACCTGGCTCCAGAGGCCTGGCCAGGTCGGGGAATGGAGCTCTGGCCTGAAGGCTGTGCAGGGGTGCGATGTCTTGAACTTTAAGGTAGTTTATTCTGATTTCTGCCTGAAGGCTCTTTCATCAGCCACCTGCCAAAGATTGAATATTGCACAAAGGAGACTGTCTCAGAGCCCCATGGAAAAGGCTATACCAGCCGAGTGGATGAAAGGCTCTTGCTGCTCCAGCCAGGAGTCAGGACTCTGCCTCTGAGGTGGGAGAGCCAACTTCAGAACACTCGTCAAGAAGAGACCTCCCAGCCCCACATAATATCAAACGGCGAAAATCTCCCAGAGATCTCCATCTCAACACCAGCACCCAGCTTCACTCAACGACCAGCAAGCTACAGTGCTGGACAACCTATGCCAACCATATAGCAAAACAGGAACACAACCCCACCCACTAGCAGAGAGGCTGCCTAAAATCATAATAAGTCCACAGACACCCCAAAACACACCACCAGACGTGGACCTCCCCCTTAGAGAGACAAGATCTAGCCTCATACACCACAACACAGGCACTAGTCCCCTCCACCAGGAAGCCTACACAACCCACTGAACCAACCTTAGCCACTGGAGACAGACATCAAAAACAACGGGAGCTACGAACTTGCAGCCTGCAAAAAGGTGAACCCAATCACAGTAAGATAAGCAAAATGAGAAGACAGAAAAACACACAGCAGATGAAGGAGCAAGATAAAAACCCACCAGACCTAACAAATGAAGAGGAAATAGGCAGTCTACCTGAAAAAGAGTTCAGAATAATGATAGTAAAGATGATCCAAAATCTTGGAAATAGAATGGACAAAATGCAAGAAGCAGTTAACAAGGACCTAGAAGAAATAAAGATGAAACAGACAATGATGAACAACACAATAAATGAAATGAAAAATACTCTAGATGGGATCAATAGCAGAATAAATGAGGCAGAAGAACGGATAAGTGACCTGGAAGATAAAATAGTGGAAATAACTACTGCAGAGCAGAATAAAGAAAAAAGAATGAAAAGAACTGAGGACAGTCTCAGAGACCTCTGGGACAACATTAAACGCACCAACATTCGAATTATAGGGGTTCCAGAAGAAGAAGAGAAAAAGAAAGGGACTGAGAAAATATTTGAAGAGATTATAGTTGAAAACTTCCCTAATATGGGAAAGGAAATCGTTAATCAAGTCCAGGAAGCACAGAGAGTCCCATACAGGATAAATTCAAGGAGAAATACGCCAAGACACATATTAATCAAACTGTCAAAAACTAAATACAAAGAAAGCATATTAAAAGCAGCAAGGGAAAAACAACAAATAACACACAAGGGAATCCCCATAAGGTTAACAGCTGATCTCTCAGCAGAAACTCTACAAGCCAGAAGGGAGTGGCAGGACATACTGAAAGTGATGAAGGAGAAAAACCTGCAACCAAGATTACTCTACCCAGCAAGGATCTCATTCAGATTTGATGGAGAAATTAAAACCTTTACAGACAAGCAAAAGCTGAGAGAGTTCAGCACCACCAAACCAGCTTTACAACAAATGCTAAAGGAACTGCTCTAGACAAAAACACAAGAGAAGGAAAAGTCCTATAATAACGAACCCAAAACAATTTAGAAAATGGGAATAGGAACATACATATCGATAATTACCTTAAATGTAAATGGACTAAATGCTCCCACCAAAAGACACAGATTGGCTGAATGGATACAAAAACAAGACCCATATATATGCTGTCTACAAGAGACCCACTTCAGACCTAGAGACACATACAGACTGAAAGTAAGGGGATGGAAAAAGATATTCCATGCAAATGGAAACCAAAAGAAAGCTGGAGTAGCAATTCTCATATCAGACAAAATAGACTTTAAAATAAGGACTATCAGAAGAGACAAAGAAGGACACTACATAATGATTAAGGGATCGATCCAAGAAGAAGATATAACAATTGTAAATACTTATGCCCCCAACATAGGAGCACCTCAATACATAAGGCAAATACTAACAACCAT
>NW_006793099.1:1311857-1319418 GCF_000442215.2 Lipotes vexillifer
CAGGAATGCAAAAAATCCATAGAAAAATGTCTCTCAACACAAGGAAGGCTAGAGAAGAGAATATGAGGCTTTTTCAGATTTGGTAGTGAGTTTCAGTCTCTTCTTCAAAAGGTAGAAGATTCTGCAAACATATAAGATGGGCAAGAGAAATGCTAAATGACTGCTAACATCGACCTCAACATTGGCAAATTCATTGGCAGAACAATGTGGACAGATACTTGATTTCTTCTCAGGTCTTCATTCTTCCATCTTTGGTTGATTTCAACTTTCAGCTGTTAAAAATATAGAAAGAATAGTCCCAGGAATCATATAAAAAATTAACATCAACAAAGACCACAGCAGTAACCACAATAATAAAAATGTGTTTTGAAACAGAAGAGCCACTATGTTTTCCTGTGTCTCTATTTTGTGAATGAGGAACCCTGTATTAGAAGTCTTTCATCAGAATTTGCTTTTGGCTCTACTGTCTAGAATTGGATCACATGCCTTTTTCTGAAACTCACTAGTGTAAAGAGTATGAATTGACCAGAATTGGCTTAGTCAACTTAGGTGGATATGGAAATGACCACCAGAGGGTGCAGCGGGAATGGCAACTGACCTGGATTTGGAAGATGAGACACTGATCCCGAAATAACCAGGTTAAGTAGGAACTAAATAGTTGGTGGGAATGAAAGAAAGTTTTCTGGGTAGAAAACACAGCATAGGCAAAAGGTGGGGCAGGTAGAGAGTTTTTCCAAGAACATAAGGGAGTTCAATTTAAATGGAACTTTGATTTCAAGAATATAGTTACCAGTAATAAGACCAAAGAGGGAAATAAGCTTTAATCATGAAGAGTCAAGTATTAAGAATGTTTACATTTTCCTTAAGGCTATGTTTGTATAAATTTTATGCAACAATTCCAGTACAATTGATACCATAATTCCATGCAACACATATCCTGCACTAACATTAATTTGAAGATTTGGAACTACTTTCATAAAATTGATTCATACTTATTTCTTGAAGTCAGTCTTCTGTTGCCTTAACTGAGAATAAGTTGTTATTATTATATACTATCTTACTATCTTACAAGAGACTAAAATTCAACAACAGACCGATGTTTACAGGTAATGAGGGAATGGTATATATTAATGACAATAAAGCAGAAATGTTGGAAGTGATAATAACTTAGTAGTTCTTCAATAAATTTGTAGCCTGATGGTTTTATCACCTCTATAGGATATTGCATATTTCTTCCTCTTTCAAATACTTCTAAGACTCTTAATGAGAAATTTTGTTTTTTATTTGCCAAGCAATTATTTTGAGTTTCTGATCTTTTTTAAACCCCATTTGTAGTCCCATTGCATGGGTACAACAGGCAGGACAGCCCAGAATAATTTTAAGAATAAAAAGTTGTGACCCTGGTTATATTTTCAAGATGGTTTTAGTAGAAGACTCAAAAATTGAGGTTTTGATATTTATTCTCGTAAGTAATAAACATATGAAATATTTGGTCCAGATTATAAGACGTTTTGTTCTTCCTTCATTTTTATCCCATTACAATGCAGTAAGACATTATGTTCTGTGAGAGAACGGATCTCAATGATAATATCAAAGTGGGAAACATTTTTCAGAAGAAATCCCCTGAATCAAAATAAGTGAATAATATCTTAAAATACATACAGCTAAATTAAAAGTTACTTTTATTATAATCTGATACACAATAGGAAGTGGAAAAATTATTTTACAGTATCACACATACACTGGCATTCTTTACATTCTAAAGTAAGACACATTTGTAATTGAACACACTAGACAATGAGAATGTTTTATGATATGGAGCTTCTTGAAAGGAGTTGTTACCTTATCTGATTATAAGAGATTTTGGCTGTTTCATGTTTCCTCTTTACTGGGGGTCATAAGGGCATAAATATCATATGAAGCAAGAATAAATGGAGAAACGTAAGAAACTTTCACAGGATAGTCAAAGAGCCTAAACTATGACATGATAGGCATATATCTTAGAAACAGGCAGTTACTGTTGGGAACCAAATCACCTTACTGTGGTTAGAAGGAAAAGCAGATTTCCTTTTGCAAGTTGTTTGCCCTTCTGCGTTTGGGGGGAATGTCACAAAACTGCAGATAGTGGACTTTGAGAGAGAACAACATTTTTTTTTTTTTTTTTTTCCCAAAAGAAAGTCAGTTCTATGGATTTTGGAGAATTTTTTATCTTGAAAAAGTCTGCTTAGTGGGCACTTTAGTATTAGGTGATTTGATTAGCTCCCGAGGAGGAGAAAGATCATTTTAATTTCTTAGGCTTAAGGAAGTAACATTAATGTGCCATACTGATTTTTTACCCTCAGTTGGCCTGTCCTGCTCACCTTTTAGGGTTATGGAAGTTAAGTATTCATAACAGAAGCTCCAAGTAAGAATAAAAATTATGGTTTTGAATTAGATCATTCAGAACCCAAGTGTAGGAAAATTAGAAAGTACAGTGTATAGGAGACACAGGAACTGAAAATATGCTGCTATCACAGTGTCATTGCCTCTTCCTGTTTCATTTAGCATCAGTAATGAGTGTTGGGGACTACTGAAGAGAGAGAGAGCAGAGGCAGAGCCCAGGAAATTGTTCTAAGACATTAAAATGAAACGAAGTTAAACCAGAAAGTAATGAGAACATTTTACTAACATAATTCACCAAAATTGAAGGGGCTTTTTTTCCCATTCAAAATGAGCATCAGAAGATGCTCATTTTGGGGGGTGGGAGGGAGGGAGACAAAGAGGGAAGAGATATGGGAACATATATATATGTATAACTGACTCACTCTGTTATAAAGCAGAAACTAACACACCATTGTAAAGCAATTATACCCCAATAAAGATGTTAAAAAAAAAAAGGGGGGGGGGGAAACAATTTCTACCATATAACACAACACATTAACATCTTTGAACAATATTATGAGGCATAGAATATTTATTTATTAGGCTTTGTTTACATTAGACCAAGTCAACAAGTTCTTTAGGTTAAATGATTATAAAATGAATAAAATGATCATTCTCATGGAAATTAGCTGGGGATAATGGAGACAGCCCATTTGCTATTTTTTTTTTTTCTACACAAGTTGATGTGAATCATACATTCATCCTAAAAACCACTTGATAAAGTACTACTTTCCTTCAAATGAACATAACAAATTAAGTGTTCTGACCCCAAAAGTTTAATATAGTCCCTTTCACTAGATATTTTACCATATCAACTTTTGAATGCTACACTCAAATTATTAGACTATTAAAAAGAAAAAGTTAAAGGCCACTGGGATTTGGAAGCTCACAAGCCAATAACGCTAATAGTAATAGTAATAATAAAACAACAAAAATAATAGTAATAACTCAAAAGAGACACGAGACACGTGTGAAAATTTTTAAATAAAAAACTTTTTTCATGAATTTCATATTCGACTTTTTGTTTATTAAAGAAGAAACTAAAATAAGAGAATGTGGCAGATTGTATGTTCCAAAAATGACCACAGCAATATTTCAGTTCACAAATTTTCTTTTGGAAGCGTGTAAGTTTTCATCAAGTGGTGGAGTTAATTGTCCTCTCCTTCTGAATCTAGGTGGGACACTGTGACTGTTCCAGTGAATAGAATGGGCTGGAAAGGAAAATGCTGAGTGACTTCCAAGGCTAGATCAAAAAGGGCCACACAGATATTCTGAGATATTCTGAAAATTAACCCCTCTCTCTCTCCCTCTCCCTACCTCTATCTATTTCTTTCTTTCTCTTTCTCTTTCCTAGGGCTGAGGAAGACCTGGCCATATTGAGAGGTTGCATATAGACCTTCCAGCCAACAGTTCCAGAAAAGTTTCAGTTGACATCCATCCTTAAGCATTAGACATGTAAATGAATGAGCACTCAGATGATTTCATCTCCTAAACTTTGCACTGCCTCAGTCCCGTGCAAATGTCAGGTTGATGCATACAATAAAATCTGTTATTGTGTTAAGCCACTCAGTTTTGTTGTAATTGTTTATGTGGTCATAGTAACTAGAACATAGAGCAGCAAGCATTCTTATTGTTTTTCTGCTCCTACAGTATAAAAATAAACTCCATAACAGCAAGAACAAAATCTGTTTTATTCACAGCTGCTTCCCCAATGTGTGGCACATAGTTAAAGAGAAATCAGGTGAATTAATGAATAGAACTTTGACTAAACTGTTTCAATACCAAAACTTACAAGAATGTTGTGATGCATCTCAATGTCTTTACTGTCTCAAAATGCCTTAAATATTTATATTAGAAAGAAAGTCTCTCTCTTTTTGTTTACTGTTACATATTGGATTTTTCTTAGAAGCCAGTCAATTTGCTGGGAAACATCGATTAATAATAGCATAAAAGGGTCAAAATGAACCCTCTCTCATGCCTTCCCCAGCCTTGGAACAGATTGTTCTTGCTTGGAAAGCAACTTCTCATTTACCTTCTTCAAACTCTCTCGAGGTTTTTCTCCTCTTCTTGAAAGCTGATGTCACCTAAACCTTCTCACTTACACACATTTTTACACCTTTACTGCTTTGTATGTATATTTATTTTTTTATGTAGTTTGCTTAAGGTTGATTAACTTAACCATCCTGCATGTGATTTTTCAGTACTTTTCAAATTTAGAAGACACTAGCAATATACAAAATGTCAGAATGAATCCATGTGTCTGTGTTCTATTGCCTCAATCATGTATCAGGTTCCTCTGGCAATGAGGCAAATAGAGCAACATTAGTATTTTCTACAAATTTTAAGTAGCATCCCACTATCTGCCCTCCATCCCAATAGTCACATTCCTCTATTATATGTAGGACAAGTGGTTTCGCTCATATTTATTGCTGAGTCAGCCAATATAGCTGCTTGCTTTTCTGCTTCAACCTGATCATCTAGTGTTGTCCTTTGCTAGATTTCATCACTGTTCTTTCATTCCCCTATATTTACTCTAACACCAGGTGGTTTTGTGTGGCAGACCTTTCTAAAGGTTAGGAAGTAGCAGAATGCAATTACCACATAAGGCTGGAAAGAATTGTAAACCCAGTGTTAGACACCACTCTTCCTAGAACTGCATTATACATTTCCCAAGGAAGGTGATTTTTCACTCCCTATTTGTTCTCTTAAGACTCAGGTCCCTGGTCATGTTTCTAGGGCCTCTCCTTTCTCTTTGATAAGCCCCAGTTCACACTGTAGTTATTTTCCAACCACGTATCCAAGCTTCCTATCCACATCTGAAAACCTACAAATTATTATTATGGTTCTTGGCTTACAAATAAGAATGAGACTCATTTCTTGGGTGCCTGAATTCCTTACCAATGCAAAAAAGCTTATAATGGCTTGGAAAAAATGGTGCTTTTTAGAGGAAAGAGAGAGATGAGATCTTTTCTTGTAGGTAAGATTAATGGCAATAATATCATCTATGCAGTATAGAAATATATATTCTGCTTCTTTTGTCATCCTTCTCATGTCATCCTTCTCATGCATTGTTAAGTATTCTGAATGCAGTGAATATGTGAAAAATAATAAACGACTAAAAGTAAGGATAAGTCTGAAAATGTCCTAGAAATTTATTTTGTGATTAAGGTTAAGACTGGTATCGTTGAACAGTTTCACTGAAGAGAAAGTGACGAAATTATTCTCAATCCTTAAGTATTGTTTATCAGCTAAAAATGTGAGAAAGAAAAATATTTCAGGAATTTCTCTCAAAAAATATGAGTTTGAAGATGAGATAATTCTATAGCTTAAAAAGAGTTTTTAACAGATTCATTTATATAAGTGTAAAAATATAGAGTCTGTATCTCAAGTTTTAGAAAAATCTTATATCCTTTTATTAATATTTGCATGTAGGAAATGAGGAAGGCCATCTTGAGCCTGTGACTGGGTAATTATCATTCTTTGTTCCTTAATACACCAAATTAGAGCTCTGTTTTATACATGGATCTAACTTTTAGTCATCAGAGAGAGAAGTCTTGTGAACGAGTGAGCAGGACAAAACCTTGTGACCCTCAGGTCATAGAAAAGACTGCTACGTTACAACCCCAAATACACTATTCACATCACAGCTGTAACGAGTGAGTATGAATTAACAAACTTTAAAAGGCTTTTTATAAGATGTTTTAATAACATATATTTGAATAGGATAATATTACTTGCAAAACAATACATTAATAATCTATCTGTTTTGGGGTACTAATTTCCTTTCTCTATTTAGGTTACATTGTATACTTCTGTAATGGAAACTAATTTCTTCATTAATATCCAGAAGATGGAACATACTACTAAATATACATTTATCAGTACCAGCAGATATTGAAGAGGAAGTAGAAACAAAACATGCCTTGTTGAACTTGAATTATAACTTAATATATTATCATTAAAAATGTATAGTCTAAGTAAAAAGAGAAAGCCCCTATTACACTATATAAAGGGAATCTATTAAGAGTGAAGTTTCTCAACTCCCTATTCCCACCCATACATATTCACTTTCCTATATCTGCATCCACCCTTCCTTTTTTTGCTCCATATAATGGCTAATTCCATATGCAATGCTGTTTTCCTGACCCAAGTGCTATCCTTGTTTCTTATGTATTTTTAACATCTCCCTCCCTATTGACAATCTCTTGATTATTAAATCTATTCACAAGTTCCTCACCTTGGTACATACTTCTAAGTAAAACAAAATAAAGCAATCTCTTTCCATCTGCATCTTTCAGGTACTACCATTTAGCTCTACATTCTTACAGTTAATCTTTCGAGAGTCTTAAGTCAGTAAATCTTTAGACTTACTGACTTTCACATACTCACGTCTATTCTTCACCTGAGAATACTCTATATTTCTTCTTTCCCAAATCTATACAATCCAGCTTTATCATGGACATCAATCCTCTATATTGCCTAATCCCAGTGTGAATGACTCAGCTCTGATCCTCAATGAAATCCATAGAATCTGGCATTGTGGACTAATTCTCACCATCAAAACTTTCTCCTTACTCATCTTCCAAGATGAGTGCATATGTGGAGCAGAATCCAAATGAACAGTAGTTAGTTTCAAAATAAAATTACCTTACACATCCAAGTGTGTGCTTGATAAATCAATATATGTCGCATCTAGTTATGAGTGAAGTGAAAGAAAGAGCTGTGAATTAAATCCAGAAATATAGAATCAAAACCTGTGACAGAGAATTAAAGAACTTTAGAGCTAGAATGGGTCATTTTATAGAGAATAAGATTGAGGACCATAACCTTGCCAAGTTCACACTTACACTGAAGAGCACTGAAATTTATATGCCCTGGATCCCATTTCATTTTTTTAAATCTTATTAATCAATTACTGTATTTAATTATTCGCCTTTACCTTATTAAGATAAATACATTATGGGAACCAAATTTCTGAAAATTCCATTAGTAAATTTTATCTTACGTGAAGGGACTATATTGATCCAATTACAAGATTTCAGAAATTTCTATAGTTATCAAAATAATGAAGAAGTTGAGAGAGCTGGCATACTTTGGATTTTTGGTTTTATATAACACATTTTACTGTACAAGCAGGAAT
>NW_006793099.1:1319428-1344248 GCF_000442215.2 Lipotes vexillifer
TTCTAAATTAGGCACTGGTGCAGCTAAAATGTATTAATAAACTAATATAGATGTCTGATCATTTTTATCATAAAATAAAAATATATAATTTTTATAGGCTGCTATACACTGACAGGTGATATATGTGGACTCTATTGAAAATAAAGTATAATACAAAACAGAAACTGTATGGCTGTTTTAAACATTTGAATTCTAGAATCTCATATATATTTTCATTTGTAATTTGAACTGAATAGAAATATCACTGGCATATATAAAGAATCTAATGTGATCTCTTTCTTTCTCCTTCTATCTCTTTCTCATAAATGCCACTTTCATCTTGGAGCCTTTCCTAGTTAGAGTGAAGTCACAGCCTTATGACACAGCAACAAATATTTCTTATATCCCCAAATATTACTTTACCACTGATTTTGCCGCCTTGTATGTATTATAATTGCATCTTATTTACCAAAGATAATTCTAAATAATTGTTCTATAGATACATCTAAATGTTCCTCTCAATTTTATACAATAGCATGTAGGCATGTTTGTAAAAATGTGCAAAACAACAGAATTATCTGTAACAATGTAAAATTCAAAAGTTTATAACTTGTTATAACTTGCATACCTATTTAAGGCTCAGTCAGTTACCACACAGAAAAAAAAAGTGCATGCCAAGTCTGTAGGTAATAAAGCATGCCTGGATATAGTAAAATAAATCACCACAGGAAGATGAATCATTGAATGAAAGGTGAAAGAACTTCTCCTTGTGCAACAATCAGGAATTCACTGAACAAAACAAATTATCCCCTATCAGCCATTTAAATAGTGGCCTCAGAGAAATAAAAGAATTTTAAATATAAAAGACTCCTGTAAAATGTATATAGGTAACTGCTTAGCACATCAGATGGCAGAATAATAAATTTCATACTCCTTAAGCTTATTCCAAAAAAGTTTCAATTGTATTAAAATAAAAATACACTAAAGGTTTTTTAATATGAGAACATTTCCTTAAATTTGATTTATTCTTGAATAAATAAATCAAATGGATTTGGAAGAAAGAACTCTTTATGTTGTAAAGGTAATGGCAAGATGAGCTAACTATGAGTTCCAGCTAACAAAAAGTAGCATAATTTTTACCTACATATGTTTCTTGCAGTTAAAATAAATTTGGTTAGATCACCTAAAATCACAGAGTGTGAATTTCTTAAATGATGATCTAGATATATACTGGATTTTTAAATAAATGTAGTGAAGTTAGAATTTCCATGAAGGATGAAACATAAGGTTGCAAAAACCTTCGAATTACAACATCCATGGTCTTGTGTCTGTTTCCATTTTTGAATAGTTACTGACAAGTACCTTCCTTTTAATTCTTTCAGTTAAACCACATTTTGTCACTTCCGGGGAAACGAAAATATTATTTTGTGCATCATTAAAAGAGAGAGATAAGTTGTGCTTGATTCATAAACTAAACTCACTTATCTCACAGATTCTCCCATATGGCTTTGGGTAAGCCTCAGCTGTGCAAGCATTCAGTCACTGCAAAATAGATCAGGGTTTTCTGCCTTAGATTTAGGCTGACCTTGAGTTCTGTAGGACTCCTGAATTGCCAAATCAATTATAATGTTCCAAAATCACCTTGGCTCCCTCCCACACTATCCTCCTTTCTCTCTTGTTTATGCCCAAATATATGCACAGGGAGCTAGACAATATACCTTGAGAAGCCAGACAGGATGTCAGCCAACCATGGCTCTTTTGAGCTTAGCAAAGAGAGAAGATATATCTCCTGAATACTGCACGTCTTGCCAAAAACCTCTTCCATTTGCCTTCTTCCCTGAAATCCATAATTATGTTTCCATTTTTAGACTTTCTACAAAATTTGTTGCCAGGCCAATAATTCTCAACATTTGTGCTATCACAAAAAACTTATTATGTATATGGAACAATAGGATAAATGGAGGGCCCCTGGCTTTCCTGAGGCTGAGAGATTCATATCTCACACACTTTGAAAAGCTCTGACTTGGAAAAATGATCAAACAATATACTGCATATGTTTAAATTATTTCATATATAGTGTTCCGATGTACTTTTTGAGAGCATCCTCCATATTTTTATTTCCCATATTCACCTATACACTACTGGTTCCATAGTAGAGAGAGACAGAGGAGAGCGAGCGAGAGGTTATCCAAACTCCTTTATTTATTTATATAAATTTATTTATTTTTGGCTGCGTTGGGCCTTTGCTGTTGTGCATAAGCTTTCTCTAGTTGTGTAGAGCAGGAGCTACTCTTCATTGCGGTGCACGGGCTTCTCATTGTGGTGGTTTCTCTTGTTGTGGAGCATGGGCTCTAGGCACATGAGCTCAGTAGTTGTGGTTTGTGGGCTCTAGAGTGCAGGCTCAGTAGTTTTGGCACGCGGGCTCAGTAATTGTGGCGCACAGGCTTAGTTGCTCCGCGGCATGTGGGATCTTCCTGGACCAGGGCTCGAACCCATGTCCCCTGCATTGGCAGGCGGATTCTTAACCACTGTGCCACCAGGGAAGTCCCTCCAAACTCCTTCAATAACTATAACTGGTTTTGCTTGATGGGCAAATTATAAAAGTTCATTGCTTCCCACAGTCAGCACCTATACTGTAACTTTAGAAATCATATATTTGTGTTGGTTTTATCATAACTAGAAAACATAATTTTAATGAATTTTATTTTTGGCTTTATGTTTAAAAGCATAATTGCACTCTCAAGAGCAGATTAAGTGCATAGCCTATATTCAAAAACTCCTACAAGCCACTATGCTGAATAGAATGATTTCACCGTAAATTGTTATCCTCCCCAACTCTCTCCTTCCCAGTAAAGCTTCTGATAAATGCTTTCACTGAGTGGTCGTGAAATTTACACCTTTGATCCTTCTATCAAAACTGATTATACAGTGTGTAATACTCAGAACAATTTTCATATAATTATTACGACATTTACCAGAGTAATGTTCCTGACATTTACCACAAATTGTACTATTTAGATTCTGGATATTGGACCTTTTTTTTCCTTCAAATAACCCTGAAGTATTTGCTGTCATAGTAAATTGTACATACTGTACATATATTTTGATTAGTTTTGCAATTTCTTTTTTTTTTAAGTTTGATAACTTTGTGCAGGAATCCATGGTATAAGATTAGGTAGAATTTTTATTGAAACTGGCATTTCTCTGATAACCTCCATTACTTAGAAGGTGGCCAACTTTCTTATATACATTAATTGTAAAATGTCTGTGAACTTAGCTTGCAAGTGTAAAATACAGAGAAGATGAAATACCAAATTCTCTCTCATAAGCTGTCAAGGAGGAATAATGAGAACCATTTCAGTAGTCCATTCACTCTACGGCATGATTTCAGAGCTTGTTGCATTTGTTTGTGCTGCTGATTTTTAAAACTGACAATAAAGCTCTGCTTTTAATTATATAGCCTTTTTATTACAGCAGTGTACACAGTATGGTAGCATTTTGAACAGTTCTGTAAACTTCTGTGACAATAACAGAGTTTCCCTAAAAGACCCTTAACCATTAAAAATGTTTTCTAGGTAATTATAAACTGCATGGGCAAGTGACAGTTGATGGGATACAGGAGGAAGAAAAAAAATGAGGTCATGAGATCTGAATTCCAGATATACGACTGCTTTACTAAACTCTTACAATTTTACCTTAAAAATAAGAGTTGGTCATGTGGTCTCTACAGTCCTGAAAACCATAAAATTACTTTTCTCCAGAGGCCAAAAAAATGTGATCAAATAATCAAAATAAATCCTATACATATTCTTCCTGTTTAAGGAGAAATGGAAAAGTACTATGCCAGGATGAGTAAACCGTTTGTTTCATGGATCTAGGAAGATAATTCAATTGAGCAAATGCTAATTTATAACCTCCTATGTGCTTAGTGTGTCAAAGGCATGACATTCGTCTAAGCTGCTATTCCAGGGTCCTGGGAAAACCCATCATTCTACTATACACCCTGTGAATGATTTTAAATAAAAGCCCCCCCCCCTTTTTTTTCCAATTTCACTTCTGAAGGATAATGGGAACAATATCAGCTTCTAATTGTTCCACAGGAATTGTAAGAAAATTCAATAAAATGGCATGGAAATAAATTTTAAAATGCATATTGAAGCAATCTGAAATATGCGATAGAAAAGTAAACTAAGAACTAAAATTGTATTTCTCTGTATAAAAATTCTCATTATTTTTCCCCAACATTATGGAAATAATATTTGGATAAAAAATAAATAAAAATCCAAGCTCTGCCCTTCCAGCTGTATGATATTTGATATGATAATCTATTTAAATTCTCTGAGCCTCATTTCCTACATCTGTAATAAAAGCTAATAAAAATGTACTCAATACTTGGGTGGGCATAAAATATAAGTGTATAAAGCTCCTTGTACTTACTAAATAGCTAGTAAAATTTCCATCCTCTTTTCCCTTGACAAAATTATATGAAAGTGGTGAAGGATCCTTTAATCTGTCTCAATTTCAAAGCAGTATAGTGTAGGTTATTCCATACCCATTATAGTTTTAGAGATTCCCAGGGGATGTTTACACTCATTCTTAGTCACTTGTTTCAGTTTACTAAACCACATAAGTAAGCAGTTCTTTCTTCTGCCTAGTATATAGTGAACCTGCAATAAGGAGAACATATTTTCCTGCATTGCCCTCAGGTTGTCAGATTCCACTTTACAATGCCTAGTGTTTATTCACCTAGGGATACATTCATATACAATCTTTTTAGTATATAGTAAGTTCTTGAGGTGAAAAAAAGAAGCAGTAATGAGATAATCCAAACAACGTCTATATTTGATTTTGGATTCCATTAGTTTTGGCTTTTCTTCAGATTTACATTCTTAATTATGTTTTGCTCAGGCTAATATTCAAATTAGGTTGATTCCCTGAGCATAATTATCAATGGTAGGGGAAGACAGCTTAGAAGAGTGGAGGGTGATTTGAAAAATATCTGTATTTTTCACTAATAATGCAAACATGAAAGAAATGTAATTACAGGTAATTCAAACATTAGATAGCCCACATGTTGAAAAACAGATGAATAAATCAGCTATCAAAATGCAAATAAAATATACATTTCTGCACTTAATTACTACTTAGAACTCAGAATTCATTTCATGTGATGCTGTGATTATTCCATTATAATAAAAATCCCAAACCCTGGAGAGAAATTATTTATTTGTGCCAATGGAAAGCAGTATTAGCACAGACATATGAGTTTTTCTTAATTCTGTGGTTTTTTTCATACTGAACAATCATATCATAGTTGGAACATCAGAATTAAGCTTTCAACTCACAAGTTGTTGGGCTTCAGAAAAAGTATTTTGGTAGGAGATGAGAAAAGAACTTAAGTTCTGAGATGGGACAGAAGAATATTTAGAAAAGAATGAATGGTTTAAATATTTAAATAATTTTCTGCATGGCAAATTTTGGTTTGAAAAATTGGCAATGTGCTAAGTAGGCAGTAACTAAGGTTCACATTGCTGCCCACTAGCATTTAATTCTAATCAACTTATGATCTGTCCAATAGGAGCAATATGATATGGCAAAACAGGATCCTGAAAGTCATTTCACACTTAGCTGCCATTCCTCTTCCTAGAGTACAAA
Source organism: Lipotes vexillifer (assembly GCF_000442215.2). Classification (NCBI taxonomy): domain Eukaryota; kingdom Metazoa; phylum Chordata; class Mammalia; order Artiodactyla; family Lipotidae; genus Lipotes; species Lipotes vexillifer. Next base: position 1,325,063 of record NW_006793099.1, read on the forward strand.
ACGATTGTACAGGTCCCCTGTCAGTTTTCATTGTTGCTCACTGAATTACTCTGACTTTTCTTCTACGTCCTTGAATGCTTATTCTTTGGACTCTTGCTCTTATCTAAATTGTTCTCAAATGCAGTGCAATAAATAATTACATACAGACAGAAGTAGAAAACTAAGAAGTAATCTCACAGTGAAAAGTTGAAGTTGACAGCACAGACATGAAGGTAGTTCGGTCTTTGGAAAGGGACGTTTTAGTTTTTGTGTTAAGAGTAATATTGGAGTTTTGTCCATATCTTGGCCAGTTGCAGTGATTGCACCACTAAAGGTAGGCAAGGGCTGGGTTGGGATTTTACAAACAGTGAAGTTCAAAAAATTCAAGAGGGCAAAAGTATAATTTTATTTTTCCATAAAGTACACTTAATAAAGCTCTCAACATTCTGCCTAATAGCACTTGGTCTACTCACAAGTAAATTCAGTCCAAAGAGGCAGAACTCACTAAATTTTGTCCCAGGTTATAGGTGTACCAAGATATTGATTCCTTAAGACACTAAAGCCTTTGGAGGAGGTCTGAGGTAACAGAACTCTGGAGTTGCTTGTTTCACCTATGTGCAGTCTTCTCCATTTACATTGGTAAACTGTACAAGTATTACCACTTTCTACCTATGATTGATATAGTAATAATATTTTAGAAAGCTCAGGAGTAAGGTTTTTTGTTGCTATCCCTCTAGCAAGATATCATGTCAAGGTTCATTCACCAACAAGTCAGGATAAGGTTTGTGTAAGCTTTTGAACTTCTTAAAAACTCACATGCTCAGGTGAGTTAAATTTGTGTTTCATCATCCCTTGGTAGTCAGTTTAAAGAATAAAATTGATCCAAACCTCACGATTTCAAGTTGCTGTGGCCAGCTTTATGAATATTGAACAAAGTAAATGTATTTTAGCACTTATTTTTCCTCATAGTTCTGGAGGCTAGAAGGCCAAGATCATGGTGCCAGGAGGGTTGGTCAAGCCTCTCTCCTTGGCTTGCAGATGGTGCCTTCTCACTGTGCCCTCACACTACCTTTTCTCTAGAGAAAATCAAATGACTACTTATATGTGAGTCTATTTCTAGACTCTCTATTTTGCTTCACTCCCTTATGTTTCTACCTTACACCAGTATCACACTATGTTGATTATTGTAGCTTTAAGATGTCTTGAAATCAGGTAATGCCAATCTGCAAACTTTGTTCCTGTTTTGACTATTCCAATTCATTTGCCTCATCAAATAAATTTCAGAGTTAGCAGATCAATTTCTTCAAAAAGCCTATTAAGATTTTGATAAGCATTACATTAAATTTATGGATGAATTTGAGGAGTACTGACATTTAATAACGTTGCATTTTTTAAAAGCATGAACATGGTGTATCTCTTGAATTATTTAGTTTTCTTTAATTTTCCTCAACAATGCTTTGATATTTTAAATGTATGTGTCTTCAAATTTTTCCATAAATTCATCCCTAGTTTTTTTATGCTGATAATATAAATGGAATTTATATTATCAATTTTTTGTATCAATACTTGTTAATATTATAGAGAAATATAATAGAACTTTGGATATTGACCAAGTATCCTGATATCTTACTAATTTCACTTTTAAGATTTATCAGTGATTTTATAGTTTTCTACATATACAATCATGTCATTTACAAATAAAGGATTTAAAAGTTTACTATTTTCTTCCTAAAGTGTATAAATTTTACTTAATTTTCTTGCATTGTTCACTGAAAAGACCTCCAGTATAATATTGCATAAAATGATGAGATTACTCAACTTTGCTTTGATCCTCATCTTAGAAAGCAGTCTTTTTCCATTGATTATAATGATGGCTGTAATTTTTCATAGTAGCTCTTTATTAAGCAGCAAAAATCTCATTTATTTCTAGTTTGCTGAGACTTTTTATCATTAATGGTTCCTGCTTTTTATCAAAAGTCATATTTTTTGCATAAAATACTATATAGTTTTTGATCTTTGAATCAATTAATATGGCAAATTCCAATGACTGATAATATGGATATAAAACCAATATTTCTTTCTAAAATAAACTTTACTTGCTCATTATGTATTATCATTTTTATACAGTGTTCAGTTTGATTTCATAATGTACTTTAAGGATTATTGCATTTTTGTGTAGGGATATTAGTTTGTAGTTTTCTCCTTAAGATTAGTGTATAGGGCTTCCCTGGTGGCGCAGTGGTTGAGGATCTGCCTGCCAATGCAGGGGACACGGGTTCGAGCCCTGGTCTGGGAAGATCCCACATGCCACGGAGCAACTAGGCCTGTGAGCCACAACTACTGAGCCTGCGCATCTGGAGCCTGGGCTCCGCAACAAGAGAGGCCGCGATAGTGAGAGGCCCGCGCACCGCGATGAAGAGCGGCCCCCACTCGCCGCAACTAGAGAAAGCCCTCGTGCAGAAACGAAGGCCCAACACAGCCAAAAATAAATAAATAAATAAATTTAAAAAAAAAAAAAAGATTAGTGTATAAATTTGGGGGACTGGAGTAACATAAAGATGTTGATAATGTTACCTTAATATGCTTTTAAGGTCTGTAGGATTTGCAGTAATGTTTTAGGCATATGTACATCTATTATTGCTGTGTCTCCCTGCTGAATTAACCCTTATAACGTTATGATATTTTCCTATTTTCCTTTGATAATACTTTTTTTCCTATTCTTTTTCAAATTATTTTCCCATTTACATTATTCCCTGTGCTATACAGTAGGTCCTTGTTGGTTATCTATTTTAAATATAGCAGTGTATACATGTCAATCCCGAACTCCCAGTCTATCCCTGCCCCCCCATCTTTCCCCCTGGTAACCATAAGTTCATTCTCTAAGTCTGTGAGTCTGTTTCTGTTTTGTAGATAAGTTCATCTGTATCATTTTTTTTAAGATTCTGCATATGAGATATCATGTGATATTTGTCTTTCTCTGTCTGACTTACTTCACTTAGTATGGTAATCTCCACATATTGAGAAATCATCCACATACAAATATGGTATCAAAACCAGCAATTGTGAGAGGGGGAGAACACAAATGCAGGATATTGGAAATGCATTTGAAATTTAAAGCCCAGCAACTTAAAACAATCTTGTTTATATATAGACTGCTATATAGAAACCTCATGGTAATCACAAACCAAAAATCTACAATAGATACACAAGCAAAAGAGAAAAAGGAATTGAAACACAGCACTAAAGTTAGTCATCAAATCACAAGAGAACAAAAGAGGAAGGGAAGAAAAAGGACCTACAAAAACAAATCCAAAACAATTAACAAAATGGTAATAAGAACATACATATCAAAAATTCCCTTAAACATAAACAGATTAAATGCTCCAACCAAAAGACACAGAGTGGCTGAATGGATACAAAATCAAGACCCGTATATATGCTGTCTACAAGAGTCCCACTTCAGAGCTAGGGATACATACAGCCTTTGATAATACTTTTTAACTTGAAATATTTTTTTCTAAAATTAATATACCACTCAAGCTTTCTTATACTTATTGTTTATATGGTGTACCATTGTGCAACTTCTACTTTAATTTTTTGTCAACAGAGAATATATTCTTTAATATTTCAATATTTTAAAATATTTGATTTATTGAGAATTATTTTACAGACAAGTGTATGGACTATCTTATTAAATATCCAGGTGTGCTTGAAAATAGCCTGCAATTCTCAGGTTTTGCATGCAATATTTTACAAAATTCACTAGTTCACTGACATTGTTCAAATATTCTATATACATATTGATTTTTTGTTTATTTGTTTTATCCATATATATAAACTAAGAGGATTATATTATAAAACACTAGTAGATTTTGACTCTACTCTTTCAAAAGGATCTAAACAAGACTGAGAAGAGGGGAGCAAAGATGGGGGCATTCTTTTTTACATGACATTGGAAAGGATCTAGATGTGAAAATACCTCTGCAGGTGGAGAGTAGAGACATTTCCTGAAGGAAGAAGTGGGTGGGATCCAAGACTGAGGAATTGACTGAGGAATTATTTTTTTCTTAGACTTTACTTATTTTATCAGATTTACTTAATCTATAATTTAAAAATAGTGTGAACTCCAAAGCAGGCTGGTGTTGGGGATCTGGAGATTGACTAGTTGGGGAGAGACAGCAAAGGGACATTATTCATCACCGTCATCTTAGGGAGGAATTGGTAATGATGAAGGTGGGTAAGGATAAGGACCAAAGTGGATTCCTATTAGAGGGATGATCACTACCTGCTCCACAAATAGGTACCACCTGGTATCAGAACAAACTAAAGGCAAGAAAGACAATGATACAGAATTTCTTATATGGTAGCAAAAAACATACTTTCAAAATGAATGAGATTCTTCCATCTCTGAAAATAAACAAATGGGACCTAATTAAACTTAAAAGCTTTTGCTCAGCAAGGGAAGCCAATGACAAAATGAAAAGACAACCTACTGAATGGGAGAAAATACTTGCAAATGATACAACCAATAAAGAGTCAATATCCAAAATATATAAAGAGCTCATACAACTCAATATCAAAAAAACAAACAAATTAATTAAAAAACGGGCAAAAGATCTGAATAGACATTTTTCCAAAGAAGATATACAGAAGGCTAACAGGCACATGATAAGATGTTCAACATCATTAATCATCAGAGAAATACAAATAAAAACCTCACACCTGTCAGAATGGCTATCAACAAAAAGACCACAAATAACAAATGTTGACAAGGACGTGGAGAAAAAGGAACACTCATACACTGTTGGTGGGATTGTAAATTGGTGCAGCCACTGTGGAAAACAATATGAAAGTTCTTCAACAGACTAAAAATAGAACTACCATATGATCTAGCAATTGCACTCCTGGATATATATAAGAAGAAAATGAAAACACAAATTTGGAAAGATATATGCACCCAAATGTTCATAGCAGCAGCATTTATAATACTCAAGATATGAAAGCAACCTAAACTCCCATCAACAGATGAATTGGTAAAGAAGATGTGAAATATATATATATATATACACACACACACACACACATATATATATCTTAAAATACACACACACACACACAATGGAATACTACTCAGCCACAAAAATAATGAAATTTGCCATTTACAACAACATGGATGGACTTGGAGGGTATTATGCTTAATGAAATAAGTCAGACAGAGAAAGACAAATACTGTATGATATCAATCATATGTGGAATCTAAAAAATAAAAGAAACTTGTGAATATAACAAAAAAGAAACAGATTCATAGGTATAGAGAGCAAACTAGTGGTTACCAGTGGGGAGCGGGAAATGGGGAGGGGCAACATAGGGGTAGGGTATTAAGAGGTACAAACTACTATGTATAAAATATATAAGCTACAAGGATATATTGTACAGCACAGAAAATATAGCCAATACTTTATAACTATAAATGGAGTATAACCTTTAAAAAGTGTATGTTACAGGTGTATGTTACACCTGAAACATACAGTACTGTAAATCAACTATACCTCAAAAATGTTTACAGTATTGAAAAAGACGAATAAGAGATCCTTCCATATTCAAGTTTTTCCTATTATCTCCTTAATTCTTAGAATAAATATATTAACTGTGAATTATCAATAATTTATAGAAAAGGAATCTGAAATTCAAGGTTAAGTATGTTAATGTCTACAGCTATAAAATAGCAGCACTGAATTTGATTTAAATAAGGTCAGACTCCACATTTCATTTTTCTTGTACAATACTACAGTATATGCAAAAGAATAGTCTTGTAGGCAAAGATACAAAATGCATTATACTTTCCAATAATGTTTAACTGTACAACTAGATCATATTTTGTATCTGTTAAATATTGGAATCATTTCGTTAATTATACTTAAGAAATTAATGACAAGATAAAGACAGATTCTTAGTAAGTAAGTGACCAATTCTGCCTCCAAGCAAAGAGCAGCACTCTTTGTTTTCTTTTTGGAGGGAACATGTAAACGACTGTATATATAAAGTAGCACAGAATTCATTCAGAGTAATTCAGAATAATTCAGAATAATTCAGCAAGCAGTATTTGAAGTCTTGGTTTCTTTTCCAAATTAGTGAGCTGTTGAAATGTCTCTTTAAAAAAAAAATTAATGATGAATGATTGATATGTAAAAATATTTCGTGTATACTACATGATGAATTTGAGGATAAGTATACATCCATGAAGTCATCACTATCATCAAGGCCATAAACATATCCAGCACCTCACAAAGTTTCCCACCACCCATTTTCTTCTCCATCTCCTTCCCCTTCCCCCTCTTCCTCTTCTTATTCTTATTTTGTGGTAAGAATATGTAACATAAGATTATGTTTTCTTAGCAGATTTTATGTGTACATCACAGTATTTTTAGCTATAGGTATTATTTGGTACAGTAGATCTCCAGAACTTTTCTATGTTGCACAGTTGAAACTTTGTACTTTTAGACCATTTACCTCCCCATTTCCTCCTCCCTTGCCAGCCCCTGGCAAACCACTATTCTACTCTCCGTTTCTATGACTTCAACTATTTTAGATTCCACATATAAGTGATATCATGCAGTATTTGTCTTTTCTGTGTTTGAAATTAAAAAAAAAATAATTTAGGAAGTTGAAGGATTCCAGGATCAAATTAAAAATGTAACTAAAATATTCTAACTGTATTACAAATGTGTGAAATAACTTCACTAAAGATGGTGTTGGTGGGAAAAGTGCTGAACTAAGTAGGTTTGGAAATTAAGTTTAAATGCCAAAGAATGTACATAGGCAGTGTATTTTAGTTGACAAATTGTTTTTCATAAGGATACATGTTAATTCTGATACCACTCTACATGTATACTGGAATTGAATAATTAAGTAAATGGTAAATGACAGGAACCAGGTTTCTTACTCTTGGAGAGGGGAGTGTACAGATAAACAAGGGGAGAAAACAAGAACGGTCCATGTAATAATGGATTAGAGTTAGAGACATCAGTGTGCACTCTTGTTTAAGTTAATATGGATGCAGTAGGTTATATATAAAAAATACTTATATTGTGCATATATATATATATATACATTTAGTATATATATTCATCTGTTAGCTGAGGGGATCCAGAAGCAGCAATACATCATTAGCAATGAATATCCTTAGTAACCATATTTTGGCTTTTAATACTATTCAATAAGAGAAACCAGGGCTCTTTGGAAATGTGGCTGATTCTAAAAATGGGGCAAGAAATACACAATCTGAGGCCGGAGTATCTTTCAGCAGCAGAAAGTAAGAAAGTGCTCCAAAAACCCCTCAATGAACAGAGTGTATCAAAGGGTCCCAGGATCCAAATGAAAGAGTTCCCAATGGCCAAGGCTGAAATAATTTAAGCAACAAAATAAAGTTGTACTGGATTATAAAACAAAATATAAAATAAATATCCCTGAGTCCATAATTATATAAATAAATGATTGAATAAATAAATAAATGGAGGAGAAGTAAAGAGACAAAAATCTTGAGGAAAATCATCCCCCCAAAAAATATTTAAAAGAAGCTTCACTCTCAAGGAGATAGAACATACACATGATTCCTTATGTATGGGTGCACATAGTGAATTCCTTCCAAAGAGTACAGATATAAAGTGGGTAAAAAGTAAAACTTTAGACTAGAGAAACCTGACAATTACCACCTCCCCCAGGAGTTCAAGTTTAACTTCCACAGTGATGTCACGTTGACAGTATGTACACTTGCTGTGATGTGTTGGGAATGGCACTTTACTTCTCTGGGCCTCCTCCCAAAAACCTGTACCCCCCACCAAGTCTGGTCATGAGAAAAACAACAAACAAATCCCAACTGAAGGAAAGTATACAATATACCTGACCAATATTCCAAAACTGTCAAGGCCATCAAAAACCAGGAAAGACTGAGAAATAGCACAGCCAAGAGAAGCATGCCCCCTGCACACACCACCACCTAAGGGGTGGGCAAACCCCCTGAGCCACCCCTCCAGCCTGACCCCTGGACACATCCCTACCCTTACACCATATAAGACACAAGCTAGGCTCTCCTTCCCCCCCAGGGAGTGAGCAGCAAGGGAACATGTTGCTTGTTCTCACTCCCCTCTGCTGCAGCAAGGGTCCCAATAAAGCCCTGCCTGAATTTCTTGTCTGGCCTCTAGTCAATTTCTATTGATTGGGGAAAGCCAAGAACCCTGGTCAGTATCACTAACATGATTAGTAACATGAAAAACTGTATGGGGTATATAAAGTTTTTCTCTTTCTACTATTTTATCAATTTTTCTGTAAATCTAAACCTAAAAAAATAAGCAAGTAAAATAAAATTTATTTAAAAGGAAGGAAGAAATGAAGGAAAGAGGGAAGGAAGGGAAGGAGGGAGGGAGGGATGGAAGGAGGCAGGAAGGAAGAAAAGCAAGAGAGGGAGAGAGGGAAAAGAGTCAGGGAGGCAAAGTACCCCTTTTTTATACCAAGCCTCTTCCTGTGTTCCTTTATGGCACAATTTCTAGAAGAGCTGCCTATAAATCACTAATGCCTTCATCTCCCATTTGTTTTTTAACTTACTCCAGTAGAGTTCCTTCTCATCACTACAATAAATTTGATCTATGGCACGAGTAACTTGTATCTGTCCAAATCTAAAGGTATGGTTTCTGTCCTTGCTGCATTCTTTGGCTGAGTAGCATTTTGCACAGTTGACTTCTCCCTCCTTCTGGAAGTAGGTTGTTTTGGTTTTCTTGTCCTCATACTCTTTAGTTGTTGCTGTTGCTGTTTTTTCCCCTTTTCAGTGGCCACTCCTTTTCTGCCTTTTTGCAAAATGTGGGGTTTTTTTTCCTGCTGGACTAGTAATTGGAATCTTCCAAGCCTTATCCCTAACTCTTTTATTCTTATATGTCCATATTTTATTTAGATGGGTATTTCCAAATGGTATTTATCTCCAGCCCAGATATCTCTCTTGTGCTCCATAGTCTTATATAAATGTCACCTCTTCAGAAAGATTTTCCCTGACCACCCAATCTGAATGTTTTCCTCAGTATTTCTACTCTATCATTCTATTTTTCATTTTATTGTTTTCAGTAGCATTTAACACTATCTAAAGATGCCTTGTTCCTATGTTTCTTGTAATGTCTGTCTCCCTCCTTTCTGACACTCCTGCTATCAGTTCCCCACTAACCATAAACTTCAGAGTTGCTACAACTTTGGCCATTTTCTTCACAATTTAATTCTTAGGGATAGTGCAATACAAAGAAGATAATGGATAATTAATAAACTAAATATACAGGTCTGGTATTATTAATATAAACACTTGTTAGATAAATAAACATTTAATATCTGTGGAGACAAGAAATCACAGAGATTGAGACTGAGACATATTTATCTATCATATTCTAATTTTTCAGAATTGACTTTTCCAATTAATACAGTAGTATATTTATTGCATTATAGCTCTTGGTATGTTTTCTGGTATCTGAACTATATCTCACAGACTGTGAATTTTGTTGCTTATTCTTAGTAGGAATGGAGAAGTGTTTGCTGTAATGAATGAAAAAGGAATTTAGCTTTGGAGTCAGATACCTCTAAGTTTTTTTTCTGTTTAATAAGTAGATTTAGTGATCTTTGACTTTATAAGGTTAACCTAAACTCTATTCTTTTCATTTTCGAAGCACATGCACATATAATTATTAATTAAAATATGCATATGATGCTATAGGAACCCAGTAGTGAGTGAACCACCCTGGCCCGATGGAATAAGGAGCCTTCTTAGAGTAGGTTATTTTTTAGAAGGGTCTTAAAATTTTAAGTAGAAATTTAGGAGAGCTTTGAAAGAACTGACAATGCAGAAAAAATAACATAAAATACCAGAACATATAGTGGCCCCTCAAAAACGAAATCTTGTTCCAGGGACACAGGACTGTCCCCTGTAGCTAGAACACAGGTTTTACACAGAGACTGAAGTAACATAACTTGTTATTCCAAGATTTTGGATTTATTAGTAAGGAGAGCACTTAACATTAAACAACTGTGCTCATCTCTCAATCATCATAATTTGCTCTGCATCGGTTGCATGCTGGACCACTTATTTGAATGTTTTCAGCCGACGGAAGGAGTGATAGACTACTGTGTGTCCCACAGAATCCATTATCTCATTACTTCTTTACTGTTACAGTGCATTCATTTCAGCTGACGATATCATTAGCCAGCTAAAATACTACACTGCCCCTCAGATTCTTGAGACTAGATGCAATCATGTGGCTAAGTGTTGGCCAATAAAATATTGCCAGGTTTAAAAAAATAAGCCTCACTTCTGGACATGCTCTTAAAAGGAATGGGCATGTCATCCATTTGCCCATTTTCTCCTTATGCTGGACTAGAGTGTGGACTTGAGAGTGGGTAGTGATGCAAGCATCTTAGCATTCAAAATGGAAGCCACATGTTTCAAGCTAATATTGAAAGCTCACTTCAGGCTCCATTTATCATCCTGGTTTGCTACAATTTACTTAGATTTTAGTGTGAGTACTACTCAATTTTAATTTTAATATTTATTTTTATTTAAAATACAATATCCCAGATTTCAATTTTTTTTCAATGGGAAAGCTGATCTAAGTAACAAGTCAACTACAAGCATACCTCAGAGATGTTGTAGGTTTGGTTCCAGACCACTGAAATAAGTGAATATCACAATAAAGTGAGTCACGCTTATTTTTTAGTTTCCCAGGGAATATGAAAGTTATGTTCATACTATAGTCTATTAAGTGTACTACAGCATTATATATAAAATAACAATGTACATACCTTAATTTAAAAATATATTATTGCTAAAAAATGCAAACCACCATCTGAACCTTCAGTGAATTATAATCTTTTTGCAACAGTAACATTAAAAAATCACCAATCAGATATCACCATAACAAATATAATAATAAGGAAAAAAGTTTGAAATATTCTAAGAATTACCAAAATGTGACACAGAGACATGAAGTGAGCAAATACTATTAGAAAAAATAAGGATGATAGACTTGCTTGATGCAGGGTTGCCACAAACTTTCAATTTGTAAAAAAAAAAAAAAAAAAAAAAAAGTAGTATCTGCAAAGTGCAATAGAGCAGAGCACAATAAAATGAGGTATGCCTGTATACTGTTGGTAATGGAGTGCCTAAACTACTGTATAATAAATATGTATATGATTTGCTTTTAAGTTTGCACAATTGTTTTCTTTGTTTTGTGCAAACAATATTGGTTTAATATGGCCCATTCTTCCCATTACCTTTATTGTGATGTAGACTTCCTGAGTTGAAAGTGTCTCTGCCATTAACTGTGTCACTTAAGTAATTTATTTAATCTTTATCCCATAATTTCTTCACCTATAAGGTGAAGATGACAGTAATACCTGCCTTGTAGGGTTTGTATGGGAATATAATGCATTAATGTATTATATAAAGGATGTAGCTCCTATCACATAGAAAGTCATATTTACTTGTTAATTATTATTATTTCTTTAATTGCATCCTAAGCTTAGAAAGTTATTTCTCTTCCAGAAGGCTAATAAATATGCTATTATGTCATGCTGTCTGTTCACAACTTTATTCTTGATGTAGAAATGTTTAATTAGTTCATGCTTCTATACATTTTAATGTATAGAATGATGTCTGAGTTTCAATTCGTTGTTTCTCTAAATAGCCAATCAGTTTTTTACATGATTTTAGAAAATATTTTTCCATTCTATAAGTTTCTTTTGTGCTTGATCTTACATTAATTTTTTTAAAGGTCTTTCTGGGGGTTCAACATTTGTCTAGGTTGTGATAGTTACAAAGTGTGATATAGGATTCCACCCATTTTCTGACATGGAATTAAAGTGGGACTTTAAACACAACTAACAAAATAGACTCTAAGACATGATTAGAATCTTAATGATGAGAGGAAAGCTAGCCTCAGGTCTGTTGACCTATGAACTGAGCATTAGGTAGAGTGGAAATGAGAGGTCTTCAATTCCTAATTTTATTCTACCTTACTCTACCTTATTTTCTGAAATTTCTAATATGTTAAATAAATGTAATTATTTGAAAAGCTGTAGTATAAAATGTAATGTCCCAGGTCTGTGCAGTGCTCAATTTGAGATATAATGAGTTTATTCTTATCTTGTGTACATTTTTTAGCTCTGAAAGAAGTCTCTGCCTAGCTCATGGTGGATACACTAGATTTATAGCAGTGATTCACTCCAGATCTGAATTACACTTCTTTTCCCAGTTTTGATTTTTCTGTTAACCTCTGAAAAGCATGCCAAGAAGTTATATGCATATAACTAAGCATAACTGTATAGCTTAGTTATGAAGGCATTCCTCTATCCTTAAAAGAGAAGTTGAGGACATATTTGACTTGCAAAGTTCACTCACAGGATTCTTTGTCATGCCATATTTGAAAGGATTGTAAAGATACACTCAATTTCTATGTTTTGAGCATACTTTTCCATTTAATCTGTCCTTAAATAAATATTTATTCCTTATGTAACTTCCTCCTCGGATTACGGAATCAGACAGAATATTTCCCAAGAAAAATATTCATAGTTTGAGGGATAAACACTAGATTTTAGATATGGCAACTGTCAAAAAACTAATACCATACAATTACTGCAATAACCACATACGGGGATGAAAGATGAAGTTACAGCAACATATCACATTATGTCCTAGGTGTTTGCTGAGCCCTTCTAACAATGTAAAACATACAAAATAAACATGATTCACAAAAATATACAAATTGTAGGCTCTTTATTTTACGTTCATAATTTTTAGAGTACTTAATTAGCCTTAGAGCAATTCAACAGGCAATTAGGAATTTGAACCCTTTCATATTTCTTTAGAATAAATGCTAAAGAGAGAATTTGGCATATAAAGTGGGAATACAGAAAGAAGAAAATATCCTTAAAATAATAAAAAGGCATACATGTAAATATTTATAAAAACTTCATAAATATATTTACAAGGGTTTATAATTCCTCTGTGATTAAAATTTATCTACAATCACAAAACTGTTTAGAAATGCCTAGATGTTTCAGGTGTAATGAGTACATGCTCATTAGTCTTGAAAAAATATCTTTCATGTGCATATTATTGCATTTACACATTAGAATTTGACTATGCATTTAAGTTCCCAAATGATACATTTTCTTTTCACAAAGTCATTTTCCTGGATGAAAATCTCAGCGCTATCGTAGCATACAAAAGTGCATTAGTTTAAAAATAAAGATGAATCACTTTTGTTTAAAAATCAATTTAAATGTTCTGAGGGAAACTGTATCATTGCTGCAATTCACACCTGTCAAAAATCACTTGTCTCTCTGAAAGGAAAAAAACTGACAGATTTAAAGACAATTTCTGTATTTGAATATTCAACTGCATTTTTCCTCTCACAGTGATTAATCATATCATAATTTGTCATTTAAAATATTTTAGGCACAAATATGTTAAATATAAATATACAAGAAACATTATATCCTTCACGATTCTTAGAAAGTACACATTTTATTCTTGAAAATAACCTGAGAGTTGAGTCAATTTATGTTATACACTCCATTTTTGTATTAGTAAATACACCAGTGTCTGTGAAATATTTTTTTTCCAGTACAATGAAAAGTCTGAATTTTCAAAGATCTATATGCTAGATACAGCAAGGTAGAATATTAAGAGCTTCACTTCAAAAATGAATTTGGAATTTTCCAATAAACAAAACTCACAAAATATTCCAGCTTTGGTCAAAGCACATTGTAAATCTGTGACCATTTTTAAATGCAAGATACTGAAAACCCCAAAGCAAAGGAAAACAAATAATTTAGAAAATGGATGTGTTCTTAAAGAGTTACTAAGAGTACACATCCTTGATCTAGATTTGCCATTAAAAATCATGGAAATTCCATGAGGGCTGTGTAAACCAACAGCATTTCGTGGAGATGCATTTATTTCCATCATTATCTCTTGTTGAAATTGAAACATTTATTCTAAGACCCAATCTCAAAATGCTTGGAAAACAAAAGGAGTTTATCACCACACAATTGACAGAGGCTAGTTGTTACATTCGTAGTGAGAGACAGAGTGGGGAATGATCTGTGTCCATACCTAAGGGGCTCTTAGATTTCAAATCAGGCATTGTTTACAGCCAAAGACTTTAAGAATGGGTAACTAAGTTTTCATAGCTAACACTCAGCAGTCTCACAGTCTCTTATACAAAGGAAATGAAAGATTTCTATCTGACACTGGGAAGAGTACAGAGATCACACAACATACAGAAGGATAACACTGAGGTTTAAGTTTCTTATTATGATACTGATTCATAGTTGATGGAAGAATCTTTTGGAAGAGCTGGGTAGCAGAGTATGGCTCGTGTGGTTTCAAATGATCCTTGTGGGATTCATCCCTGTCAAGATGCAGGGCTCAGGAAACCAAGCCAATTACTTTCTTGGAGCTCAATATAGTGAGCTCTCTAATGCTGTTAGGGAGAAAAAATACCTGCAGTTTCCTGGGTTTTGTGATGGAGAAAACTACAGCAAAAGTAAGAAGAGGTAAGCCACAGTGGCTGCAGCCATATTTCTAAATACAGCCCCATCAAGTGCACAGTAGTAGCAAGCCAGGCCAACTCCTGACAGATCTCCTGACATACAGATTTAGCCAGTAAAATACAGCAAACCATTTTTAGATTCAGACACTTTGTTATTTACACAGCCAACAAAAGAAAGAGTAGCAAAAGGAGACAACTCACCAAGTTCTTTGTCCCAGACACCAAAGAGGACGAAACTGAAATAAATAAAAGGGGCTAGATGACAATGCAATGCAAGCTTTGAACACCCTGTTTCTGAGAAGCCAATTCCTGAAGGCATTTATAGACTGCAATTATAACCCAAGGGGCACAGGGCAGAAGAAAGCCTCATATCTCATTAGAGATAAGAAATTGAGGGATTACAGCCTCCTATGGAATATAAGGAGGTGAGCAGAAATTGGCCTCAAAGCAGCTTTTCATAAGCTTTCCATCCTCTTGTGTTCCAGGAGGATGACAAGGTGTTGTTCTGCAAGGGCTCAGAAAAGCTGGGGTTCAAACCACACTGTCTGCATGACCTATATGAACACATGCAAGGCTACTAGGCTGCCACAGTGCAAATCTTCCCCTACAATGCCTATGAAATACTGAACAATTCTACTTACATGAGATATCTAAAATAGTCAAACTTATAGAAGCAGAAAACAGAATGGTGGCTGCCAGGGGATGGGGAGGGGGCAAGTGGGGAGTTACTGTTCAATGGGTATAAAGTTAGTTATACGAGATGAGTGAATTCTAGATATCTCCTGTACAATGTACATATGCTACATGCCTATGGTTAATAATACGTCTATGGTTGTACACTAAAAATATGTTGTTTAGATCTCATGTTGTGTTCCTATAACAACAACAAGAGGAAAGCAAAGGGCACAAAGAAGCTTTTGGAGGCGATGGCTATGTTTACAGTTTTGACTGTGGTGATGGTATAATCAATGTATGTATATGTCCAAATTCATCAAATCACATATATTCAATATATGAAGTTTCTTTTAATATCATTTATACATCAATAAGGCTACAAAAAAGGGGGGAGGGGACTTTTCACCTCCTTCCTTAAAGAGGTAAAGTCTGCTTCTTCAACATTTTAAAAAGGGTTAGTGTTTTGACTTGCTTTTGCTAATAGAAAAGACCAGAAGAGACAAGGTGCCAGTTCTGAGGTCAAGAGTCCTTGGATACGTTTCTCTCTCTTCTCTGGAATCCTATTTAATACCATCATGTGTGGTCAGATAACATTGTCACCAAAGACATCCATATGACATCACCCAACAAACAACCAACCTACATACAGCTGCATGAGTGAAGATGCTGAGATCATAACTGCCCAGCTGAGTCCAGCCCCAAATAATGAGCTGGGTGCATTAATTGTTTTAAGCCAGTAAGTTTTGGTCTGGTTTGTTTTGTGGCAAAAAGTAACTGATGCAATCTTGTATTCACCACAGTAGTAGAAAGGGTATTCTACAGAGATACCTTTGGGGGACTACCCTGGTGGCACAGTGGTTAAAAATCTGCCTGCTAAGGCAGGGGACATGGGGTCGAGCCCTGGTCCGGAAAGATCCCACATGCCATGGAGCAACTAAGCCCGCACGCCACAACTACTGAGTCTGTGCTCTAGAGCCTGAGAGCCACAAATACTGAGCCCACGTGCTGCAACTACTGAAGGCTGTGTGCCCAGAGCCCACGCTCCACAATAAGAGAAGCCACTGCAGTGAGAAGCCTGCTCACCGCAACACAGATTAGCCCCCGCTCACTATAACTAGAGAAAGCCTGCCCACAGCAACGAAGACACAACGCAGCCAAAAATAAATTAATTAATTAATTAATTAAAAGAAAAAAAAGATACCTTTGGGGCATAGAAAGTGTTACTGAATTATTTGAGAGATTTTCTCAGTTAAAGACAATTTTGTAATTTCCAAAATTAGTCACTTCAAATTAAAAAAAAAGTTTAACAACTTTCTTCTTTTGAATGTAAATATTTAGTGACTTCATTTCATTCTTTTATTTGCATGAACAATACTCCAGTACTGCAGCAATGATCAAAAGAAGTGCACGAGATATAATGGTGATTTTATTAAGACTCATACAATGTACTTGACTATTCGTAATGACTTCAAGCATCTCAAGCTGTGACTTAAATAACAAATAATTTTTAAAAAGTCTATTCATTACTTTTTTATTGTATAATGAAAGTCAGTGACCTGCAGAAAGTAATTTAATGAATTGAGACACGGATTTACAGGTGATGGTATAATCACTTTTAAGTTTACCCCTTCATTTTAATAATAGGATTACACTGGGTATTGAATAATGGTGCTTTTAATTTTATTACTTAATAGTTACAGATAAAATGTTAAGCTAAACATATAGTATATACCTTTTCAGGGATTTAATAAAAAACTTTTTCTTGACATTTGATTACTTAGAAACTTATTCATTATAGATAATTAAAAATAGGATTAGAATCCTTGGGTAAAGAACACTTTTGCTTTCAATATATGTAACTCATGTAACACTGACAAAAGATACACATTTAAATACTGAAAACATACAATATCTTTTGCATGACACCTATATATATATAATATGAAGATAAAATGGAAAGTGACTAAATGGTCTAGTATTTTCAATTTAATATGTACTTAATTGTGTAAAACTGGAACACTTTTCAGATCTGTTTAAAAATATTTAAGTGAATATTTTTCAAACCAAATTTTGCTTTAGGCAATATTAAGCATTACAACAATAAAATGTACCTAAAAATCAAGCACAGTAAATTATTTTCTTTTAAAATACTATATTTTTGTGGAAGCATTTCATACTCAATATAAAGAATTGAAGTAATAGAGACACATGCAAATAAAAAGTGAAAACAAATAAAATTCCACCACTGAGAAATATCAAGTGAATACCATCCCAGATATACCTCCATACACACACACATACACACTCACACACAGATTTATCATTTATCTATCCATCTAACTGTATCTATCTATCATCTATCTCTATCACCTCTTACCTCTCTATCTTTCTAAATATACGTGTGTGTGTGTGTATGTGTGTGTGTGTTTGAGGGCACAGAGGAAATACTGTATATGTCCTGAGAGAGTCAAGTCCTTCCCTCTTTTCACCTATTTCCAGAACTGTTTCCCCTATCCTCTAGTTCCTTCTTACTTCAGATCACAAGGAAAACATACCTGCTCAGTTTGTTTCCCTCCACACTGTGGTAAAAGATTACAGTGAGAATTTTCAGAATTTTTAGTTTTTAATTTTTTTTTGCAACTCATCTGTGTGGTTCATAGGGAGTTATGTCAGAAACCTCAGCACATTTTTCCAAAGTTCTCTGGTTCTTTCACTGGTAACAATTTTCAACATATATGGCATTAGGTCAAGCTCTATTATTTGACTGTTTACTGCTAACTTTTTCTCTTTTGGGGTATGGGGATCATTTAATTAAGGAACATTTTTAATAGAATTTCAAAACAGTTTAAATGATAGATAATTGGATAAGATGCAATCAGTATTTACTGAACGTATACTATTTACTAGGCACAATGGGGATAAATTTGGAGATTGGGATTGATAATATACACACTACTATATATAAACTAGACAACTAATAAGGACTTACTGTATAGCACAGGGAACTCTACTCAATAATCTGTAATGACCTATATGGGAAAAGAATCTAAAAAAGAGTGGATATACGTGTATGTATAACTGATTCACTTTGCTGTACAGCAGAAACTAACACAACATTGTAAAGCAATTATACTCCAATAAAGATGTTCAAAAGAAAAAATACTGGTACTCTGTCTACTGCTATTGCTGTGAGTGAATACATAATGCTATACGTATACATATATCCCCATATCCCCTCCCTCTTGCATCTCGCTCCCACCCTCCCTATCCCACCCCTCTAGGTCGTCACAAATCACAGAGCTGATCTTCCTGTGCTATGCAACTGCTTTCCATTAGCTGTCTATTTTACATTTGGTAGTGTATATATGTCAGTGCCACTCTCTCACTTCATCCCAGCTTACCCTCAAGCTCTAATGTCTACAAGGTGATGTAAAAAGACCAAATGACACCTGCATACACAATAACATTATAAGAGAGGAACTCTGAGCTTAGGGGAATCAGGGGTTTTATAATGGGCTCTAAGTATGCCCGTCTTTTGCCTCAGAAGGATATTATCTCTGTCTTCAAAGGCTGTCCAATAGATAAACATCCTTGAAAAGCATCCAGAACAAAGGGCAGTTAATTCGTCACTTGAAAGACATGCAGAAAAGTGAAAGGCCCATGAAAAATTGTCTCCCAACAATGAGTTGCTATGAATCATGAAAAAGAGGAGGAAGCTAAACATTAAAGATTCTTGGCATAACTGGGAAAAGATTCCCAGAGCAGAAGTTGTATTTCCACAGAATTACATATAGGCAGTGACTTGGAAAACTGTATAAGTTTTTATCACTTCATCAGATGGCAGAATGGTACATGTATTGAAAAGCATCGTTTGGGTTTCTTTAAGACAGGCTGCTGTAGTTCACATAAAGTTCAGGCCAAATCATGTAAACCAGAATGGCTTCCCTACA
>NW_006793099.1:1344258-1409979 GCF_000442215.2 Lipotes vexillifer
ATTAAGAAAATTTCTTCCATCATAGTCTGGGTTAGTTTTTTCTGTCATACAATATTCTCCCCCTCTCGTTTTCTTCATCTTATCACTTAATACGATGAAAATTAATTATTTGACTAATTATTTGTTTAACACCATTGAAGTATATGGGATAAGTAATTTTTTGTATGTTTTCTACTTCGTTCATACCACTTATAGCACAAGCAGGCAATCGAGAAAAATAATTCTGAATGGCTAAATGAATCTCTGATACTCTACCTAAAATCCTCCATTTGTTAGACTGCCCTTCAAAGATTCACTTTGGGACTCCATGGATAGCATTGTATCCTTTACTAACCCAGAAGACAAACTTCTCAAGATCTTTTAAGGCTGCTTCCCTCTGCCACTTTCTTACGTTCTCTCTTTTCTTCCCTTAGGCCTAAAGCAGAGCTGGTCACCTTTATCTGCCTCCAGGGTTTTCTGGTCCAAAGGGGAGACACACACAGGCTAGAATCAACCTTAAGCCAGTATCAATATATTAGCTACATGGAAGTAAGCTATTCAAATTCAAGACCTTCCAAAGTGGTGATTATAAATGTAACATATGCTACATGATTGCAAGAGTACTCATCCTTCTTCCTTATTATGCTTAAAACTCTGACCAATGCTTTGAAGTAAAATTAAAAAACAAAAAAAGAAACACTAATGCCATGAAGGTCTTAAGAGAGTAACATTTGAGATCTGAAGGATGACTAGGAATTAACCATGATAGACGATAAAAGGACACCAGGCAGAGGTAACAGATGTCTGAACAGTTAGTGGTGAGAAAGATTAGAGGCTGAATAAACAGAGATAAATCCTATATGAATAGAGCAGAATGGGCAAGAAGGAGAGTGGAAGGAAACGAGGATGAAAAGGGATAAATACAAATTTAAGTTCAATTTCCTTGTACTTTTTTTTTGTAATTAATTACTTCCTTTCTATTTTCTTGGTAATCTTTTTTTTTCTAGTCCTCTTGGAATAATATATGACATTATCTCAATTGATTCTATGTATTGTTTGTTTCTTTGTTGATTGGTTTGTTTGACTGTATATATATATATATATATGTTTCTATGTATATTAGAAACTAAAGCTGGGGAAAAATGTATCATGTTAAGATATCGTGTGTGGGGTTCACAATTCTGTCAAGTTCTCATAGAGGGCTTAGCATACCCAGAAACACTTTCTTCCACCCCCTAGCATGTGTTCATTTTCAAAGTAAAATTTTAATGAAATATGATGTGTATAAGATATACTTAGAGAAATGTACACACATTTTTTAAAAAATCATACATTTGGAACAACTTTATAAGTGTGAATGCACTTGTGTAACCAACATCCTGATCAAAAAATAGAATCAAGAAATTAGCTTCATATGGATCAGAGATTTGCTTGTTAAAAATTAAATCATTAATGAACTAAAAGACAATATAGAAATCCTTTGTAATTTGGGAAGACGAAGGGCTTTCCAACTGTGTATCAAAACCCAGAAGCCATCACAAATTTGACAAATTTTACTATACAGAATATTAAACAAATATCCATGATAAAATATAACAAAGTCAAAAGGAAAAATGGGAAAATATATTTGTAGCCAATATCATATATTAAAAACGAATACCCTAAAGTATAAAGAGCTCCATAAATAAATATATAAAATATCAATAAGTCTATAGAAAAACTGGCAAATGATGAGACAATCCAGAGGAAAAATACAAATGACTCTTGAACATACGAAAATATACTCAATCTGTCCAATTATAAGATAAATTAGTATTAAGACTCCTAGAATCTGTCATACAAACTGAAATAAGTCAGAGAAAAACAAATACCGTATGCTAACACATATATATGGAATCTAAAAAAAAAAAATGGTTCTGAAGAACCAGGGTAAAGATGCAGATGTAGAGAATGGACTTGAGGACACGGGGAGGGGGAAGGGTAAACTGGGAGGAAGTGAGAGAGTGGCATGGACATATATACACTACCAAATGTAAAAGCGATAGCTAGTGGGAAGCAGCCGCATTCAGCTTGGTGCTTTGTGACTACCTAGAGGGGTGGGATAGGGAGGGTGGCAGGGAGACGCAAGAGGGAGGAGATATGGGGATATACGTATATGTATAGCTCATTCACTTTGTTATAAAGCAGAAACTAACACACCATTGTAAAGCAATTATACTCCAATAAAGATGTTAAATTAATTAATTATTTAATTTTAAAAAAAGACTACGTTGAGCAACAATTCTCATCTATAATGTGATGAAAATAAAAAATTCTGATCACACATTCTACTGCCAAAGCTGCATAGAAAGTGGCATTTTCATGCATATTTGTGGAAGTATCCATTGTTAATCCCCAGTGAATGTAGTATAATTATACATACTTGCTTTTACCAAGAAATGCTACAATTCTACTTCTAGGAATTATCCTATAGATGTACTGTATACATGTAAAATGACATATAGGGTTACTTACTGAAAAAAATAACTAAAGATAGGAAACAAACTATTAAAAAAGGATCTGGAAAGACATAAAAGAGACTATTTGGTTAGTGGGACATTATTCAGGGGTTGGTGGGAGAGTAAGTGTGGAGGAAAAGGAGCTGCACAATAACTTTTATCTTCTTAGTGTGAAATGGACATGATATCCATGCCAAAAAATAACACAGAATAAACTTTATGATTTTTTTCAAAAATTAACACATCAACCTATCAACATGGAGATAAACACACATAAACTTACCACTGACCCTGAAATGCTCCTGTCTTCCTTGTAGTCAGAAGCCCCACCCAAAGTTCTACTACCAATTTGATTTCTGACAATATATTTCAGTTTTCCCATTTTTAAACATTTATAAATTATAATCTTACAGTATATGCAATCTTTGTATTTGGTTCCTTTGGCCCAGTGTTATGTTTGTGAGAATCTTCTACAAACACTGTTGTGTTTTGTTGTAGTGGATCATCCCTTGGCATATATTTATAATTGTCTTGAGTGAATATACGCTAATGTATTTATCTGTTATAACTTGATAAACATCTGGATAAGTTTGATGGAATTATCTTGATGGTTTCCAGTTTGGGGCTACTGAAAATAAATACCACTGCTAAAAAATACATAATGCTGTTATGACCATTCTAGTAAATGTCTTTTTGTGAAAATATGTATGCATATCTGCTGCATATACACCTATGAATAGAATTTCTGGATCTCTACATATACATACATCTGAGCCAAAA
Organism: Lipotes vexillifer; assembly: GCF_000442215.2. Classification (NCBI taxonomy): domain Eukaryota; kingdom Metazoa; phylum Chordata; class Mammalia; order Artiodactyla; family Lipotidae; genus Lipotes; species Lipotes vexillifer. The sequence goes on from NW_006793099.1 coordinate 1,347,516, forward strand.
GAATGTATTATTCTCTCAAAAATTAAAATTCAAAGCAAACAAATGGAACTAAATAATATCACAGAAAATTAAGAGTGAGACCATATCAGTTCATGATTTCTAAGAGCTCTACTTTCTCAGGACTTCAGTTTTCAGAAGTCATTGAAAACCTGCTTACTGTTGGGAAAAATATCTCTACAGTTTTTCTTCTTGAAATGCATCATAACTTTCCTAGTGGTTCAACATGTTGATTTTCTTTGTACAGTTCACTGGAGAAACAGATTCATGTTATTCGAATCCCCAGCTAATATCTTGTCTGGTATATGATGACATAATAAATACAAATTATATTGATAGGTGAACAAAATAACTTGAGATCTTTAGTGCTGAACTCATTATTTTACTTCAGGATTTCCTCTATGTGTTTATTTATTTATATGTTTTACAAGGTCATGAGACTTCTTTTTCTTTGTTCTTTAGTTTCTTATCTTCCAAGTGCTGTGAGAATCATTTCTTGGGAAACATATATATGATTGATTATTCAGGCAGAAGCAACTGTCTTATAAAGTACGATGAACATACAGTTTTAGCAAAGGTCATCTTTACTGCTTTCCTAAGCCAGATGATAGCTTCCAAATCATCCAAAACTTTTCTCTTAAACCTGTCCCTAGAACATGGACTTCTCAGATTCAATTGCTGGGAAATACATGGTAATTTGTCTATCTCTTAGTTTCACATTAACTTTCAAGTTGTTTGTTATAGAAAATTCTTAATATTAAAAAAAAAAGCACGTCTAATTGTTGAAATAACATGGACTTGAAAGATGTAAAGGTGTCATATGATTACTCTACCTATACATTTGAATCCATCCATATTAGCTGAAAGTTCTTAATACGAAATTAACCCCAACTCTATAAAAAAATTTAGGAATATACTGTGGCTTTATTGATTGTTTTTATTGAAGCATTGAATGAAATGTAAACCTTTAACTTACTTTCATCCAGTTATCCCCTTGCATTTGCAAGAGCCCCATGGTAAGAAAAAATGAAAAGATATACAATTACTAAGTTCCCCCCAACTAGTGCTTCAGAATGTTTCTACTCTATATAAAAACAAGCAACTGTAGAACTGTTTAAAATGTATGTACTACATTTTAATGTAACCATTCTATCAACTTTTGTTACTGTTTGATCAGGCTAGTATTAGATCTGCCTCTCTCTTCTCCTTAGTGACATCTAGACACACCACATCAAAGCCAATGACCACGAGTAATTCAAAGGTGTATTACTCACTCAGGCATAAGCAAGGCAAGGGAGATCCTAGGCAAGGAGTCCCACCAGGACACATAGAATCCTGGACTCTGATGTCCTGGAGGAGGGAAGAATGGGAGAAGGAGGGGTAATGGAAGGAAGAGGTATTGGGAGAAAGGGAGGAGAAGGGAGAATGGGGAGAGAGAAAGAAAAGAGACATTCAAAGGGGTGTTTGTATTTATACATATGACAGGAGATAGTAGGCAGGATTTTTGAACGCTGCTAAACAGATTAATTTTGAGTAGCCAGTCCAATTGTGGGGAAAAGAGGAGGATGAAGAAAAGAGAGGCAGTGCTGGATACCTTACATATAACTTGCCCCTTGTTCAGCATAGCAGAAATTGAATAGGGCTGGGAAGTCTGATGGTGCCTACCCACACAAGTGTTAATGGCTTAAACAGGTTTCATTTCGCTGTGTGTGGGTAACTTACTGCTTTCCACTTTATTTCTCCACAAATATGTGTGTATGTATACATATGCACACACATACAAAAAGAATATTTCCTACTTCTCCTCTTCAATTTTACTGGCTAATTTTTAAACACCAAAGGTGAAATATGGTAGATTTGTGTGCTAACTTATTTTCTTTCATCACAGAAGCAATTTTGAACTAATGTTTCAAATCTAATGTTTTTCCATAGGGTATGGGTCAACAAAGTACTGAAGTACTTAGATTCATCGTCTCTGTTAGGCCTTATATTTAACGAATTTCAAATTATACCTTGTGTGTTATCATTTGTGATTTCTTTTGATAATTTAGTAAATGGCTAAAAGTCGGAAATATCATACATAATTCCAAAACATAACACTGCCTTGAGCATCAAAATACTTGTATACTTATTCATATTTTTACCTTTAAGACAGATATATTTTCATTTGGAAAACACTATATGAGGATGAGATAATGCAGGGGTATTGCTCATAAATTATGAACTCTGGTGACTGCTGATTCCATTACAATGAAAAATGTCATAAATATTGTTTGTCCTCCTTAATTAGGATGTGTATTTGGCACCTAAGTGTAGAAATAATTCAATATCCTATTTCCAGTATTCATCTTACATGATGATTTCTGTGCTGTGATTATCGCCCACTCTCTCTTCAAACTCTCCTCTCCAGCTTCTCTCCCTCTTGGCTCTCAGAACCCTTTTAATATAGATTATTTTTCTCTGTCCCTTAAATACTGATATTCACTATGTGATATTTTTGACTCTTTTCTTCCTTTCCATTCTTGCTAGGTTTATTTTCCCTCTCCCATGATCTCAAATATCACATACATACTCAAAACTTACAAAGTTATATCTCCATCCCTATTTTCAACTAACCACTAAATATAGGATATATATGTAAATTCTTTAGGCACCAAATTTGAAATACTTAAGATGATATTAATTATTTTTCACCTAAAATATCTTCTTTTATATTTTCTCCTGCCTCTCGTATCAGTAACATCACTAATTTACCAGTGATCTAACTTTAAAAACACAAAGTGTTCCCCAACTCTTCCTACTCCAATCCCTCTTTTCCAAAAAAATTAGCATACAACCCTACCCCTCTAGCCACATAGGACAATTTTTCATTTTCTATAGGCACATATACTTCTACAATTCAAGGCTTGTTTGATCTACATGGAGTGTCTTCCTTTTTTCTCCCCACCCTCCACTGCCTAGTTAATTCTTACTCATTCATAAAGACCTGGCATTTTACACATTAGAAACTGTCCTAAGTGATTTATACAGAGTATCTCATTGAATATTCAAAATACTACCTTGTGTTGGAAACTATTGTTATCCTGATTTTACAGATGATGGATCTTTAAGGGGTTAAGTAATTGTGACCCTCCCATTTGGGAGGCTGATCCTAAGGCATAGTTCTCTGTTGGGACTGGAAAACTGACCTTTACCCTGCCTAAGTGTATGAGCTTCTGATACCTTGCTCAGTGCTTCAGCCTTGTCAGGTAACGAAGGGGAAAGGTCACTGCTCCCTATTTTCTCATGGTTTTCTTTAGATTTCATTTGTGAGAGGAAAAAAAATATGTCCTGAACAAAATCAGTGATATGCACATAACTTTAAATATTGCCCTTTACATTGACTTAATATATATTTACTGCACTAATATATATTACAAGCACCACCCTCAGCTCTGAGTATTCAAATGTAAACTAGATCAACAAGAACATTTACATTGTTAATTGTTGTTATTTTATGATAATATACCTTATAGTAATACCTATTAAAGCCAAGCATACTACGTGGTTTGGACGATAACCTTTAGTTTTCCCAACTGCTTTTCCAAGATCTAGTAGATTAAGTCTGGTCGGGTTTCCTTAGATTCTTTTCTCCTCCTCTATGCTGTCTCAGCTTATGAAAGATATATAAATGCAAATTACAAAGCAGTATTTGTGCCTCTTACCCAAAAAAACTATTCCTAAATTAAGATACTTAACTCGTTCCGTTACACGACTGTCATTTCAGTGGATGTAGTAGTTTTACTACCATTCTATTCATGAATAAATATTATCATTGCATTTTTATATTTTATAATTGTTTTAAAATTATGAGAAAATTCCATCTATCTATCATCTTAAAAGATGCATAAAAATACTGGTATGCAATACTGTTGGAGAGGAAGAAAATTTTCCTCTACTCTTCTAAGTTGTTCCAGTTGGTCTGAGAGTTAAATTGACATGAGACAGCTTAACAGGAGAAAATTAAACAAAAGTTTAATAGCATATATACATTGGAGAGACCTGGGAAAACTGAATAACTCACCAAAATGGCCAAAATTATCACCTTAAATACCATCTTCAGCTAAAGATAAAAGAAGAAGTTGGCAATAGTCCTTTGGGACTTCAATGGGAAGGCAGACACATGGAGACGGAAAAGCAAACGTTTGGTAAAGAAATGTTTGCTGGGCCATGCAGAGACAGTGTGTCCCAGGGTGAACTCGGATCTCTAGGCCTTGATAATTTTCCCCTACCACACCCAGTCCATATTCTTTACAGATATCTCTGGTCATAGCTCTATTTCTGGAACAGGTCCCTTATCTAAATTCTTTAGGCAGCTAACCAAGAGGTAAAAAGAAAGACTTCCTGTGAGTCTTCTGTTCTTAATCAGCCTAAATTAATCTTCATGCCAAAGAGATACATTTTGGGGTGGCAAATTTTTCTTCCCCTATAATATTCTGATCCATATGTGTTTGAATGGAATTAATAGATAAATAACTTTTCTCCAAAATATTTATCATGTCTTTTTTCAAGCTGTTAATCAATTTATCAAATATTCTTATAATTAAAACAGTAAGTGTGTTAGAAATCAGTTGCAATAGCAAATAGGGTCAATATTTTTGGTCCAGAAGTGCATGTTGCAAAAGACAGATTAAATACATTTTCATATCAGACCTATTTCACCTTTATCATACAGATTTATCCTGTAGCTTCTAGATATACTGGCCACTGAATAACTCTACCAAGTTTATTTAGCAATAGGAAACAACTATCTGCAGTTTCCTGATAATTTTATTTTATTTCCTGATAATACTCTTTCCTGGCTCTAGTCTTTGCAATTTTTGTCCTACTGTCTGGAATGTCTTTCCAGTGTTCCTCCCTTAGTTAAGGCTCAGCTTAAGCTTTTCTCCTCTGAGAGGCCTTCAGTGAACAGCTATATTATGATCCTGTCCAATCAGTGTGTACACTCACACACATGCACACACAATTAATGCCAGAAATATGCTCCCTTTGCCATATTCCAGTAACACCTATATATTGATAGCATCTATCACAGTTCATGAAAATTTATTTTTCATTTGTCTTCCTTCCATAGTCTTCAAATTCCTTGAGAACAATGACTATCCAATTTGTCCCCATTTCACACAGAAGAGACTCAGTATGTATATGTTTAAATAAGTTGATAAATTAATAACTATGTCTCACCAGTCTCCAAAATCAACTAATTTCTTTTTCTTGTGGTTAATTATAGCATTATTGATGTCAGTTACAGTCCAAAGACATTTCAAAGAATTTCAAAGAATGTCTTTGCTTTAGCTTTTAAATTTCTACGAAAAAAAATTTTACTTAAAACATTTACAGCTCCAGTATCCATGCAAATATCTACCCAACATTATTTATCTTTAAAGATATTACATGTTTGGAGTCCCACAGGGATAGTAATGTGTGTGGCATGATGCCCTCTTGAAGATTCACTGTAATTCTGAACATCTACTAAAAAATGGGAAGTGGATTCCTTATCAACACAAGGAAAATTACATGCTCCTCAAGTTATGTAAGAAAGATCCATATGCGGGCTTCCCTGGTGGCGCAGTGGTTAAGAATCCACCTGCCAATGCAGGGGACACGGGTTCGAGCCCTGGTCTGGGAAGATCCCACATGCCGTGGAACAACTAGGCCCGTGAGCCACAACTACTGAGCCTGCGCGTCTGGAGCCTGTGCTCCGCAACAAGAGAGGCCGCGATAGTGAGAGGCCCGCGCACCGTGATGAAGAGTGGCTCCCGCTCACCGCAACTGGAGAAAGCCCTCGCACAGAAACGAAGACCCAATGCAGACAAAAATAAATAAATTAGTAAATTAATTTAAAAAAAAAAAAAGAAAGATCCATATGCACCTTAAAGAGATTAAGAATTAGAGGGCTTTATAGAAAGAGAATGCAATGAGAAGTTCAAATTTCTTTTCCACTATGAAATTCCACGTTATTAGAAAAATCATTAACAGTTTTATGACCTAGTTGTTTTTTCAAATCTCTGTGAAATGGGTATTAATATATTATTTATTTTTTTCTAGGTTTAAATTTCTAGGATATAAATAACAAAGCTCCTTCCAACATAAACTATTCAAAACCAATATAAACAATTTTTGCTGTAGTTTTTAATGTGTACATGTGTACACATTACATGTGTTAGCTTCTATAGGAAAGAAAAATACATAAATAATTTTCACCCTCAAGTTACCAATTGTCTTGTTGCCAGTATTAGTTTAGAAGTATGCAGATAGTCAGCACCTGGTATAATTTGAGAGCAGTTGCCACACATGATGCTAGTAACATAGAAAGTACTAAAAAAAAAAAAAGGCATTTGGAATGCAAAGAAAGTTTTAAAAATATAATACAAAAAAATTGGGATAAGAGCCTCAGTTCTTTAAACAAGTTAACCACTTTAATTTTTAGCTGTAAACTAAATATGTTTCTTTATAGAAGCATTAATTTTTGTCAGAAATAGCAACTCTGATTCACAGAAGTCAACTTTAACCTGATGTGTCCTGAGTATATTTTTCACCCAATCATAAGCTGCATCATGTCCAGGTCAAAAAAAAAAAAAAAAAATCAAAACATATAATCATTCCCAACACACCTTGTTGGCTTGACTTCAAACCAATTTAGACAACTCTTTTGACTTACAGATGTAAATACCCAACAGACTATTAGGCATGGTCACTTGATGATTCCAAAGTTCACTTCTCAAAAATGAAACTACAAGGAACTCATCATCCTCCCAACCCAGCTCTCAAACAACAAACTGAAATAAGCAAAATAAAATAAACCTTATGCTCTTTATTCCAGGCCTTAAATTGGAAGAAAAGAGGAATATTGCTCTTTGTGTTCCTACTCAATCTTAGCCTTGAACTTATACTTGGAACGGAAGACTACATCCCTGACCTAATTTCTAGCCTAATGCTTGAGATGACACAGTGGTATGAACCATGGAAATTGCTTAAATTGATAAAGACCCTATTTTACTCTAAGAATTATCCAACAAAAAAAAGGAAGAAAGAGGTTATTCTGTGCCAGCCAAGCTCCAATCTTTAATTCCCTTAAGAAACAGTCAAATGTTGAGCTTTCAACACCACCACCCACCTGTCTGAATGCTACCACAGAAATCCAGGGAGCATTTTCTGCTACTAAGAAAATATAGAATTCAAATTAGCCGCCCTGCTAAAATACCTGAATTCCAAGAAACTGCAAAAACGCATGTAATCTTAATGGAAAAATACTAACCAGAATTCAATACAAAATGGTACAATTCAGAGAAAAAAATTCTCTTTAAAGAAAAATAAGGCAGAATATGAGCCCTAACTCAAAGATGTATTTACCACAGAAAACTTAAAAATTTTAGAGAAAAAAGGTTTTATCCATTTTCCAAAAGGAAAAAAACACACACACACCAAGGTTGCTAAAGAATTATTCAAATCTTTATCAAAATGTTTCCATACCACAGAAAATTGTACTTATGAAATTATTTTCAAATTAGCAGAAAATACCTCTTTTCTCAAGTATTCCCTTTCCCCAAATAGTTCATGAAGATTGGTGCTTACCCACTTCAAAATGAATTCTGCTCCTAAATCTCTGATAAATAGAAAATTATAGTATCTTTTCCAGCCGCTAACAGATTTTGTCATTGTTGTAGCCGTTGGTCCCAGCATTGCTAAAATATTATTGCCACCAGCAGAGCCCAATAACAATTCCTGGAAACTAAAAATAGACTCCGGGTAGGAAAATAAAGTCTAACCTTTTATTCCTTTGCACTTAAGTCTAGTTTCACTTGCTCGTAGGGAGCCGTGTGACGAGGCCTCGCAGCTGCTTCTTCAGACCGGAGCTCCTAGTGGGAAATGGCTACGCAAACGCCTCAGCCGGAGAACGTGTGCAGAAGTGCTGCTCCCGACACTGCAATTCAAGATGGTGGCCCCGAGCTGTGTGCAGAGCCGCTGCGCCCGGCACCGCGATCTGGAGCCGTGAGCAGCACAGCTGCGCCCACTCTCCAGAACTCCACCCCCTCCCCAGCTGACGAGGTGCCCTATAAAGCAGCCCCGCCTCTCGCCTTTCAGGAAGAGTATTCTGGAGCGTGAGCTCGCACTTCTCCCTCAGTTCTTTCATCGAAGAATAAAACTCGCCTTTGCTTCTGAACCGAACCTGGTCTTGTTCTATTGGCTCAAAGGACACCAGGCAGAAGGACCGTTGTTGGATCCCACTTAAAAGGGTCAGTAACGTTATTTTTCAAGAATACTTCCATTGTCTGCTTAAAATATCTCCTACTTGGGTCTTTAATGTTTCAACTGCAGCTTACACTTATATCATCTAAAATTTTTCCGGAAGTACATCGTTTTAGGTTTGGCAGGTAGGCCTGTGGAAATGGGTGAGAGTGGATGGTTTCCGGGTGCAGCCACATCTAAACTAGAATCAAGTATTACCCTCAGTCATATATGTAGGTCCTAGACTTGAAACCAGATTATCAGTTCAAATTTCAACTCTGCTGTAATGGCTAAGAGCTCAGACCCTGGGGGCAGGTTGCTTAAGCTGTTGAGTCTGTTGCTAGCTGTGTGACCTTGGACAGTTCACTTAATCTCTCTATTCCTCATTTTCCTTAACTCTAAAATGAGGATAATAAGAGTTTGTATAGTGTTATTGTGATGATTAAATGAGTTTCTAAAATTAAAGAATTTAGGACAGTGCCTTGTACATAGGAATTGTCATATAAATATTAAATTTTAACCATTGAGTTCTCCTTAGGGGGCCCTTGGTGTATTTCTTAATCTATTGAAATTGTTCAACATTTAAATTCCCCTCCTTCCAAGAAGATCCTTGTTCCCTATGAAGTTTTCCCCAACTTTCCTGAGGTCCGTGTATTCCAAGATACTTTTGGTGTGGTAACTTCTGTCTAGACACTAAGATTCAATTTCCTTTTTCCAGGCCAATTGGGAAGATTCTGAGGGCTGACTTTAGATGAACTTTCTGAAAATAAAACTCACTGACTCCAAGCTGACAATTTTAAAGAGCAGCTTCTCTAGCAAATGTTCATCCTAACAGGGCACACAGCTACATGAGAACTTTTACAATACGGACATACTTCAATACATGTTCTCAGTCAACTATCCATAAAGCTGAAGTATAATGTTAGTAAAAACACTGAGCTTTGGACAAAGATGGAGGGTCCAACCATCTTCTTTTCAGTGGTGGATCAAAAAGATGCTAGGGATTCCCTGGTGGCACAGTGGTTGAGAGTCTGCCTGCCGATGCAGGGGAAACGGGTTCGTGCCCTGGCCTGGCCTGGGAAGATCCCACATGCCGCGGAGCGGCTAGGCCCGTGAGTCATGGCCACTGAGCCTGCGCGTCCGGAGCCTGTGCTCCGCGACCGGAGAGGCCACAACAGTGAGAGGCCCGCGTACCGCAAAAAAAAAAAGATGCTAAAATTTCTATGTAAACATCTCAACCCTGCTCAAGAACTTGGATAATTCCTCTGTTGAGACAGGAGAAGACAATATACTTATAATTACTATTCACTTGAGCTATTAGAGAGCTTCACAATAACTCCTTTAAATTGTCCAATGTTGAGTCTATGGCCATACCACCCTGAACATACCCGATCTCATGTAAAATATCCAATGCTGAGGTTCAGGGAGTTAATAGTAAACATTGCACATTCATCTATTGGATGTAATTATTTAGTACTATTAATTTAATATTAGAGATTGTGGACCAGATTTAGCACATTTTACTATTTTTTCTTATATTCAATGGCCAAAAACTTTAGTGATTTCTTACAACAAATGCTGTTATTAAAATTATACCATCATGATGATGCTTGCTTTCCTTTTTGTTAGGTATTCAATTACTTTGAGGTTTATAATTAAATTTATGTCAAGAAAACTGGCAATTGTATACCATTCTTAGCAAAATATGTATCATTTCTACCCCTTCCCACACACAAACTCCCCTACCCAGTTAATTTCACCATGTTAAATTCATTTAAATACAATCTATCTTCCCTTTATGTAAACATGTCACCAATACGCATGTGCAGTTCTACAGTTGTCAGAGCTATAAAATTATGTAAAAATGGAACAAAACTATGTATTTGAAAATTACTTATCATTTACATGCATTTTTATCTTCCCTACTCCTCCTTTTCTTTTAAAAATGTTAACTTTTTTCTAAAAGAAAAAACCGAACATTCATGAACTAACGTAGTTTAGCTCCTTTATTTCATAGAATTCTAAAACAAGCAACTAAAAACTGAAACCTATAAGAAATCAAGAGTGCGAGGATACTAAGAAACATATACCAGATAACATAATTGGAATCAGAATTGGGATTCATCTCCATGTTTGTCTGATGTAAATATCTGGATAATTTTCCATTAAGAGAATTTTGTAAAGACCTAAATAAATGGAAATCCGAAGGTGCTATGTCTGGTGAATATAGCAGATGAATCAGAACTTCCCAGCCAAGCTCTAACAGTTTTTGCCTGGTCATCAAAGAATGTGCAGTCTTCCTTTATCCTCATGGAAGATTATGCATTTTCTGTTGACTAATTCCGGATGCTTTTCGTCGAGTGCTGTTTTCACTTGGTCTAATTGGGAGCAGTATTTGTTGGAATTAATCGTTTGGTTTTCCAAACGATTAAAGAGGAGCTCATAACAGAGGACTCCCTTCCAATCCCACCATATACACATCACCTTCTTTGGATGAAGACTGGCCTTTGGTGTGGTTGGTGGTGGTTCATTTCGCTTGCCCCACAATCTCTCCCATTCCACATTATTGTACAGTATCCACTTTTCATCGTCCATTACAATTTGTTTTAAAAACAGAACGTTTTCATTAAATTTAAGTAGAGAATCACATGTGGAAATACGATCAAGAGGTTTGTTTTCACTTAACTTATGTGGAACCCAAACATCAAAGGGATTAACATAACCAAGCCAGTGCGAATGATCTGCGATGCTTGATTTGGATATTTTGAGTATGTTGTCTATCTCCACGTTGTATAACGTTGATTTTTCTCAATTGATGTCATGATTTGATCGCTATCAACTTCAACTGGTCTACCCTACTGTGGAGCATTGTCCAGCGAGAAATCTCTAGCACGAAACTTTGCAAACCACTTTTGACATGTCTCATCAGTCATAGCACCTTCTCCATATACTGCCCAAATCTTTTTTTGCATTTCAGTTGCGTTTTTACCTTTCTTGAAATAATAAAGCATAATATGCCGAAAATATTGCTTTCTTTCTTCCATCTTCAATATTAAAATGGCTACACAAAAATTCACGAATTTTGATAAGCCTGTTTGTTTAAATGCATGCTGATATGACAGCTATCACAATACAATCTAACAAATTTCTTTTGAATGAAGTTAAAGACAACTAAGCACTACTAGAGCCATCTTATGGAAAACACCGAGTGAACATTTTGGCCAACCCAATATTTAAAAAGAGCAGTCTGGAAGTATATCTAAGAAAATATACATTTAATACAGGATATTGGGGAAATTTACAAGAATTTTTAAAAGATAACTTATTTTAAACAGTCTTGGGATAACTCATTATTGGTGTAATGAGTTACAACGTATACTATTACTGCTTCTAAGCATATTAAAAAAAAATGACTGGATTACTATTTCATTCTCTGATAGGCTCCTTGTATTCTTAAAAGCAGCCCATGGATAATTTGAAAACATATATTAGATCATGTCAATGTCTTACCAAGTCCTTTTCTTGTCTTTCCATTCCATTCAGCATAAACACCATGTCTTGTAAGTGGTCTGAAAAGCCCTAAGTAGTTTTTTGTTCTACCTCTCTGATCTCTTCTACCACTCTTCCCCACTGCTTCCTTTGGTCCACCCACACTGGGCTTGTTGCTGTCCTATAAGCATGGCTCATGTGCTCCTGTCTCAGGGCTTTTTTCTGTTTCATTTACCTGAAATTCTCTTTTCTCAGAGTCCTGTGACTTCTTTTCTCCTTCAAGGATATGTACATTGCCACCTTCTCAGAGAACTGTTCTCCTTCCACTTTAGAGTATCAGCTTCTGTAAGCCAGGACCTTTCTAGTTTATTCACTACTATATCCCTAGTATTTATATCAGTGCCCGGAACAGAGCAGAGATTTGTCTGTTAAAATACGTATCTGGATAAATGACTAAATGAATGAATGAATAAGTTTATGGTTTAACTCTTTCAGCTTTTATATTTTTTAAAACCAAAATCACTGAGCTTGTATAAAAAGTATGGGCTTTTAATTTTATTGTTGTTGTAATGTTGTAAATTCAAGCAAACAATTTAAAATAAAAAAGCTGATCGGTGACTTTTTTTTTTCTGTTTACAGTTCTATTGGAAAAGCCTTATTCTAAAGGACTGGAATATTCTGACCCAATAGAGTGTATTGCAATGAGTATAAAGCAATTGTGGATGAGAAATTACCAAAAAATAGAAAAGGTCAATTAACAAATTATCATGCCCCAACATTCATGTTCCTAGTAACATTTTGGGTCCCAAAAGAGATATTCTTTCCTCCTCAAGCACGTGAGCAGTTTGCCTCAGTTCAGAATTTGTTTTCCCAGAATAGAAATCCCATGTAGAAAGCAGCCCTAGACTTGCATAGATAAAGTTTTCTCCAGGTTCAACCAGTGTCCAGTGAGTAAACTTAGACATTTTCAGATACCCTGCCATCCTAGTCTAAGGTATTAAGAATATATTTCTGAGGTCTCATCTGTGATAGTGGTCCCTTTTCCTAGTGCTTGAAGATATAACATGTCTTATTTTTAATTTAACTTAATTCTGGATAATTTCTATCTCAAAGATTTAAAACAGAGGTTGAGATTCCGAGTGAAGAGTGAGGATTGCCGTCTTCATTTACCAGCTCTGATTCATGGCTCACTATCTTCTTTCTCACACCTTATTAAATTAAAAGTAAGTGCTCTCACTGTCTGAAGGGCTCACTACTTCTACACTCTGTTCAAATGACTATTGATGGCACTAGTTTTCCAACTATGTTGTCCTAATGATAGTTTATTGCTGGGAATTACTTTACTTGTCTTGTTCTAATGGCTTCCCACCTTAGTACCCTGTAGACACCTGCACCTCTTCTTCATAAGATAGAGAACTGGATACTGTAATCTTCAACCCCTTGGCAGAAATTTTTCCCCATTTTGCAATTTTTGAAACTTCACTCTAAGTGACTCTTCTGCCCTGTGTTCCCCCAAGATTTCTGTAAATTGAGCTAAGGTTAATTGCATACTGAGCAAGGCTCTTCAATATTTCACTCTTCTTGTACAATGCAAAACAGAAATGGCTAGTTATCTCAGGTCTTTTTCGTGTGAAAAGATATGTTAATAGTCAGTGGCAAAATTCCTGTTTGAGGAATGGCAAAAATGTTTTGTTTGTTCAAGAAAAGTGTCTCCACCATGTTTAGTTCTTTGATTATGGGCCACTTGGCATTTCTCAATTTCTGCACTTAAGTTTGCTGAAATATTTCCTAGAGCAGAGAGTTCTCAAACTGCCTCTCTTGGTATGAGAGAATTAGAGAACCCTACAGAACATTGGCACAAACTATGTTGGGATTTTTTTTCCCCACCCCCACTATCCTAGGTGGGATAAGCTTTCACCCAAAAAAATGCAGTGATCAATCAGGACACATCTCATTATCATGTTCCAAGGGCAGGAAGTCTCTACTGAGAAACTTCAGTGGTTTGTTTTCCAGATAAGCTGCCTGAGTAACAAGGTATTCAGATGTAGGCAGAGGAGACAAATCTTACGTGGACTTGATTCTTCTGCCAATTAGAAAACAAAAGAAAATGAAAGTACTTTTTCTCTGATAAATGATGTCTACAAAAATCTATAGCAAACATAATTATTGGTGATTTCTTAGAATTAAGAACACTTTAAAGTCAAGAGCCTAAATCACCAGTATTATTCAACATCATACTGGATGGAGTTTATAGTGCACTGAAGGGCTTTATGAAAATCTTTCATAAATTCAGAATTTATTGTAATATCCACTAAGGATTTCAAGGACAAATATAAATTGAAAGTGGAGGCTTAATTCTCCCTATTGAAAATAAGGAAGGAGATTTCCCTTTTCTCCTTTTCATTAGATTATCTACTTTGGAAAATCTGTAATTTTAAGTATTTTCTCCTCCCCTTGAAATGACAGTAAATCATTTTGAAGACTAGGTTGGCATTTTCTTAGTTTTATGACGCAGGATTATCTTTCTCAAGGACCTGAGAGCCACTTCTTTGAAATGTAAAGATCAAGGGTGATATTGCCCCAGTATCCCAGTGTCTGTGGGAGGGAAGGACCTAACTTCCCCTGGGTACCTTGCTCTCAGTTGCAAAACTACTTTCTGCCATAAAGATATGAGAAGTTTGCTCTTCCTCTGGATAAAGCCTATTAGCAAACACAGATAGTCACCTCAATTACCAGGGAAAGTTAAGATGAACAATGTGTGACAAATAGTGCCCTCAAGTACTCTTACATAGTGATTGTTTATCTTGAGAAATGTGTGTAAAGGGTTGTATCTGCTTGGCTATTGTTATGAACCAAATATTTGTGTCCCCTCAAAATTCATATGTTGAAACCATACCCCCACAATGTGGTGGCATTAGGAGCTGGGGGTCTTTGGCTGACAATTAGAATTTCATGAGTTCATAACGGTGGAGCCTTCATGCATGGGGTTAGTGTCCTTATAAAAGTCATGAGAGGGCTTGCTTCCCCTCTCTGCTCCCTGCCGTGTGAGGATACAATGAGAAGTCAGCAGTCTACAGGGTTCTCTCTAGATCCTGACCATGCTATCACTCTGGTCTCAGACTTCCAGCCTCCAGAACTGTGAGAAATAAATTTCTGTTGCTTAAAAGCCACCTAATCTGTGGGCTATTGATTACAGTAGCCCAAACGAACTAAGACAGCTTTATAAGTGGATGAGATTCCATCCTATCTTTGCAATCTCTTAGCAGACTTCATGTGATGCACCACATCTGGTTTACTGCTTATTCAATAATCAAACTGTTTTTTTTTTTTCTCCACTACCTTTGTGGAGACGCTTTCCAGCTTCTTTGGGGAGAAGATCTTTTTAAATTCTATTTTCCCAACAGGATGCAATGTCAGCAAAAATGTTACCAGAAAAATTAAGTTGGTAAATCTTCCATGACACGGCTTCTTGAAAGTCAGTTCCCCAAGAAATCATGGTTGGGTTGGTGGTGATGGAATTTTGCCTGTGCAGGAAGCAGTTCTGCCAAGTTTTGCAAAGCTCCATACCTCAAATCTTATAAAGCCCAACTATTTCACCTAAAACTCTAGCATCTTTGCCTAGTATGGGCCAAAAACAAACAAGCAAGCAAACAAACAAACAAAACCCCCCAAAACCTTTAGAACTCTATGGAGATTAAGGGAACAGTTTCCTACTACATTACGAGTACATTTGCTATTTTTTTCTACACAGTGCTTAATAAGAAAACTAGGCATCACCTATGCAAAACTGCACTGTAATCATGCAATGATGACCAAAACGTGGATATGAACGATCATTCAAAACCTACAAAGTGGAGGTATGGAGGTCTGCCAAGGACCTAATATATACAGAAATGTAAAGAAATGAAATGACACGGTTTATTAAAAATTGAAGTGTGTGTACATTCAGATTTGATCCAGATGCAAGCAAATGAAAATAATAACGCTAAAAAATCAGTGGCCTAAATAAGTGATAACATCTTTTCTGTCTCACAGAACATAGGGAAGGTTACTATTCTTAAACCAGGAAGGCTCAACACTACTACTGTTTTCAGAATTCTGCACACTAAAGGAAGAAAAAAAAAATTTGCTAAATCTTAGGAAATCCAAAAAGATCTTTTTATATTAATTCTTCAGGGCAAGGGTTGCTTCTACTTCCATATTTACATAACTAAAGAAGGTTTTCTTTTCCTCTCAGAATAGAAAAAATCTTCAAAATGACTTAGCATGTCCATTTCTAGGCAGGAAACAGGTTGGCACAATTGTTTCTAAATTCCAAAGCACCAGAGGCTTTCTGTTACACTCAAAATTTTAATAAATGGCCTGCATTTATTGCAGTGTGTAACTCTTATCTTGTAAAATGGTTCTGTTCCCTTGACCCTACAAGGATTGAACTCATTAGTTCATCCATAATCTAAGACTGTGTCTGTCTCAATTTCAGTGATGACCTTGACATCATATCCCAGGTGGGATGATTTTGATAGGAAAATATATAGCTGGATGTTGAAGTGTCCTAAGCAATTGCAGAAGACATCAGCTGTTTTCATCAGTCCAGAATATTGTCTCCTTTTTGTTTTTTGTCAAAGTAGGATCTATCATTTCTTTAGGGAAATGAATTATCCCTGGAACCGAGCAGAACCCTGCAGCTGCCCCCTCCCCCACAACTACAAAGGCCCCTCCGTGTGCTCTGACCCTTGTTTGTAGAAAAGCTGAAGTCTCCCAGATCTCTCTGAGGCACAAAAGAGCAGGTTCAAGTAGTTAATGATTAGGACAATAAGAATCATAGACTCAGTGTGCATTTTACAGATACTATAACAGCACCAGAGGGTAAAAGCTAACTGCATGATGACCAGACTACAGCCATGATATAAACTGCTCCATCTTAAGCAGTACTGAATATATGGCTAGCACAATTCCAATAACGGGCCTTAAGAGAATGAGATTAACACTATTGCTCATAATAATCTATATTTTTGTGGATATCAAAATAATTGTAGCTTGCTCTGCCTATAAATGTAAGCAAGCAACTAAAATTGTCAGCAAAGAGAGCTATGGACCCATACTGACATCTTCCAGTCTAAGACTATGTGTCAGCATGAAGAAGTTACAGACAACAGACCTTCACCCATAATCCCATAGAAATGGAATGATGTTCTGACAAGTGGGGATTTGTAAGCAGCTTTTGGCAGGAAAGAGCTCTCTGAAGGAGGCCCCTTTTGTCTTGTCACTTTAGCAAAGCTATATTGTAACTAACATTAAACCAGGCATTTCCATGCTCTACTCATTTCCGACTCAAACACACTTTTCAGGTCTTTGGCTCAAACACAATGTTCAAGTCTTTTGATCACATGATACCTTGCCTAACCTGTTGGTTCTATCCATAGATCAAAGAAGTAAAAATGAAGAATAAGTAATTAGCAGATGACCAGATCTCTTCCCTAGCTTCCCTTTCAGTAACCTCTCATACAAACTGTGAGTTAGCTTCTAAAGAAACATCACAAGGAGTTGACAACCCTGCATGCAGTAGGAGACGGAAGTGAGTCTGATCCCCTAACTCAATGATTAACTGAGATTACTTCCCCTCTTCCCTTTAAAAACTTTCATGGCCAAGCAGAATCTTCAGAGTTGTATTTGAGACACAGGTCTGCCTTCTCTCCCAAAATTCTGGCTTTCTGATTAAAAGGAATGTTTTTTATTTCTACCAACACTTGCCTCTCGAGTATTGATTTTCAAGCAGCGAGCAGCTGGACCTGAGTTTGGTAAGATCCTCACACTTTTGGCTTAGGTAAGATTATTAATTACCAAGCTAATAGCACATCCACCCTCCACTCCTGGGATAGTAGTGGTGGGCCCATGCGACCCAAAGAGGCTAAACAGAATTTCTCTCGCATATTTATGTCTTGTTAGAATTAGACACTTACAGACGTCAGTAAGAGGCCAGCTAGGTTGTAGGCAGTATACTACCTAAATGAGATTCTTCTTGCTGTTCTTCCTGTTTTTCCTAGAGTCTGGTATATATTTTTCTTAGATTTTGTAAGCTTACAAGAATGGTTGATTGAATCGTTAGCCCAGACTATTCATCTCTTCCATCATCTAATGCTCAAGCCACGGACTTACCTTGGGTCATATATTTCCCTTCATCTTGTATTCCCCCATACCTCTACCTTGGTTTGGGCTATATGAATTGCTTTCACCAAATAAGAATCCTTCTGAGTCTGGGACTTAAGAAGTCCCCCCAACCCTGCCACGATTCTGCTTACCATTTGGCACCTCTGCCATCACCAAGATAATACTATACAGACTTGAGAAAAGCTGCTGCTCCCAAGAGGATGAAGCAGAGCCACCATCAAAGACAAAGACAGCCAAGTGCAACCTAGATCAGCCACCTGTGAGCCATCCTGCAGTAAGTGAATAATAAGAAATCAATGCTGTTTTAATCCACTGCATGTTGGGGTGGTTTGTTTCATGGCAATATCAGATTGATACACTTAGATCCCTTTGCACAAATTCTCTTTTATTCCCTCAAAAGATCCAGGTCTCATTTCAGCTACTGGTACCTACAGAGCACTGATACTGATTTAATAATTAATAAAATTATTATGTTAGTTACCATCCAATAAAGACCTAGGAGTTGCTAGGAAATTGTGAGCAGGAGTGAAAATTCCTTGATTATGACATCCTGATTTCAGAAGTAGACTCTCATTGTAAGGGATTTTCCCTACCCCTTGGAAAACTTGGTTTTGTTCTTGAACTTTCAATATTTTCAACAAATGCTCCTGGAGTTCACCCTGTTACTTGTAATAATAATGATCTATATTAAACTGGAAATTAATTGATTATTGCAGATACCAAGTTTCGGGAATAAAAATCCCACTCCTGTTGAAGCAAAGCTTATGATCACTGAATGTATGATAAAAGGAACAGCTGCACAGTTATTCAGTGAGTTTAAACTTCATCAAAGCTCATGTTCAGGAATATCTAAACTCTCAAGTGGATGGTATGCACTGAAGTGAGTTGACTAAAAATGATTCTGCAGAGAACAGGCCCAATTTGTTTAGAACCATATGTTTACCTATCCTTCCATAATTTTTTTTTTTTTTTTAACTGTCACTTGCTCTGTTAAGATACCCTTCATTCTAAGGATAGACAAATCCTTAGAATATAGTGAAACTTCAGTGTTACCCGCCCAGAGAAATGATTGGAGGCAATGAAGGGGATGTTTATTCACTGCAAATTATCACCGTCAGTTGCACACACTGTATCTAGTAAAGAGAATGTGATGATCCTAGCATTTTTCCTCAACCTGCTTATACAGGCTCCTGCTAAGGGAAATTTGCCAATCAGAACAATCAAGTTAAAAGCCATAGTGAATACTATTATATTGGCAGAAGAAAAAGAATGTTAAGACTAGTTTGGGGATACACCAGAATGGTTAAGACCATAGACTCCAGAATCACATTACCTGGGTGTTAGTCTCCATCTGTAACATACTAGTTTTGTGAATTTGGGACATTTATTTACTCTTTCTAATTTCCTTATCTGTAAATGGGATAAAAATAGTATCTACTACATAGGACTTTTCTGAAGATTAAGAAAGTGTATATTTATAGTGTACTTAAATGACTCTTGGCACATTAACTAAAGTGTCTAACTTTTAGCCACTGTTGTCATTATTGCTGCTGCTACTGTTATTATTATTATTCATTATTCTTAAATACCTAGAGATCGCAAGGACCAAATTTTTAAGTTGTTTAAAATTCTTTGCTAAATAAAGGTGGAAAGAAGGATAAACCTAAAACTTTTTGTTTACCATGTGCCAAGCACAGTGATAAATATTTTATATGAGCTAAATCTTCCTGGAGAAAAACAGAACCAAGTAAGGCAATGCCACCCAATTAAGTCTATAACTGTGCTCACTAATTTGGTAGCTGCTAGCCACTCCTGAGCATTTCAAATTGGTCTAGTGCATTAATTTTTTTTAACATCTTTATTAGAGTATAATTGCTTTACAATGGTGTGTCAGTTTCTGCTTTATAACAAAGTGAATCAGTTATACATATACATATATCCCCATATCTCTTCCCTCTTGCATCTTCCTCCCTCCCACCCTCCCTATCCCACCCCTCTAGGTGGTCACAAAGCCCTGAGCTGATCTCCCTGTGCTATGTGGCTGCTTCCCACTAGCTATCTGTTTTACGTTTGGTAGTGTATACATGTCCATACCACTCTCTCACTTTGTCCCAGCTTACCCTTCCCCCTCCCCTAATATTAACTAATTTAAATTTAAAGTAAAATCTGAATGTTTCAATTATTTGAGAAAAGTATGTTTGAAAAACTTGAATTTTTTTTCATTGTAACTTTTATGAAATCTAATAGATCAACATTTCTGATAAAATTTAGTGTCCAGATTGAAATGGCTATAAGGGCAAAATGCACACTGGTATTTGGAGATAATACAAAAAAATGAAAAGTATCTTATTAATAGTTTTATTATACTGATTACATTTTGAAATAATATTTGAATATATTGGGTTAAATAAAATATACTATTAATTTCAACCGTTTCTTTTAATTTTTTAAATGTGGTTATTTTGAAATGTAAATTACATTCTATTTCTGTTGGTCAGTGATGGTGTGTGACCTCATCTAGACCCTGAGTACTTCTCAGAAAGCTGTCAGTTTTCCAACCTTGCTCACTCTCCAGTGAACCATCGAAGCAAATTCAAATCTGTCTCACTCTTTTCAAATTTCACCTATCACCTCCCACTCAATCTGTTCTAATTACCTCATATCCGTCTGCTCACATAAAGAGGTCTCATAACCTGCATGGTTATCATCCTTTCGTCCCCTCCCTTCTCTCACAGCGAAAGAAGATTCCTCCTCTTGTTCATGCCCAGGCCCAAACATTTTGGGGTTTTGTTTTTTCATCTTCTCCCAATCAATCTTCTCAAACACTGATCCCTTCTCTCCCCAGTACTTTCAATATCTCAATATTTAGTGGTTTGTTACATTTATTATCAGAATTTAAGACACACAAACCCTCAATCTCAATTTCCCCTCCAGTTATCAATCTAGTTTTCCTTTTTATAGTTACAAAGCTTCAGACAACTGGACACACTCCCCTATCAATTCCTTTCTCTTTAGTTTCTGACAAGCTGAATTTGGATTTCTGATGTAAAATATCTACTTACCAATGTAAACAAGTATTCAGGTGGATAGTTCTCATTTCTTATTTTGACTTGCCAGAAGAACTTGGGGTAGTTGGCGTCCATATTTTTCTTGGCTTCTGGAATAACATACTCTTCCAGTTTGCTATAAGTCTCTGTGATTTTTCATATAAGCATTACTGCTTCTCAGAGTTACGCCCTGTTTCTTTTAACTCTACATTCTTTTTCTGAGTAGTGTTATAGACTTCTACAGCTATAATTAGAATCTATATACTGTTGATTCTGTAATAAATTTCTTCAGCTCAGCTCATAATCCTATACATGAGAACTGTGCATCCAAATTATCCCTAGTTTCTTCCAATAGTACATCAAAGATATTGTGGCAGGCAGAATACGCTTCCCCCTGCCTCAATGTCCAGATCCTGGTCCTTAGAACCTGTAAATACATTACCTCAAGAGGCAAAGGGACTTTGCACATTTGAATAAGGTTATAGACCTTGAGGGGGTGATAGTATTTTAGATTTTCCAGACGGCCCCAACTGAGACAAATTAGTCCTTCACAGCAGAAAACAGTTCCCAGCTGTGATCAGAAAGCCATCTGAGGGTGGAAATAGGATCAGAGAAATGCTACATTGCTGGCTTTGAAAATGGAGGAAAAGAACCAAAGATCAAGGAATGCAGGCAGCTTCTAGCCTCTGGAAAGGCAAAGAAATAGTATCTCCTCTAGAGCCTGTAGAAAAGACCACAGCCCTGCTGACACCTTGATTTTAGCCCAGTGAATCCAGTGGACTTCTGACCTACAGAATTGTAAGATAATACATGTTTTCATTCTTACAAGCCACTAAGACTGTGATAATTTGTTTCAACAGCAAAATAACACTAATACAGATTTCATATTCAAAAGGAAATTAACCAATTTCATCCTCTATGAGACAAACAAAAAACAATACAAAATATAGAAATTAACAATAAAACTTTTCTTCTCTTGATTTACTATCTTGGCAAATGGCACTTTCATCTCCCTGATGCTCAAGTCTGAAACCTGGGTTTAAATTTGCCTCCTAAAAAAATAAATAAATAAGTAAATAAATAAATTTGCCTCCTCCTTCTTCCTCACCCCTCACATTCAAACATTCACCAAGGTCTGTACATATATGTATGTGCGCACACACACACACACACACACACACACACACACAATTTATGCTGAATCTTTCCAATTGCCACTGCCATTTCTATACTAGGCAGCTCTATTGCCTATAACATGGATTAAGGCCACAGCCCTTTAATGGGTCTCTGCCTATCTATTGTCTTACTACCTTCATCTTCTACAATCCCCTACTTACAAACAATGGCTTTCCAGGTCATTTTTCCTCTCCATTTTCATCTCTAGCCACACAATTTCCTATACTGAACTCCAGAAATCCTGAACTTGTCTCAGTTTCTCAATGCATCGAACTCTTCATCTTATCCTTAGGATATTTCTAGCAATTTCACTTCCATTTCTCTTTTAGATTGTCTATTTTAGATTGATGTACAGGCCAGGCAACTCAGTGCCAGATAAGAGTCATTTTCAAACTATCTTAAAAATTACAAACTGCTGGTCCTAATATTGTCAGATATATTAAGTTTGTACTCTAATACACTATTTTACCTATAGATCTGAATTCTTTATCCAATTCCTAAAGAGCTTCCACTTTTTATCATTTACTTTTCTGAATGCAATATAGTATTATTTGTTAAAAATAGATCTGTATTTGTTTGAGACATGACAAATAACCTAGAGGCAACCACTTCACATTATTAGATTATATTTAAAGATGTCTTTAAAATGATCCCTGATACAGTTTTCCATGAACTTCTCCATTGGTTTGCTGAAGTATGTTCAACTGGTATTCTTTTTTTTTTTTTTTTTGCAGTACGTGGGCCTCTCACTGTTGTGGCCTCTCCCGTTGCAGAGCACAGGCTCTGGATGTGCAGGCTCAGTGGCCATGGCTCATGGGCCCAGCTGCTCTGCGGCATGTGGAATCTTCCCGGACCAGGGCACGAACCCACGTCCCCTGCATTGGCAGGCGGATTCCCAACCACTGTGCCACCAGGGAAGCCCTGGGATTCTAATTATATTCATTTTCTCACTTTACCAAACCAACCAGGTATTACTTATAGTGATCATGCCACAAATATATTTAAACTGAATAACCTTGTGACCTAGTTCTTACCATTTGAACAAGAGACTCTTAAAATGGAGTGATTTGTAATTTGCACTCTTTCTGAATGAACAAGTATAATAACAAATGAACTATCTAAATATATGTTTGTGGTAGTTTGATTTCTAGCTGGGAATTTATCTGATGATTTGACTAATAAAGTTTTCATTTTAAATTCTATTTGCTTAAAACCTTCATCAAAGACAAATAAACTCATGTGACATTATTTAATGAATAGACACATTCTATCAACTGAAAGCAAAGAGCTCAAAAATCCATCAGTGCAAAACATCCTATTTGTGGTAGAAAATTGTGAAATAAATTACAAAATGCATCTTCCAGCCAAAGTTGATATTAACAAATCTCCAGTCCTTGGAGGTATTCAAGAGACCTAATTAGAGCAGGAAGATTGTTTCAAGGCAAGACTTGATAGACACTTACTATCATTTCCAGTGAGAACAGAAGTGACTCTGTTGAAAGCAAAAATAATTCTTTTGAAATTACCTTACCAGTACACAGTCGGTATAATCCGAAATTTTATTTGGACAGTACCCTGGGTATCTCAGTTGATGAAACTTCTTTTCCCCTCATTAGTCTTATGTAACTTGTCATTGAATGCTAGTCAACACATATCACAATCTCTACTTGTTATGAAATATGGTACAGTGAGCATAGAACTCCCCAGCATACTGATCATTCTTCCCACCATCCAAACCTCCTGTCCTTCTTCATGTAAGTGCCTCCTTCACTTTTTAATATTGCTCTCTCTGTCAGCATTGCTATAAGCTGAAGAAATCATCATTAAGAAGTCAAGTAACTCTGACTCTCTACACCTTTTATTTATTTATTTTTTTGCGGTACGCGGGCCTCTCACTGTTGTGGCCTCTCCCGTTGCGGAGCACAGGCTCCGGACGCGCAGGCTCAGCGGCCATGGCTCACAGGCCCAGCCGCTCCGCGGCATGTGGGATCTTCCCGGACTGGGGCACAAACCCGTGTCCCCTGCATCGGCAGGCGGACTCTCAACCACTGCGCCACCAGGGAAGCCCTCTCTACACCTTTTAGAGAATTTTTACCCTTCTTGGTGAAAAAAAAATTTCCTTCATACCATTATTTCAAAAAATTCATAAAATAATATTTAATGTATGATATTTATGCAATTGTAATGGCTACATTTTACAAATATCCCAAAGTAAAAGAGAGAGTACATATTGAATAAAACTGAAATAACAGAAAGTAAAAATTATTGTAATCTAGTTGCTCCTTCTCTAAACCTGAAGTTCTATTACTCTTCTCCTGGAGATTTTTAGTCTCTCTGCTCCCAAATATTTATATAATTAGGATATTTATATCTTTTACTGAGATTTGTAATCTGTGTATGTGTATCAGAAACTATAATTTGTGACTCACTGAAATGTCTGGTATGTTAAATATGTATATTGTATAACTGGTTAATATACAGGATCCTAGTTGTTTTTGTTTTGCACATGAAAATACACTTATTACAGCTTGTGAAACATATACACTCTGGCTCAGCAATTTCAATCATAGAAGTGTCACAGAAAGAAAAAACACCCAGTTTTATTGGTGCATACAAGGACATCTGTGGTAGAATTATTTTGTGTAGCATAAAATTTGGAAACAAAATGGATGCCCATAAATAGAAGAATGTTTGAATAAAGTAGATATATTTACATTCTAAAAAATTACAAAGCCACTAAAATGAATTAATTACAACTATTCCAATTAATCTACATAGATTTCCACAAGTTATAGTCAAATGAGAAAAAGAAAGATGCAAATATATAAAAATAATGACAAAGATCTACTTATATTAGAATTTACAACATTTGTGTGGTATTTTGTAGAATTATACTAGCATGGAGAAAAATATGGACACATACACTGAGGATTGTTAATGGGTTATTTTGAGGTTGCTAAACTGAGGAAGAGTGAAAGAAAAGCAGAGATAAGTCAAACAAAGAAAAAGAAAAAGATAAAAAACACGATCACCCTGTTAATAAACACAAACAGCAACAAGATCTCTCCTGTGTCCCCAGTTAGGATAGTAAAGATCCACATAATTAAGCCCATTGAGGTAGTAGCTCAAAGAAGAAAAAAGAAATACAATGTATACCTTGAACTCCAAGCCTGGGACGTGGTCCTTTTGGATGTTCTTAGTTCCAAGAGCCTGGAGGGATAAGGGGCTGGGCTGTTCCCTGAGGGCAGAGTCTCTAGGCCACAGTTTCCTCTATCCCTTCTGTTCTTTCCTATTGGTGATAATGACTCTATTAATATTATTAACATTCACTAACATGCACTGTCATTTAATTCTTTAAAAATCCTTATCAAAAAACATTATTAGTGTCCCCATTTTATACCTGAGAATGAGCTTAGTTATTAAATAACTGTTCAAGGTTTTTGTTATTTGTAAATGGTAGGGTGGTTGGAACCATGTTATTTATTGCAAAAACCTGGCTCCTAAAAACAAACAAAACATAGAAAGTTTTTTTCTCTTGCTGCCTGCATTTTTCCTTTTTCTCTGAAACTGTCAGCTATGCTTTGGATCAAGAGTCAATACTTGATTTGGGGCTTGGGAACAATAGACCAAATGATCCTTTCAGCTTGCCCTGGGTTCAGCATTCATAGCGCACCTACAAAGTTATGTGACTATTCTACCCTATCCACCCGGTCACTGGAGTGCCATATTGAGGTATAAGGCTAAGACCTCAGAAACAAACACACTTTCACACTTTGTTTTTCTCACCTATATTCCGACTGCAAGAATTTCACAGAGTATGGTGACTTTGAGGGCATTATTTGAGTATTTTAGGGTCTGCTGAATGAAATAATCTTAATATAACCCCTTTAAAACACTGTTTTAATTTTTTTATTGATGTGAAATTAACAAAGCATAAAATTAATCATTTTAAAGTAAACAATTCAACAGCATTTAGCATATTCACAATATTGTACAACCAACCACTTTATCTAGCTCCAAAACATTTTCATCACCCCAAGAAGAAACCCTTTACCCATTAAGCAGTTACTCCCCATTCCTCCCTCCTTCCAGATTATAACCAACACTAGCGTTTAATCTTTTTTTCCCCTGAACTAACAAAACGAATGAACAAAGAAAATTAAAATTTCTGGGCCTGTTTTTTTACCTATATAATTGAGATTGTATACTCATGTTACAATTTACTAAGAGTAAACAGGGCATCTGGCATAACGCCCAGGACGTAGTAGACCCTGAGTGAAGGTATTATTTCCCCCATCATACTCCTTCACACATATTTATTATTGTAAATTGAACAAAAGGACCTATTCTTTGCAATACACTGATTTGTCACTCTTTAGCTCTCTCTGCTTACAAAGTTTTTTGTATAGTATGCAATTTGTTCTTTAAACCTCTTTGAAGGATAAAGAAGAAGAACAAAGAGGATAAGAATGAGAAGGAGGGAAGACGTAGAAAGAAAAGATTTTATTTTTCTAACTAACACAGGGAATTCAGGGCTATGGAGTGACTGAGCATGCAGAACAAGGGCCAGGACAGAAACCTCATTTCACTGACTTTCAGCTCAACCCCTTTCCACTTGGCTACACTGCTCTAAATGAGTGCCACACAAAGGGATCTCTAAAATATGAAAGAATGTTAAGGAGGGTGATTCATGGGGTGGGGGTGGGGAATTGAAATTTCTTGAAGGACAGTCTCTCAGTCCTTAGAAAGTCATTTTCTAAAGTTAGCGCTGCACAGCAGGGAGGCTTTTAGGGCCTTCCATTTACTTAGAAATGAAAGCCAGAAAAGCAGAAAAGGTAGAAAAGAGCTGGGAAGTTTGAACACACTGTAAACAATGAGACAGTGAAAACCAGGTTTTCCTGAGAAAAGGAAATCATTGGAAGGATGCCAGGGAATTGAATAATACTACAGTGGAAACTGAAAAAAAACCCTGTAACTCTAACTGAAAATTGATTAGAAATACAGGGGTGTGTGTGATCTCAGTCATGAGACAAGGCATCATATTTATAAGAAAACTGGAAAAATGCTACTTTTATCTCCTCTCATTCTTGCTCTCTTTTTCTCTTTAATTCACAATTCTGGCACTTGGATAACACATGTTAGTAAGAGTAAAGTGAAGTACAGAGGGGAAACCTCTTTAAATGATTTATATATTTTCTCAAAAAAACACAAAAATTAGCATAAACTACTGTTAAATTATTAATACAAATGTGTAAAAATATGGTAATGATACTTTAGTAACAAAATTAATGTACAGAAATTTACTGCCTTGAATCTTTTTGAAAATAAGATGTTGATACAAATGAATGTATTTTTTTTAACATCTTTATTGGGGTATAATTGCTTTACAATGGTGTGTTAGTTTCTGCTTTATAACAAAGTGAATCAGTTATACATATACATATGTTCCCATATCTCTTCCCTCTTGAGTCTCCCTCCCTCACACCTTCCCTATCCCACCCCTCCAGACAGTCACAAAGCACCGAGCTGATCTCCCTTGTGCTATGTGGCTGCTTCCCATTAGCTATCTACCTTACGTTTGGTAGTGTATATATGTCCATGCCTCTATCTCGCTTTGTCACAGCTCACTCTTCCCCCTCCCCATATCCTCAAGTCCGTTCTCCAGTAGGTCTGTGTCTTTATTCCTGTCTTACCCCTAGGTTCTGCATGACATTTTTTTTTTTCTTAAATTCCATATATATGTGTTAGCATACGGTATTTGTCTTTCTCTTTCTGACTTACTTCACTCTGTATGACAGACTCTAGGTCTATCCACCTCATTACAAATAGCTCAATTTCGTTTCTTTTTATGGCTGAGTAATATTCCATTGTATATATGTGCCACATCTTCTTTATCCATTCATCCGACGACGGGCACTTAGGTTGTTTCCATCTCCGGGCTATTGTAAATAGAGCTGCAATGAACATTTTGGTACATGACTCTTTCTGAATTCTGGTTTCCTCAGGGTATATACCTAGTAGTGGGATTGCTGGGTCATATGGTAGTTCTATTTGTAGTTTTTTAAGGAACCTCCATACTGTTCTCCATAGTGGCTGAACCAATTCACATTCCCACCAGCAGTGCAAGAGTGTTCCCTTTTCTCCACACCCTCTCCAGCATTTATTGTTTCTAGATTTTTTGATGATGGCCATTCTGACTGGTGTGAGATGATATCTCATTGTAGTTTTGATTTGCATTTCTCTAATGATTAATGATGTTGAGCATTCTTTCATGTGTTTGTTGGCAGTCTGTATATCTTCTTTGGAGAAATGTCTATTTAGGTCTTCTGCCCATTTTTGGATTGGGTTGTTTGTTTTTTTGTTATTGAGCTGCATGAGCTGCTTATAAATTTTGGAGATTAATCCTTTGTCAGTTGCTTCATTTGCAAATATTTTCTCCCATTCTGAGGGTTGTCTTTTGGTCTTGTTTATGGTTTCCTTTGCTGTGCAAAAGCTTTGAAGTTTCATTAGGTCCCATTTGTTTATTTTTGTTTCTATTGCCATTTCTCTAGGAGGTGGGTCAAAAAGGATCTTGCTGTGATTTATGTCATAGAGTGTCTGCCTATGTTTTCCTCTAAGAGTTTGATAGTTTCTAGCCTTACATTTGTCTTTAATCCATTTTGAGCTTATTTTTGTGTATGGTGTTAGGGAGTGATCTAATCTCATGCTTTTACATATAGCTGTCCAGTTTTCCCAGCACAACTTACTGAAGAGGCTGTCCTTTCTCCACTGTACATTCCTGCCTCCTTTATCAAAGATAAGGTGTCCATATGTGCATGTGTTTATCTCTGGGCTTTCTATCCTGTTCCATTGATCTATCTTTCTGTTTTTGTGCCAGTACCATACTGTCTTGATTACTGTAGCTTTGTAGTACAGTCTGAAGTCAGGGAGACTGATTCCTCCAGCTCCACTTTTTGTTCTCAAGATTGCTTTGGCTATTCGGGGTCCTTTGTGTTTCCATACAAATTGTGAAATTTTTTGTTCTAGTTCTGTGAAAAATACCAGTGGTAGTTTGATAGGGATTGCACTGAATCTGTAGATTGCTTTGGGTAGTAGAGTCATTTTCACAATGTTGATTCTTCTAATCCAAGAACATGGTATATCTCTCCATCTATTTGTATCATCTTTAATTTCTTTCATCAGTGTCTTATAATTTTCTGCATACAGATCTTTTGTCTCCTTAAGTAGGTTTATTCCTAGATATTTTATTCTTTTTGTTGCAGTGGTAAATGGGAGTGTTTTCTTGATTTCACTTTCAGATTTTTCATCATTAGTGTATAGGAATGCCAGAGATTTCTATGCATTAATTTTGTATCCTGCTACTTTACCAAATTCATTGATTAGTTCTAACAGTTTTCTGGTAGCATATTTAGGATTCTCTATGTATAGTATAATGTCATCTTCAAACAGTGACAGCTTTACTTCTTCTTTTCCGATTTGGATTCCTTTTATTTCCTTTTCTTCTCTGATTGCTGTGGCTAAAACTTCCAAAACTATGTTGAATAAGAGTGGTGAGAGTGGGCAACCTTGTCTTGTTCCTGACCTTAGTGGAAATGCTTTCAGTTTTTCACCATTGAGGATGATGTTGGCTGTGGGCTTGTCATATACGGCCTTTATTATATTGAGGAAAGTTCCCTCTACACCTACTTTCTGCAGGGTTTTTATCATAAATGGGTGTTGAATTTTGTCAAAAGCTTTCTCTGCATCTATTGAGATGATCATATGGTTTTTCTCCTTCAATTTGTTAATATGGTTAATCACATTGATAGATTTGCGTATATTGAAGAATCCTTGCATTCCTGGAATAAACCCCACTTGATCATGGTGTATGATCCTTTTAATGTGCTGTTGGATTCTGTTTGCTAGTATTTTGTTGAGGATTTTTGCATCTATGTTCATCAGTGATATTGGCCTGTAGTTTTCTTTCTTTGTGACATCCTTGTCTGGTTTTGGTATCAAGGTGATGGTGGCCTCGTAGAATGAGTTTGGGAGTGTTCCTCCCTCTGCTATATTTTGGAAGAGTTTGAGAAGGATAGGTGTTAGCTCTTCTCTAAATGTTTGATAGAATTCGCCTGTGAAGCCATCTGGTCCTGGGCTTTTGTTTGTTGGAAGATTTTTAATCACAGTTTCAATTTCAGTGTTTGTGATTGGTCTGTTCATATTTTCTATTTCTTCCTGATTCAGTCTTGGCAGTTTGTGCATTTCTAAGAATTTGTCCATTTCTTCCAGATTGTCCATTTTATTGGCATAGAGTTGCTTGTAGTAATCCCTCATGATCTTTTGTATTTCTGCAGTGTCAGTTGTTACTTCTCCTTTTTCATTTCTGATTCTATTGATTTGAGTCTTCTCCCTTTTTTTCTTGATGAGTCTGGCTAATGGTTTATCAATTTTGTTTATCTTCTCAAAGAACCAGCCTGTAGTTTTATTTATCTTTGCTATCATTTCCTTCATTTCTTTTTCATTTATTTCTGATCTGATTTTTATGATTTCTTTCCTTCTGCTAACTCTGGGGTTCTTTTGTTCTTCTTTCTCTAATTGCTTTAGGTGCAAGGTTCGTTTGTTTATTCGAGATGTTTCCTGTTTCTCAAGGTAGGATTGTATTGCTATAAACTTCCCTCTTAGAACTGCTTTTGCTGCATCCCATAGATTTTGGGTCGTCGTGTCTCCATTGTCATTTGTTTCTAGGTATTTTTTGATTTCCTCTTTGATTTCTTCAGTGATCACTTCGTTATTAAGTAGTGTATTGTTTAGCCTCCATGTGTTTGCATTTTTTACAGATCTTTTCCTGTAATTGATATCTAGTCTCATAGCATTGTGGTCGAAAAGATACTTGATACAATTTCAATTTTCTTAAATTTACCAAGGCTTGATTTGTGACCCAAGATATGATCTATCCTGGAGAATGTTCCATGAGCGCTTGAGAAAAATGTGTATTCTGTTGTTTTTGGATGGAGTGTCCTATAAATATCAATTAAGTCCATCTTGTTTAATGTATCATTTAAAGCTTGTGTTTCCTTCTTTATTTTCATTTTGGATGATCTGTCCATTGGTGAAAGTGGGGTGTTAAAGTCCCCTACTATGAATGTGTTACTGTCGATTTCCCCTTTTATGGCTGCTAGTTTTTGCCTTATGTATTGAGGTGCTCCTATGTTGGGTGCATAAATATTTACAATTGTTATATCTTCTTCTAGGATCGATCCCTTGATCATTATGTAGTGTCCTTCTTTGTATCTTCTGATATTCTTTATTTTAAAGTCTATTTTGTCTGATATGAGAATTGCTACTCCAGCTTTCTTTTGGTTTCCATTTGCATGAAATACCTTTTCCCATCCCGTTACTTTCAGTCTGTATGTGTCTCTAGGTCTGAAGTTGGTCTCTTGTAGACAGCAAATATATGGGTCTTGTTTTTGTATCCATTCAGCCAATCTGTGTCTTTTGGTGGGAGCATTTAGTCCATTTACATTTAAGGTAATTATCGATATGTATGTTCCTATTCCCATATTCTTAATTGTTTTGGGTTTGTTATTGTAAGTCTTTTCCTTCTCTTGTGTTTCTTGCCTAGAGAAGTTCCTTTAGCAGTTGTTGTAAAGATGGTTTGGTGGTTCTGAACTCTCTCAGCTTTTGCTTGTCTGTAAAGGTTTTAATTTCTCCCTCAAATCTGAATGAGATCCTTGCTGGGTAGAGCAATCTTCGTTGCAGGTTTTTCTCCATCACTTTAAATATGTCCTGCCAGTCCCTTCTGGCTTGCAGAGTTTCTGCTGAAAGATGAGCTGTTAACCTTATGGGGATTCCCTTGTGTGTTATTTGTTGTTTTTCCCTTGCTGTTTCTTTTAATATGCTTTCTTTGTATTTAGTTTTTGACAGTTTGATTAATATGTGTCTTGGCGTATTTCTCCTTGAATTTATCCTGTATGGGACTCTCTGTGCTTCCTGGACTTGATTAACTATTTCCTTTCCCATATTAGGGAAGTTTTCAACTATAATCTCTTCAAATATTTTCTCAGTCCCTTTCTTTTTCACTTTTTCCTCTGGAACCCCTATAATTCGAATGTTGGTGTGTTTAATGTTGTCCCAGAAGCCTCTGAGACTGTCCTCAGTTCTTTTCATTCTTTTTTCTTTATTCTGCTCTGCAGTAGTTATTTCCACTATTTTATTTTCCAGGTCACTTATCCGTTCTTCTGCCTCAGTTATTCTGCTATCGATCCCATGTAGAGTATTTTTAATGTCATTTATTGTGTTGTTCATCGTTGTTTGTTTCATGTTTAGTTCTTCTAGGTCCTTGTTAAATGCTTCTTGCATTTTGTCCATTCTATTTCCAAGATTTTGGATCATCTTTACTATCATTATTCTGAACTCTTTTTCAGGTAGACTGCCTATTTCCTCTTCATTTGTTAGGTCTGGTGGGTTTTTATCTTGCTCCTTCATCTGCTGTGTGTTTTTCTGTCTTCTCATTTTGCTTATCTTACTGTGATTGGGTTCACCTTTTTGCAGGCTGCAAGTTCGTAGCTCCCGTTGTTTTTGATGTCTGTCTCCAGTGGCTAAGGTTGGTTCAGTGGGTTGTGTAGGCTTCCTGGTGGAGGGGACTAGTGGCTGTGTTGTGGTGTATGAGGCTAGATCTTGTCTCTCTAGTGGGCAGGTCCACGTCTGGTGGTGTGTTTTGGGGTGTCTGTGGACTTATTATGATTTTAGGCAGCCTCTCTGCTAGTGGGTGGGGTTGTGTTCCTGTTTTGCTATATGGTTGGCATAGGTTGTCCAGCACTGTAGCTTGCTGGTCGTTGAGTGAAGCTGGGTGCTGGTGTTGAGATGGAGATCTCTGGGAGATTTTCGCCGTTTGATATTATGTGGGGCTGGGAGGTCTCTTCTTGACGAGTGTTCTGAAGTTGGCTCTCCCACCTCAGAGGCAGAGTCCTGACTCCTGGCTGGAGCAGCAAGAGCCTTTCATCCACTCGGCTCAGAATAAAAGGGAGAGAAAGTAGAGAGAATTAGTAGAAGTAGGAGGAAATAGGAAAGAAAGAAAGAAAGAAAAAAATAATTATTAAGAAAAAAAAGAAAAAAAATGAATGGATAGAACCCTAGGACAAATGGTGGAAGCAAAGCTATACAGACAAAATCTCACACAGAAGCATACATATACAGACTCACAAAAAGAGGAAATGGGGAAAAAATCATAAATATTCCTCTCAGAGTCCACCTCCTCAATTTGGGATGATTCGTTGTCTATTCATGTATTCAACAGCTGCAGGGTACATCAGGTAGATTGTGGAGCTTTAATCTGCTGCTTCTGAGGCTGCTGGGAGAGATTTCCCTTTCTCTTCTTTGTTCTCACAGCTCCCAGGGGCTCAGCTTTGGATTTGGCCCCGCCTCTGCCTGTAGGTCGCCAGAGGGCGTTTGTTCTTCCCTCAGACAGGATGGGGTTAAAGGAGCCGCTGATTCGTGGGCTCTGTCTCACTCAGGCCAGGGGAGAGGGAGGGGCACGGAGTGCGGGGCGAGCCTGCGGCGGCAGAGGCCGGCGTGACGTTGCACCAGCCTGAGGCGTGCCGTGTGTTCTCCCGGGTAAGTTGTCCCTGGATTCCGGGACCCTGGCAGTGGCGCGCTGCACAGCCTCCCCGGAAGAGGGGTGTGAATAGTAACCTGTGCTCGCACACAGGCTTCTTGGTGGCAGCAGCAGCAGCCTTAGCGTCTCATGCCCGTCTCTGGGGTCCGCGCTTTTAGCCGCGGCTCGCGCCCGTCTCTGGAGCTCCTTTCAGCAGCGCTCTTAATCCCCTCTCCTCGCGCACCAGGAAACAAAGAGGGAAGAAAAAGTCTCTTGCCTCTTCTGCAGGTCCAGACTTTTCCCCGGACTCCCTGCCGGCTATCCGTGGCACACTAAGCCCCTGCAGGCTGTGTTCACGCCGCCAACCCCAGTCCTCTCCCTGCGCTCCGACCGAAGCCCGAGCCTCAGCTCCCAGCTCCGCCCGCCCCGGTGAGTGAGCAGACAAGCCTCTCGGACTGGTGAGTGCCGGTCGGCGCCGATTCTCTGTGTGGGAGTCTCTCTCCGCTTTGCCCTCCGCACCCCTGTTGCTGTGCTCTCTCCCGCGGCTCCGAAGCTTTCCGCCTCCGCCACCCGCAGTCTCCGCCCGCGAAGGGGCTTCCTAGTGTGTGGAAAACTTTGCTCCTTCACAGCTCCCTCCCACTGGTGCCGGTCCCGTCCCTATCCTTTTGTCTCTGTTTATTCTTTTTCCCTACCCAGGTACGTGGGGGGCTTCTTGCCTTTTGGGATGTCTGAGGTCTTCTGCCAGCATTCAGTAGGTGTTCTGTAGGAGTTGTTCCACGTGTAGATGTATTTCTGGGGGAGGAAGGTGATCTCCGCGTCTTACTCTTCCGCCATCTTCCCGGAAGCTCCCTCACTAACCCTTCTTTGTGTTCATTTTGGTTCAGTGTTCAGGGTCCAGCTTTATGTTGGGGGACCAGCTTTATGTTGGTCTGTTCTCAAGTTCTGATCAGCATAAGGGATGTCTCTGTCTTCATGCCAAAGCTTTTACAGTTTTCTATAACTATTGTGGTTTACCTTTCTTCTTTTTAAGGTGCTAGCCCTTGTTTCCTGCCTCTGCTTCCTAAACAGACACCTATTATTTAATTTAACCTGTTCAGAGAGCTGCCTGAGAGGAAGCTACTCAGCTGCAAGTCATATGTACTCTTTTAGTTTTATATCTGAAAGCTTTAGGTGAGATTTGTTAAATGTTTCTTCTTAAATCACTATTTCACTTTGCTTAGCAAAAAAGTCTGTATATTTATTGGTCATCTTCCAAGAAATTCTTCCTTCTTGCCCTTGACTCCCTTGCCGTTATTTTCAGATGTTTTCCAAACCTCTAGTTTTTTTTCATATTTTCTCTTTTCTCTCATGAAAATTCCATCTGCTCTGAAAGTCTTTCCTGATATTTATCTCCAAATCTAGATTAGGGGTTCTCATCTATGCTCTTATAATATCTACCTTGATTTTTTAGACAATTACCACAAAGTACTTTACCTTCTCTATTTTGCAGTAAAACTGCTGAAAGCAGACAAGGTCTCTATCTGTTTCAGTCCTATACTTGCAACATCTAAGAGCTCAGAGGAGAGTAGGTGGTGAAATATTTCTAAATGACTTAATTAATGGATATCAGTTTTATTCAGAAGATATCCAAAGGCACATTTACCATTAGGATCCCTCTCCAGTGTTCTATTCTCATGTTTTAAAATATTTTTTGTCCATTTTATAAAACTATGTTTAAGATAGTCCCACCATTTTTTACCCAAACCAACTGTGTATTGGTTCTTGATAACATATTCTCTAAGCCACCCAAGTTTCATCATTTGGAATTGAATGTTAGACCTTTTTCTCTTTCCCCATGCCATCATGTCTGAGTAAATGATTCATTTTGTGGAATTCAGTCTCTTTTCTCTATTAATGTGGTTATACCATAGATAAGATCTTATGTCTTTATTTCATGTACTATTGCAATAGTGCGCAATCTGGCCATTGCACTGTCAATATCTCTTTCACATGTGCAAATCCTTTTCAGGTAACACTGTCACTTTGTAAGCCACAGCCACACTTATGCCATACATAAGTCTCAAAATCTTCCATATCCTCTCACAAACTCTTTTCAAGGCATCTAGGTTGTATATGATACACTTCAACCTGGTCTCTGGGTATTTCTCCTCACAATCCCAAAGCAGAAAGAGTTCTGCATAATGGAAATGTTACTAATTTTGGTAAAAAGAATATACTGTTTGGACTTTTGTTCTCCAACTATATATCTTTGTAAACTTTGGTAAGTCCCTAACTTGTCTGTGGCTTGGTTTCTTTCTATAAAAGTAAGATAATGTCATTTCTATTCTAGATTTTTTTGTGTGTCTAGAGAACATTTGATAACGCATGTAAAGCACTTGCAAGAGTGCTTATTGCATACTGACTGCTCACTTGGTAGCAGCTGTTATTATGTCCACCCATGATCTGAGCAAGCAGAACTATCCCTTAGTCCACATATTATATTATACTTCAGATATTCTGCATAAGGACACAGACCATTACTAAGTCTGTACTGATTTATACAACCATCTAAAAGTAAACATGAATGTTTTCTAAATTCTCCATGGTTCCACTTTAGAGTTAAAGCCTCTCCCAAAAGTTGTCTATACTCTCTAGCTCTGTTTCCTACTCACTTCTTCCCATTCTGTCTTGAACCTGCTCCAATCTGGCTTTGCCTCTAGCACTCATCAAACTACTCTTCTCTAGGTCACCAATGATAAAAATTATTTCATATAAAGTATTTAAAACATGGTCCAATATGACTCTGTATCCAAGTGCTCTTAGCTTTATAGGGAAAGCAACAGTTTTAAAAAATTAAAAATAATGATGGGCACAGTAAGGTCACCTGGTCTTGAAGTACTTGGGTGAAATAAGTCATCCAGATTCATAGTAGTGCACACTTTGTGTTATCCAAGAATTGCCATATTTTTCATGAAGACTGTCAAAAACCTGAGTTACTTAATAGCTATTCAAAATTTTATACCCTCTTACTTTCATAGCAGACTTTAACAATGATAAAACGGGAACCTTTTTCATCTATCATATGATAGCATAAAGTTTTCTCTTTCACATTGTGTTCTATCAGCCTTGAAGTAAATAGTGTTTACTCAGATTGAAGGAAAATTGAGCAATTTTGTATGGAATTTGATGATTGTTTATAGCTATGAAGAATGATACAAGCTCCACATTTCAACGTCTCCAAATGACAAAATCATTTGCAGTATTTGTACAAATAAGTAAATCTAGTCTTCTGTAACAATAATAGTCCAAAGCTTTCTGTTTGGGAGAAAAAGTACTTTCTGGCAAAATCAAATTTCCAATTTTTTTAATGCAAGGAGATATTTCATTAAGTTCATTTAATGCAATATAAGTGGTAAATAATTGAACTTCTCCCAACCCTTTTCTCTGAAACATTCTGGGTCTTAATTTATAAAGGTGACTGAATGATGACTTAGAGGGGTCAATGCATTGAAAGAAATTTTCAATGTTACTCATACTTGCCCTAGAAACAAGAGGCAGCTCCAAGCACAGAGTCACAGGAGGAACACCAGGTTTTGGTCAGGAAGCAGAAACAGGATAAAGGAATAGGTTTAGGCTAGAGCCTTTATTAGGGTTTATGCAGGAAAGGTAAGACAGGGCTGGGTAACTGACTAAGGATTGGCTTGTTTGAATAATTTCAGTAGGCTATATAAGGGTGGTCCCTAGTTGCTTAGTGCCTGGCCCTGGGATGCTTAAGACAGAGGAATGTTGCCTCCTAGGGTGCAGGAACCAGAGGAGGTATGGCTCTCTATTGGTTAGTTTGCATATCAAAGACACGTTTCCTGAGTCAATGCTATCTCTAAGAATTTACTAATCGGCTCACCCAGGGAGGGGCATTCTGTACCTAGACTGAAAGCTTGTTTTTTGTTTTTTGGTTTTTTTAGGATGTCAAGACATCATAATATACAGGAAATTAAAAATTTAAAAAACATGAATACACACACACAACTATTTACAGTTGTTGTATCACAGGCAATTATGTATTTTTACACATATTTTGGCAGTGTATAAAACATGGCTTCATGGATTAAGGAATAGACTTATTGGATTTTGAGAAATTGAAGTGGATAAAGAACTACTAAGGGTAGTTGGAAGAAATAGATTCCACGTCAGGGAATGGAACGGGACACTGTCCTGAGTTGGTTCATCCTTGGGGTGTTGAATGGGTAATCACAGAGATACAGTGCCCTGACTGTAACCATTCCATGTAGCTACCAGTATCCTACAATAAGGCATCTCTGCTGTAATTCAGTGCACTAACCGAATAGTTCAGTAATTTGTTGGATTAAATTTCCAGGTAGAACATTAAAAATAATTAATGAATCAGCCATTTCTGCCACAAAATAAAAGGAATAGAAGAAAGTTACTCTGGTTTAGAATATTACTTATAGAAGAAATGTACCTTTTCGTAGTCTACACTGACACTGACACTACCTTTCTGAATTATTTTTTTCATACAATTATTTTCCTTAAGTCAGGGTAATACTGAATATATATTTCTGTGATCCTCTACTTAATATATGCCTTTGTTACTAGATTATAGAGTTCCTAGGGCCTTAATCTCCTTTTTACTTTCCACAGTGCAGCTCAGAGCTTATCTGTCTATCCACCTATCTATCTACTATCTATATCTACCTATCTATAATAGACTTTCTGACTGTCTATCTACCTATCTATAATAGACTTTCTGACTTTCCATTGTTCAACTTTACCATGCCATCTCTGATTACCTTGGAACACAGTGACAAACATGAAATTGTTGTGAGAAAAATATTGACCATATATTTTCTTATTATTTTTTTGCCCCATCAGAAAAAAAATTAAAAATCTTGATTAATTGTTTTTAGTGTTGCTTTCAGCCCTGCCCTGTTTTTGGTGTTGGCTTTAAATTTCTTCATATCAAATTGAAAGTGCAGATTTGAACCATGTCTTTTCAGCATCTAGACATGGTATGCTCTAGGAAAAGAAGACCTGGGGAAAAAATCTAGGCAATTTCATGTCATATATATCATATGTCAATAGATGCCACTATTGCACTGTGACAACCCTCTATGTTGTGGTAACGAAGGACAGCCTTCACTCTCTGCTCCATTCTCCTATCAAAGAATGCCGAAGTATGAAATAAGTAAATATAGTTTGGGAGATATATACCACACATGCTATTTCTCTGCCCTTGTAATAGGGATGAAAAGTTAAATTTTCGTCGAAGAACATTTCCTCTTGGTGTTGAATGTATTGTTGCTACTCTTATAGCTGGAAGTTACTAGACTGACAATGTTGCTTGCAATTATTCTAAACCTCTTAGGAACAAAATTGTGTCCATTACTGAATAAAAGCTAAAAGAAAAGTTAAAAAATAAAAAGCCCACATCAGATTTATGTCTCATGCTTGTTATGTACATACTGTCTGGCTCTTTTCTTAAAGTATTTAAAAATTCATCTATGGTTTAAGTTTTACCATAGAAATTTATGAATATTGTGTAAAGCAACTCAACAATGCTGTATGAAGTACTTATAAGAAAAATCCCATTAGGTCATGAAACCTGGAACTAAAACTTTAAATACAAAGAAAGGATACACAATCATTACAAATAATTTTCTCTTTTGTGTTAATGAATACATCCAATTTATGTGCCATTGTATTGAAAGGTAACATTCCTGGTTCCTTCATTTCCTTTTCTTATAATTCTTGCTAAGATTAATTTGTGATTTATAGTTCTCTTCTTTCTGAACAATTCGACTGACTCGCTTCTAATTGGTGGTTTATGCTAGCATTAGTGAAATTCATCACTATTTCTACTGTTTTCAACTGATACTGAAATAGAAAATTTTCAGAATTTAATTTATCTATATCTCCTCGAGCACCACATTCCAAGTTACTTTTCCTACTGCTGAAGCTTAACTGCAGCATACTTGTGAGAGATTTATTTCGATAGAGTGAACAAAAATGTATTCTATACTCTTTCCTGCTTCACTTTTTATAGAACCTAACTCAAGATTGCTCAAATTAGTATGCTAATATACTGTTTTATAATCTCTATTTAGAAACCTGAGCATAATTCCTTCTGAGCATAATTTTAGGAGTGGCAATAACAATCGAGAATACTATCAAATATAACAATGTTGTCTTTATCAGCCTTTGATACATATCACAGGTCAATAAAATTTTGATGATCTTGAGAAAATACAAGTAATATGCTTGGTCTGTTAAGAATTACAGTGATAGAATTTTCCATGAGTTGTAGATATCCTAGTGGATTTTTCACCTCTTTTCTGATCAGGCTTTTATTCTCTTATTATATAAAAAGGTTGTATATTATTATTATAATACTAAGCCATCTAATTCTTACATCACTAACTAGCTTACTTCCTACTTTGTTGATTTTTTCAATCCCAGTCATCTGAAATTTATTTATTGTCATTGTTCCGAGATTTTCCACATGCACACAAAGGAAAGGAATATTTATTTCACTCATGAAAACTAAGTATTTTGGATAACATTTTTAAAACCTCATGAAAATACAATCAACTTTTCCCTGTTTTTCCAAATACTTATGGACATGCTTTAAAGCTACCATACTATTTAACAACTATATGAACAATTACTGAAAAGGAAATATTACTTATATTACTTTCACATGGGATTTATTGACAGTTTCTGAATCTTGCAAAGTTTTTGAGAGAATTTCATTTCAAGGAAATAACAAGTTTGGCCTACATAAAAATTCAGTCCCCAAACTTGTTCCATCAGGAAGCTGCCTATGAAAGCTCTGCAGTTTTGGCTGTGAATGACAATAGCAAGAGGGGGAAAAGTCCCCATATTAATGCTATTGGCCATAGAAAACAATGAGAAAAGGATTTACTCGAACAGAGCTGGATATGAGGATGTCTTACAGGCTAAGTGAGGAACTTATTCCATTCCCAGGGCAAGGAGACTTTGTAAGCCTTTCCCTGCGGTAGATAGGGGCAACTGACTGATATGGGCTTCATTCTGTATGTTCTATATAGGAGATTTAAAAGAAAACTTCTTTTAATTCCACATTATGTAATAGGTGAGTGGTAGAAAGTGGAGATGGGAAAATAACTTTTCTTCCAGTTAATAAGATATCAGACCACATAAAACTATATCTAGACATGATGGACATGACTTTGCATGAACCTAGAGTTCCTTCACTGTCAGCCATATTCCATAACTGATAGAACGGATAATTTTCTCCCTTGTAAAGAATTTGCATATTGTTTTTGTAGGAAAAAGGATATACTCAAAAGGGCAATGACAGGAGTCACCATAGCAGTGATTGCTACCTGCTACCCATGCCCCAGTGTCCATTATGTACATTTGCGACACCCACCCCCATACCTCTCTCTCTCTCTCTCTCTCTTCCCTCAGAATCTTGGCTCCTCAGGGTAGTCTTCTCAAAAATGTGCCTCAACAGCATATTGATTATTTTGAATTAAAGTTACAAAGTAAGTGACCAATACAAGAGGAACACTCTGATTCTCCTGTCTTCCTGAAAGTAGGAAATAAATCTCTCACGTGAAAGGTGCACTCTGAGTATCTGGAAGTAGAAGGACACTCAGCACCAGAGAAAGGAAATTTGGGTCAAAAGCCTATATAAGTAAACCTTGTTACTTCTTTAATTTATTACCCCAAGCCCAAACTCCATTTAGATTCTTCACTAATTAAGCACCAAAGCCTAAGTTTCTTTCTCTGTCAATTCTTCACACATTTATGGTTTCTTTATCTAAAAAGTATAAAAGCTGCCTGCTTTGGCCACTTCTTAGGTCCCATATGAGTCTTCCATATGCATGAATTAAAATTTGGTTTTTTTTTTTCTCATGTTAATCTACCTTGTGTCAGTTTTATTATTAATCTGGCTACAAGAACACAAGAGGGGTAAAGGGGGCAATTTTTCCCTCCTCTACACTTGGAATCCACGTGTTAAGGATGCAGAACCATCTCATCAGCCAGATGTCCATTTTTGACTATTATGTGTGAGATAAATAAAAATCTACTATTGATAAGCCACTGCTTTTAGGGTCTCTTTCTTCTCTCTTCTAACACCTTAGATTATGATATTTTTAATCTACTACATTAATTTAATATACATATTATGGTTTTATATACTGTGGCTTTCAAATAGTTAATATTTTATTTAAGACTTTTAATAACCTTTTACAAGTAAAATCAATCTATCCTTTTCTCCTTATTCTCTTCTGTTTTCAGAATTATCACTTAGTTCAATAATATACATGCAGATATTTACTTAAAAAGAGAAAGCAAAGTTTCATATAAGAAGAGAATGCATAATTTCTTCATGTATTATGCACTAAGGTTCACAATGATTTTATTTTCTTCTAAAGAAAAGCATGATGTTTTGGAACCAGATATATTTTCAGTCAACAAGTCTTATAAATATATATTCCTAATTAACTCAACTCAACATCAGAATGTGCAAACTTTCTGGAATAATGTGAAAGTTTTGATGCTAGCCAAAATTTTTATTTGAAATCCTAGGAAGAGTTATTTTTCTCATTTTGTGAATCTGAAGGCACTAAAAGTATATCATTTAAAATAATCAGAATTATATCTAAATATCCAGCAAATTCAAAACATGCATATATGAGTTTGCATACATGATCAATGCTTTGGGGCCCTATCCTTCAATAGCAATTTACTGGCTACTAATCACAAAGAACATGCTAAGGCAACCATCAGATCAAATAATGCCACGTTAATTTTAACACATATTTAAAACCTTGATAAATCCATGCATTATTGATACCTGAGAGCTGCCATTTCATTTTCTGATAATGCAACTAAGTTGGGGAAAATGAAGAATACCAAATTGGTAAATCATGTCAGTTACATTAAATACCGTTATTACTTCCATTCTAGAGACATATTTCTATCTGCAACATTTGGTTATTCAAAGAGAAGTTGGAAACTTACTGCTGGAATTGCATCTAAACTCTAATAGGAAACCATATTAAACCTAGTTATTATTTATTGCAGGAAGTAACATTTGTTCATCATGTTGTGGAATAAGAAGAATGTTGAAAAAACATATTGTTGAGTAATTCGTATACAATTTTACTCAGTGTGAGCCAGCCCAGAGAAAAGTCCAGCTTTCAACAACTCACACTAAAATACAAACAAACCAACAAAGAAACAAACAAAATATAAAACTATGCTTTGCTTCTAGATAATTATATATAGCCATAGTATATGCAATTTTTTATAAGTAAAAATAAATTACCCTAATAAATATTATAATTTTCTTCTAAACCTTAGGCGATTTGTGCTTTAAATGTGTCACATAAATATATTCCCTTGAGAAATGTCAAAAAAATAGAGAAATTTATATGTAAACTTAATAATTGGATACTTACACATTAAATTAAGTAACAAGAATATTCACTTAACTTTTGTTTAGAAATTCCTACCCATATAATCTTTAAGACTTGAGTGAATGTAACAATTAAAATGGGATAACGGCATAAAATGCCCTACATTCAATAGTGTACAACGGAGCCCATTAAGTAAAGCCGGCTTGTTTTAGTGCTATGATATGCTAAGATTTACTGATTCTAGTACACAGCACCTTGCTGTTATGAGCAAGTCCATAACAATTTTCTGAGTAACAAAAAGACCATAAACTATTAAGAATGAATTTCAAAGTGTAATCCATTCACTAAAGCTACAATGTCTGTGCATCACATGAGGTGTTATTTCTACACTTTGAAATACATAAATCCATGATTTAATACATATAATAAAAGTCAGTGATTATTTGAATGCACATCATGCTTTAGGCACCCTGATCAATCCTGGAGTTATGGAAAAAAACAAGGTGCGTCGTAGAGGATGCATCAGAAAGCTTTCTCTTAACAAACAACTATTGCCGTAAATGTAAGTTTGTATGAAGCTTCATACACTAAAAAAATTCTCGCACACTTAACCCTATTTAACTCTGAAAACCAAATATCTCTCTATGGTTCATGATAATCATCCTCATTTGCAAAAGAAGTCACAAAGACTCAGAGGAAAAAAAAAAGTCTGTTTACAATAACTTGTAAGAAACATCTGAAAATGAAAAATAAGTTGGTTATATTTCTACATCCAAAGTCATTATTATTTCATCACACTGCTCTCATTTAGAAAAGAGAAAACTGGGACTCAAATCATCAAATAACTTAACAATATCAAATACTATACGGCAAATAAGGAATATAGATCCTGGTCTTCAAACCACAAATTCAGGATTATGTTCATTTTTATTACATACACTTCTGATATGATTGCTATACCAGATATTATATCTCTAACTAGGTCTGCCAGAGAAATTAGTAATAATTTTATTTGTTTTTCATAACATAGCTTAGCTCAAATTTAAAATGACATCAAAAGTTACTTAGATCATTAATTTTCTTTGCCCCTTCCCTTCAGTGCAGTTATATTATTCATTTACAATAGGTTCATTTTTCCTATTCATTTTCCATGTGGGGCTACCATCTCTTTCTTGTGGATTTTAGTTGTTAAAGTATGAGAAATATTAATCATTTATGAAAGCATGTTTATAACAAAGAATATATATTTACTTTTGAGTGTAGCAAGTATATAAGGAGTTTATCAAGTTAAGTTTAAAAATTTTTAAGATGGTCAATTGGTTACTGCAATCTTTTTTCTCATAAATTAATTTACTCTTTGGATGACATTTGTATCCTCACCAAATTCTCACCAAAACAAATATTCTATTCTTCCACTTAGATAATACCTTATATTTTTTAAAAACAGAACTTCCCTTTTTCTCCGTTCAAGGTCTGCCATAAATCCCCTTTCCTTTTTGGAAGATTTCATAACGAATCCCACATATTATTTTTCTCTTCTGAACAGAAAGCATATACACTATGACTCAGCATGTATGAAGTATTATTTT
Source organism: Lipotes vexillifer (assembly GCF_000442215.2). Lineage (NCBI taxonomy): Eukaryota > Metazoa > Chordata > Mammalia > Artiodactyla > Lipotidae > Lipotes > Lipotes vexillifer. The sequence continues at coordinate 1,392,229 of NW_006793099.1, forward strand.
ATGTTTAATTTTTCTCTTAACTTTTATACTGAAAGAATTTTCAGATGAAAAAAAGTTGCAAAATCAGTTAAACAATTCTACCATATTCCTCAAAATTGAATTACAAAACCACAGTACAAATAAGAAAACCAGAAAATTAATACACATAACAGTATTATCAAATCTACAGAACAATCTGAAATTTTAACAATTGTCCTACTAATGTAATTTTCTGGTCAAACATCAGATATAGTTGTCATATTGTTGTAGTCTCCTTTATTCTGAAACAGCTTTCCGGTCTGTCTTTTAAGACTTTGAGATTTTTTTTTGAAAAGTATTGGCCAGTTATTATGTTGAATTTGGATTTGTATGGTATTTCCTCATGGTTAAATATAGGTATGCAAACCTGGCCAGAATGACACAGAAGTGATTCTGTATTCTCAATGCAGCATATCAGGAGGTACATGGTGTCAGTGTATATCACTGTTAGTTATGTTAACTTTGTCACTTGGTATTATCTGCTCAGTTTCTCCACTGTAAACTTAATATTTTTACTTATTTTAGTTAAAAATATCTTTTGCAGGGATTCTTTGAGATTGTTTCTAATTATACTTTTCCACCATTTTTATCATCCTTTGATGAGTTTTGCCTGTAACACTTATCACTGTGATATTTGCCATGCTGAAATTTTATTTTCAACATGTATTTTACAAGTTGTAACTTTGCTGTAATGATTAATTTTACTTTTTTCCCTTTTTTATTAATTTATGTATTGAATTGCCCATGTACATCAGTACAGATTCGTATATATATATATTTTTTAAAGAAGATGTTGGGGGTAGGAGTTTAGTAATTTATTTATTTATTTTTGCTGTGTTGGGTCTTCGTTTCTGTGCGAGGGCTTTCTCTAGTTGTGGCAAGTGAGGGCCAGTCTTCATTGCGTTGCGCGGGCCTCTCACTGTCGCGGCCTCTCTTGTTGCAGAGCACAGGCTCCAGGCACATAGGCTCAGTAGTTGTGGCTCACAGGCCTAGTTGCTCCGCGGCATGTGGGATCCTCGCAGACCAGGGCTCGAACCCGTGTCCCCTGCATTAGAAGGCAGATTCTCAACCACTGCGCCACCAGGGAAGCCCCAGATTCATATATTTTGACATTATTCTTTGTGTAACAATCCATTATAGAATGGATCATTATAATTTGTTGCTCATATTGTCTCATATTTTCCCATTGGAAGCTTCTTTAAATTGGTTTTTAAAATCTATTACATGTAAATGGATTAAATGCCCCAACCAAAAACATACAGACTGGCTGAATGGATACAAAAACAAGACCCATGTATATGCTGCCTAAATGAGATACACATCATACCTAGGGACACATGCATACTGAAAGTGAAGCGTTGGAAAAAAGTATTCCATGCAATGGAAATCAAAAGAAAGCTGGAGTAGCAATACTTGTATCCAATAAATAGACTTTAAAATAAAGACTGTTACAAGAGATAAGGAAGGACACTACATAATGATCAAGGGATCAATACAAAAAGAAGATGTAACAATTATAAATGTTTATGCACCCAACACAGGAGCACATCAATACATAAGGCAAATGCTAACAACCATGAAAGGGGACCTCGACAATAACACAATAATAGTAGGGTACTTTAACACCTCACTTACACCAATGGACAAATCATCCAAACAGAAAATAAATAAGGAAACACAATCTTTAAATGACAAAATAGACCAGATAGATATAATCGATATTTATACAATATTCCACCCATAAGTGGCAGAATACACTTTCTTCTCAAGTGCACATGGAACATTCTCCAGGATAGATCACATCCTGGGTCACAAATCAAGCCTTGGAAAATTTTTTTTTTTTTTTTTGCGGTATGCGGACCTCTCACTGTTGTGGCCTCTCCCATTGTGGAGCACAGGCTCCGGATGTGCAGGCTCAGCGGCCATGGCTCACAGGCCTAGCTGCTTCACAGCATGTGGGATCTTCCCGGACTGGGGCACGAACCCATGTCCCCTCCATCGGCAGGCGGACTCTCAACACTGCACCCCCAGGGAAGCCCCAAGCCTTGGAAAATTTAAGAAAATTTAAATCATATCAAGCATCTTTTCTGACCACAATGCTATGAGATTGGAAAACAATTACAGGAAAAAAACTGGAAAAAACACAAATACATGGAGACTAAACACTGTGCTACTAAATAACCAAGAGGTCACTGAAGAAATCAAACAAAAAATTAAAAAATGCATAGAAACATATGACAATGAAAACACAATGACCCAAAACCTATGGGATGCAGCAAAAGCAGTTCTAAGAGGGAAGTTTATAGCAATTCAATCTCACCTCAAGAAACAAGAAAAATCTTAAATAAACAATCTAACCCTACACCTAAAGCAACTAGAGAAAGAAGAACAAAGAAAACCCAATGTTACTAGAAGGAAAGAAGTCATAAAGATCAGAGCAGAAATAAACGAAATAGAAATGAAGAAAACAGTAGCAAAGATCAATAAAAGTAAAAGCTGCTTCTTTGAGAAGATAAACAAAATTGATAAACCCTTGGCCAGATTCATCAAGAAAAAAAGGAAGAGGATGCAAATCAATAAAATTACAGATGAAAAAGGAGAAATCACAACTGACACTGCAGAAATACAAAGGAATATAAGAGACTACTACAAACAACTATATGGCAATAAAATGGACAACCACGAAGAAATGGACAAATTCTTGGAAAGGTACAATTTTCCAAGACAACAGGAAGAATTAGAAAACACAAACAGAGCTATCAAGATAATGAAATTGAAACTTTAATTAAAGATCTTCAAACAGACAAAAGTCCAGGACCAGATGGCTTCACAGGTAAATTCTCTCAAACATTCAGAGAAGGGCTAACATCGATCCTTCTCAAACTCTTCCAAAAAATAGCAGAAGGAGGTACACTCCCAAATTCATTCTATGAAGCCACCATCACCCTAATACCAAAACCAGAAAAAGATATCACAAAAAAAGAAAATTATACACCAATATCACTGATGAACATAGATGCAAAAATCCTGAACAAAATACTAGCAAACAGAATCCAACAACATATTAAACAGATCATACACCATGATCAACTGGGATTTATCCCAGAGATGCAAGGATTCTTCAATATACACAAATCAATCAATGTGATACACCACTTTAACAAATTAAGGAATAAAATCTATATTATCATCTCAATAGATGCAGAAAAAGCTTTCAACAAAATTCAACCTCATTTATGAGAAAAACTCTCCAGAAAATAGGCATATAGGGAACCCACCTCAACATAATAAAAGCCATATATGACAAACCCACAGCAAATATCATACTCAATGGTGAAAAACTGAAAGCATTTCCACTAAGATCAGGAACAAGACAAGGATGTCCACTCTCGCCACTTATTCAACATAGTTTTGGAAGTCCTAGCCACGGCAATCAGAGAAGAAAAAGAAATAAAAGGAATACAAGTTGGAAAAGAAGTAAAACTATCACTGTTTGCAGATGACATGATACTTTACATAGACAAGCCTAAAGATGCCACCAGAAAACCACTAGAACTAATCAATGAATTTGGTAAGGTTGCAGGATACAAAATTAATGCACAGAAATCTCTGGCATCCCTATACACTAACAAAGAAAAATCAGAAAGAGAAATAAGAAAACAATCCCATTTACCATCACAACAAAAAGAATAAAATACCTAGGTATAAACCTACCTAAGGAAGTGAAAGACTTGTACTCAGAAAACTATAAAACACTGATGAAAGAAGTCAAAGATGTCATAAACAGATGGAGAAATATACCATTTTCTTGGACTGGAAGAATCAATATTGTGAAAATGACTATACTATCCAAAGCAATCTACAGATTCAATGCAATCCCTATCAAACTATCAATAGCATTCTTCACGGAATTAGAACAAAAAATTTCACAATTTGTAAAGAAACACGAAAGACCCTGAATAGCCAAAGCAATCTTGAGAAAGAAAAACGGAGCTGGAGGAAGCAGGCTCCCTGACTTCAAACTATACTACAAAGCTATAGTAATCAAGCCAGTATGGTACTGGCACAAAAACAAAAATATAGATCAATGGTACAGGATAGAAAGCCCAGAGATAGACCCACACACATATAGTCACCTAATTTACAACAAAAGGGGAAAGAATATATGATGGAGAAAAGACATCCTCTTCAATAAGTGGTGCTGGGAAAACGGGACAGCTACATGTAAAAGAATGATATTAGAGCACTCCCTAACACCATACACAAAAATAAACTCCAAATGGATTAAAGAACTAAATGTAAACCATACACTATAAAACTCTTAGAGGAAAACATAGGAAAAACAGTCTTTGACATAAACCACAGCAAGATCTTTTTTGACCCACCTCCTAGAGTAGTGAAAATAAAAACAAAAATAAACAAATGGGACCTAATGAAACTTCAAAGCTTTTGCATAGCAAAGGAAACCATAAACAAGACAAAAAGACAACCCTCAGAATGTGAGAAAATATTTGCAAATGAAACAACGAGCAAAGGATTAATTCTCCAAAATATACAAACAGGTCATGCAGCTTAATATCAAAAAAACAAAACAACTCAATCCAAAAATGGGCAGAAGACCTAAATAGACATTTCTCCAAAAAGATATACAGATTGCTAACAAACACATGAAAGGATGCTCAACATCACTATTCACTAGAGAAATGCAAATCAAAACTACAATGAGGTATCACCTCACACTGGTCAGAATGGCCTTCATCAAAAAATCTACAAACAGTAAATGCTGGAGAGGGTGTGGAGAAAAGGGAACCCTCTTGCACTGTTGGTGGGAATGTAAATTGATACAGCCACTGTGGAGAACAGTATGGAGGTTCCTTATAAAACTACAAATAGAACTACCATATGACCCAGCAATCCCACTACTGGGCATATACCCTGAGAAAACCACAATTGAAAAAGAGACATGTACCACGATGTTCACTGCAGCACTATTTACAATAGCTAGGACATGGAAGCAACCTAAATGTCCATTGACAGATGAATGCATAAAGAAGATGTGGTACATATATACAGTAGAATATTACTGAGCCATAAAAAGAAATGAAATTGAGTTGTTTGTAGTGAGGTGGATGGACCTAGAGTCTGTCATACAGAGTGAAGTAAGTCAGGAAGAGAAAAACAAATACCATATGCTAACGCATATAAATGGAATCTTAAAAACAAAGGTACTGATGAACTTAGTGGCAGGGCAGGAATAAAGATGTAGACATAGAGAGTCAACTTGAGGACATGAGGTGGGAGGGGGAGGCTGGGGCAAAGTGAGAGTAGCAGCAACATATATACACTACCATATGTAAAATAGTTAGCTAGTGGGAAGCAGCAGCATAGCACAGGGAGATCAGCTCGATGTTTTGTGACAACCTAGAGTGGTGGGATAGGGAGGGTGAGAAAGAGGCTCAAGAGGGAGCGGATATGGGGTATATGTATGAATATGGCTGATTCACTTTGTTGTACAACAGAAACTAACAGTATTGTGAAGCAATTATACTCCAATAAAGATCTATTAAAAAATAAAGCATAAAAGATATAAAATAAAATTGATTACATGTCTTCATCATGTTTTGAGTAATTCCATATTTTGGCATGTCTCATTTTCATTCCAGTCTCATTGTGAAGATCTGTGCCCCAGCTCTGGAATTATCCATTTCTTCAGGGAGCCTAGGTTTCTTCTAGAGATTGGAATTCATAAAGTAAGACCCAAGTGTTAGGCATACTTATTATTGGAGTGTCTCTGCTTATAGGTACTGTCAGAGGACAAAGTTAAATTATTTCTGTATCTATTCCTTTATCTGTATCTATATCTATATTTATATCTATATGGATAAATATATATACACATACATACACATTAGCCTTTTTTTCTCCCAATCTTTCTATCCATCCATCCATCCATCCATCCATCCATCCATCCATCTATATTTATCTACTGCCTGATTTCACACTGACACTTCCAATTGCAGTCAAACACCACAGAGTTAATATTATCCTTCTTAACTTTTTATCTCCTTTATCTAACAGTAGTAAACCTGCTTCTCATCATTCATAAAATATGTGTTAGCTCAGTCGTAGAATGTACATGAAATAGAGGTGGAATTGCTATCTCATACCCTTTTGCCAAACTGCTGGCTAGAGCCACACATTTGCTTATGGTTCTTACTTTTATTGTTATAGAATATAGACAAAATACTGTTTTGCAAAGCATCTTAGGTTAGTTCTTTTCTGTATTCTTTCTTTATAATGCAGTATTCATTTGTAGTACAATTAGGTTCATTTATTTCTTTTGTTTGGATCCCCATCCCAATGTTACTGATTTTAAGTATTCATTCTTTGAGTGAAACATTAACCATTTTATTTTTTAAATTATCTGTGAGTTTTATCATTTTTTCCAGAAATGTAAAAAATCCAAAAATTCATAAGCAACCACAATAGAGAAATTTATTTTTCATTGTTATGAAGCCTGGGTAAATCTAAGATTAGGGTGTCAACTGGTCAGAATCTGGTGAGAGTTCTCTTCTGCGTTGCAGACTGCCAACTTCTCATTGTATCCTCACATGGCAGAGAGCAGAGAAGAGAAGCAAGCTCTCTTGTTTATTATAAGGGAACTAATTTGATTCATGAGGTTTTTACTCTCATTACCTCATCTAATCCTAATTACCTCTTAAAGACCCCACCTCCTCATACCAGGAGGCATGGCTTAACACATGAATCTGGGGGGAACACAATCAGTCCATATTATTCTGCCTCTGGCCAAACAAAATTCATGTTCTTCTCATAAGCAAAATACATTAATTGCATTTCAAAACCCTCCAAAAGTCTTAACTCTTTCCAGCATTCACTCTAAAGTCTTAAAATTCAAAGTGTCATCTAAATATCTAAAGGAGACAAGGATGAGACTTAAAGTATGGTTCATCCTGAAACAAAATTCCTCTCCCACTGTGACCTGGGAAACCAAACATGTTAAGTGCTTGCAAAATACAATAGTGGGACAGGCATAGAATAGACATCTCAGGAACTGCTACATTTGATAACTTATTGGATGTTTTATAAGAAATAAACATGTATGCTATACACTCAGCCTTATTACCACTACCAATGATATGTTTATCAAGGTTTGTTGAGAAAGAGTGGGTGACTGTTTGCATTAAAATAATAATAATAATAATGAATCTTTTTGAAATTGATACTGAAAAAAACCTGAAAGTTCTTTCAAAAGGTTTTTTATTGCAAATGGCCATCTGTTAATTTGAAGAGGATTTTAAATGATATTCCAAAATAATAATAGAGAAAAGAGCAGTAATTTAGAAATAAAAGAATATGCTAACCTAATGATAACTTACTTTTCCCCCCAAAATTGACTCCCACACTATTAAAGGCCAAGTCCATGTTAATATAAATGAGCTTTTTAAACGAGCATTGAATAGGATTTTCTAATCCTTTATACATTGTTAAATCAAGGGACTTAATTTTTCATAAAAATAACACAGCTTGGGGCTTCTCTTGTGGCGCAGTGGTTGAGGGTCCGCTTGCCAATGCAGGGGATGCGGGCTCGTGACCCGGTCTGGGAGGATTCCACATGCCGCGGAGCGGCTGGGCCCGTGAGCCATGGCCGCTGAGAGTGTGCGTCCGGAGCCTGTGCTCTGCAACAGAAGAGGCCACAGCAGTGAGAGGCCTGCGTACCGAAAAATAAATAAATAAATAAATAAAAATAAAAATAACACAGCTTTTAATTTCTACTATGAGAGTTAATGCTAATCTTCCTACAACTAATCTTAGACCAAACAACCACATTATCATTCATTTATTTGTGAATTCAACCAGTTCTTACGGAATGCCCACTGCATCTGAGGACATTGACTTAATTTATTGAGGTACAGAAATGAAAGGCATTGTCCATGACCTGAATACTTCTGAGAAAGGATACATAAGTCAGGGCATTCTTACTTACAAATTATCTGTATAGGGTATCAACTCAAAGTTACATAAATTTAACAAAATTATGTCACTGTTTTCTTTTTATTTTCTTCCTCTAAATGCAAATAATCGATTCCTTACAATAGGTAATAGGGGAAAAAGCACTTAGAAAAGCTTGCGGTAATTCACTCTGCAATTCTATAAAGTAATTGACCAACGCTTAAAAATTGCTGATCATATAACTTAGGTGAAAAGTTTATTAACCCAGAAAATCTTTACCAGTGTTACATTTTTATTCCTGTTCTAATATATTTTAAATTTAATTTCCTATAAAATGGTACTATATTATCTTTGTACTCTTTTTCTCAGTTATAGAGAGAGAGAAGAGAAAGGTTGAGGGAAGGAGAGAAAGAGAGAGAAAAGGACTTGGTTAAAATCTCCAGTACAGAGTCTTTATTTTCAATTCAAAAGCCCTCTTTGGAATGTTATATGTATGGTATTGACCAAGAAGTCCTTAATATTCCTCTCAGCTTGTCTAAAATTTAGATAGGCCTCTTCCTATAAGTGCCTAGATCTCCTTTCTTTAGAACATTTACTTCAGAAAACTTAAAATTGTAAACTTTCTCTGCCCCTTTGAGATTTAAATCTTCTCCCAGCCTTTTGCCAGTTTTACAGCCCAGGAATAAATTTCTCAAAGATCTGGGAGCCATGTCTTTGACAAGTGTCCATTAACAGAAGAATGGATAAAGAAGAGGTGGTACACACACACACACACACACACACACACACACACACGCACACACACAATGGAATATTACTCAGCCATAAGAAGAATGAAATTCTACCATTTGCAGAAATGTGGATGGACCTAGAGAATATTATGCTTAGTGTAATAAGTCAGACAAAGACAAATACTGTTATCATTTATATGTGTAATCTAAAAAATAATACAAATGAATGTATATGCAAAACAGAAACAGACTCACAGATACAGAAAGGAAACTAGTGGTTACCAAGAGGGAGAGGGAAGGGAGGAGGGGCAATTAGGGGTATGGGATTAAAAGATACAAACTACTATGTATAAAATAGATAAGTAACAAAAGTTCTATTATTTAGCACAGGGAATTATAGCCATTATCTTGTAGTAACTTTTAATGGAGTATAATCTGCAAAAATACCAAATCACTATACTGTATATCTGAAATAAATATAATATTGTAAATCAACTATACTTCAATTAAAAGAAGGAAAAAATAAATATAGGGACCCTGTCTCCTAGTCTCTATGGGAGGGCAGGAACCTAACTTTGATATGCACCAATTAGGAGACACAGAAGACCTAATCACATTGACCAATCTCTTCCTTAATGTCCTCCAGTGCTTTTCTACTACTCTCCCTAGTGGTTAATCTCTCTTTTATCTCTTATTTCAGTGGAGGTGTGTTTAATCTCCTTCCATATTGCAATAATCTTGAATAAAGTCTTCCTTGCCTGTTTGACTTGTCTGGTGCAAAGTTTCTTTGACAATATCAGGAACTGAAACAAATTAAAGAGCAGCAAAAATCCCTAGAAATGCCAAAATGTTGGAAATAAAATTATAAGCAATACCAGTAATCAGGCTATTTCAGAATTCAAAAAATTTACTTCAAATTTTTGACCTTTAGATAAAAAAGAAGCAACACAGAAATATACTGCTGTTTGAAAATGCACACAATTTACAATTCTCTAAAGTGTAAAAGCATCCTTCAACTATTCTTCCTACTCTCTCTTTTGAAATTTTGATGATTATACTATAATTGTTCCAATGTTTTTATATGCACATGTACATATAAAAGAAAAGAAAAGAAAAGAACTTTGGTTTGTTTATTACTTGTTTAGAATCAAATTATGCTATGTTTTGTCTCTTCTTTTACTCAGTTAATATTATAGCTTGAAGATCTTCTAGGTCAAAATACAATGCTTACTTTGTTTCATCTATAATATCAAATGATTTATCACTGATATTTTAAACATTACTCTAGTAATGAACATGTTACGACAGGCATTTGACCATGGAGTGATTATGATTGGATCCATGCTTATGATAGCTTTTATATTGTAAAAGCTGATTAGAAGTGTAAGTAATATTATTTTATTGTTAATTTCAAATGTAGTTAAAACTAACAATCCTAGAATATGAGAACTAAAGAAATATAACTAACTAGAATTTTGAGACTTGTATTAGCTGAGCTGCCAAACATCATGGAACAAGTGACAGAAATGAAAGTAAAATATTGGTGTTATTTCTTCCAGAGAAAATTGTTTCCATACTATCATGCCTCATTAAGAAAAGAAAACCATTTTGTTTTATATGGTGAGGCATAGATATTTAACATCATGACCTAAGTCTGGAAACATCAGAGTAGCTCTTTTTAAAAAGTAGAATGTGATCCCAACCTTGGAGGTTAAGTAGAATTTCTAAATCTGGAGAATACATGTGGTGGGGACATCTAAATAAGCCAAGGATTAAATTTGGGGAAGTTCCTTAGAAACAGACAGAATCATGCCTCAGGAGACATAAGTGCCCACTGGGTAGTAGATACTCTGGGTGACCTTTCAGAGAACGTATTATCTTAGAAATTAATTCTATGTGACTTATAGACTAAACTCTGGCATGCAGGCTTCATATATGACTAAATTTTTAGGATCAGCACTTTTCTCTCTCAGGTGCAGAATGTTCCACTTTGATCTCAGCTTAAAATCTTTGAATGTTTTATAGGCAAACTTATCAATTTGTCTTTTAATAATTTCCCAGCCTCATTTCAAATCACTCCCATATATTCTCTGCTCTAAACATTCTGTACTTTTTGTTTGTTTCTTTCAAACGTCTAGGGTGTCTCATTTCCAGGAGTTTTCATCTGCTTAAATGTTACTCACCTTTCAAACCTCAGTTTTGAATTTCTATAGGAAACTTCCTTGATCCTCCATAATGTGTTAGATGCTCCTGTTATGTGCTCCTACTAGCACTTTGTATTCATGCTACTATTGCTCTTATTACTGTTTACTGGCATTCTACTACTTTAGATTGCCCACAGTATGCAAGATTCCTGAGGAGAGATAACATTCAAATCACATTTATTTGCTCCTATTTTATAGCATTAGGCATAAAGACTAATATTCTAAAAGGTATTTGTTGAAATAATAATTTCTATAATATTTTCTTATTTTAAAGGCAAGAAAATTAATTCTCAGAGTGTTTAAATGTTATATAAAGTCACAGGGTTATTCACACATAGTAGATTGACTAAACTTAGTTCTAAGCTTTTCTCTCTCCAACAAAGAGTCTGATTTGAACCTACATTTTTCCTGTTTTGTGTTGAAAGTATATTTGCTTAAGTTCATGCTACCTTTTAATATAACTGTGAGTGATACAAAATAAATATGTGTTAATAAGGACATTATCTGGCATTTCTATTTATGCTGGAAGCCAATGCAGAATTTTAGATATAATGATTTAGAAGGAAAAGTTAAAAATGATAATATTTACTGACATATATTAAAGCAAGTTATTTTTACTAGAACTTTCTCCAACTCATTGAGATATTACTCTGTGCTTTTACTGCATTGCTTTGATATTAGCTGACATTTCACAAATGGTCTTAAATCTGGCTCCTCTACATTTGGTGTTTATTTCATTAATAATTGAAATGGGAAATAAAGGACACTTGTTTATTCAAGTCCAGTTCACTTAAAAACACAAATATATAACTTTAGCTAAAGACAGTGGTAAAAATGTAGCTGTGTGTATCAACAATAAAAATAAAATTTTATCTGGCCTTAAACAAGCAACATATTTTTCATTTTCATGGTCCTTATCTGGGAAGAACTGTTTATATACTATACTTTGCACATAAAAGATATTTTTCTTTTTATGTGTATGCACAACAATTTTTTTCAAAGTTTCTGAAAACTGTATTAGTTAGTTACCCAATAGATTTACACTGCTTTATACACGTCAAAAACAAGAAATGTCTGCATACCCACAGGACAGGAAGACTTTTAGTTTCACTCTCAAGTAACTCTTTCCTTTTATCTGTAAACAGAACTCCTATATCTCATGAGGAAAACATGCCATAAAGTTCAAATGGGATAGAACTTGACTCTTGATACAGGGTGTGTGTAGCTGCTCACAGAGCAACTGTGTTTACTTCAGGATTGGACATGGGTACGTTCAGTCAAGACCCCTACGTGTGATTTAATACTTGCAGAGTGGGTCCAAATATGCTTGAGGTTGCCTGCAGACATCTTTTTCATCTGTAGAGAGAGTCTCTATGAGAATAAAATTAAGCAGTGATGAAAGACTGTGGGGGACATATGTAATTTCTAGACATCGAACATTTAAAAAGACTTCATCTAAGAAGGAATCCTATTATGGTAGAAAAAGGAAGTAGGTATTTTTTTCTCCCCCATTCACAGAAACAAGAACACGAAATGTGAATTATGCATGGTCAAATGAATGATCTTGTTTGGATGCCTAATACTGAAGGAATGATGTAAAGGTAGAGGGATAGAGGTTATTTAGAATGATAAATTGAGAGTCCAGACACATAATGGTAAATATTCTGTGGTTTTCAGATTCCATAACTGTGTCTTTCTTGTAGAGGACTACCCAGTGCATTGCAGAACGTTTAAAATATCTGATCCCTCACGTTGAATACCAATAGCAAATTCTCACACCATAAATGTTCCAACACATTTCCAAAGGTTCTGAAGGACAGTACTGTCCATGGTGAGAAATCCTGGCTTTAATATGGTCTATATTATTTGATGACAAGATTTCTTGATACCCACCTGCTTTTTTGAGTCTGGTTGTCTAGAATTTTTGCAAATTTTATGAGCTAACTAATATTCTCTGAAAACATTTCTTTTCTGCTTGAGTTAACAAGAATTGGTTTCTGATTTGGGTGATATTGGTTTCTGATATTGTCCTTACTGTTTCACATCCACCTGTTTATATTTACTTATCTTTTAACTTCTGTTATTTGAGTAATAACTCTTCTGGAACTCTTCTTCACATCTCAACTTTACCTTCATACATTTCATTACCTATGTCATCTCTGGGTCTGCTTTTATTAACTTAATTTTTCCTTGTTTGGGTCACAATTTTCATGTGTCTTTGCATGTATAATAAGTTTGACTGGATGTTGGATAGTACAAATACAGGTTTCCTTTGCTATCAGAAAGTAGAGAGCTCCTATGAAAGCTTTCGTAAGCCTAAATGGTGTAAAGTGAAGAAGCAATTACCTTAGGACATGTCTTGCTAAGGGATGCACAAAATAAGTCAAGATAAAGCACAGGTGCTCAAGACACAGTTCAAAGCTCTGGCCGCTTGATGCTGAGATGCTGAGTGTAGTTCCTGGGGAAGGAGCTTTGTGGCACCACTCTTGCTGCTTTGGCGTGCCTGGTACCTCTATAACAGCTCACTGCAAAACACACACACATGCTGAAAGCTATTTCTCCTCTTTGCCTTTTTTCACAAAAGCAAAAATCCTCTTCAGATTTCTTACAGTCACCAAAACAAATATTAATCTAGGTCTTTGGTAAAATCAAAGTGGCATAAAGCAAACTTTCAAAAAGCAGGGGATGCTTGTGCTATGTTTTTGATAGTCTGGATTGTTTTTCTTCATTTAGTGTGTGGCTGGCAGTTAACATACTTGAGAGTTGATTTTTTTTTTTTTAAGTTTTATTAAACATTTTTAGTGCATGTCTTGAAGAGCCTATTGATTTGGTCTAGTTTAGCCTTGCTACTAAGGCATTATAACTCTTGAATTTCCACTGAAAAACCTGCCCATTCCGCATGGTCTCTCTACGTTTTCAAGTCTTAACAGGAACATCTAGCCTAACCCTCTATGAGATCTGAAAATTGATCCTCTTACTGTTCTCCAGTAGTTGTTCCTTACTTGTGGTTTTCAATATATGTATATGCAGGGGCTTCCCTGGTGGCGCAGTGGTTGAGAGTCCGCCTGCCGATGCAGGGGACACGGGTTAGTGCCCCGGTCCGGGAGGATCCCACATGCTGCGGAGCGGCTTGGCCCGTGAGCCCTGGCCGGTGAGCCTGCGCGGCCGGAGACTGTGCTCCACAACGGGAGAGGCCACAACAGGGAGAGGCCCACATACCGAAAAAAAAAAAAGAATCCAGAGAAGTAGAGGACCTCACCCACACTGACCATCAATAGCTGGGCACAGCAAAGCCACCCAACCCTTGAGAATACAGCTGAATCGAAGTTGTAGGTTCCTCTTCCTTTGGGATAGAGTACTTTGCTCTTTATCCTTAGGGAAAATTAAGAGGAGAGGAAAATGAAAACGATGAGCTCCTCCTAGAGGGCAACAATGCCCAGGGTAGGGCCACTAAAAGGCATTCCTGGGCTTCCCTGGTGGCGCAGTGGTTGAGAGTCCCCCTGCCGTTGCAGGGGACATGGGTTCATGCCCCGGTCCGAGAAGATCCCACGTGCCGTGAAGCGGCTGGGCCCGTGAGCCATGACTGCTGAGCCTGCATGTCTGGAGCCTGTGCTCCGCAACCGGAGAGGCCACGACAGTGAGAGGCCTGCGTACTGCAAATAAATAAATAAATAAACAAATTATATATATATACATATGTATATATATGCAGATTAGTATTCAGAAGTGGGATTAAAGATGTATCTCTATAAATCTTGGGAGATTTTTCTCAGTGTAACTCCATCTTCTCCAATACTGTGGCTCACAAATTCCAGCAACATAATTCATCTAGAATATAAATTTACGTATCCACAGCTCAGTGAGGCCACTGTACACTGTTTGGCTTCCTTCTTGCACCATGGTTAGGAAACAGCACCAAGTAGATATCCAAGATTGTAGGGCTTATATTATCTCCTTATCATAACTTAGAAATGCTAGTCCTATGCTATATGTTTTCCAGTCTCTGAAAATAATAAGTACGTATATTTTAATTAGGTCTAAACCCTCATTTACAGAAGTAGGGTAAGTCCAGTAGAAATTATTCCAACATGATCAGAAACAAAATTCCTTTACTTCTAGTAATCTTTTGTACCCCTTCCTATATCACATTCTCTGAAGAAATCAGTATTAATTCCTTGGTGTACATATTTCCATACATTTATCTATATATAGGCATTATTTTAATCTTGGGTTCATACCATACACATTACTCTCCAAAAAGTATTATTTTATTTAATTGTTTAAAAATAGATATCTAAATAAATTTTCTGGATTCAGGTGGTATAAATGAAAAGTATTATGTCCCTTCATGTTCCCTTTCATTCTGTCCAGGACCTCTTCAAAATTTATCTTCATCTCTGAACTTCAGAAACTTCACCAGCATAAATGATTTCTTGTCTTTCAATATTACTACTTATGATCTACGTGAACTTTTTCAAACTGAAAAACAAGTATTTCTTCGGTTTAACAAGGTTTCTTTATTCATCCCTGTCCTTGTTATTTCTCCTTCACCTGTTAATATTTATTTATGTTGTAACTTCTATTATTTAAATATTGGCTTTCCTGGAACTCATCTTCATGTCTCTTAACTTTATGTTTTCCAAGTCTTTATACCTTTGTTCTGTGGTGTGTCATATTTTATCTATTTGGTATTTCAAAATATTAATTTAGTTTCCATCTCTTTCTGACCAAGATGACTTCTTTAAATCCAGGGTTGATAATTTCGTATTTCTCTTGTGTATTTTGATATTTTCAAAAAATCCTATTTCTTCCATAAAGTTTTCTCCTATTGCTTCCATTAAGTAATCCTTTATAGCAATCTACTTTTTTAAAATTAAATTTAATTTATTTTAGTATACAGCAGGTTTTTTTAGTTATCCATTTTATACATATTAGTGTATATATGTGAATCCCAATCTCCCAATTCACCACATCACCCCAACCACCACCACTTTCCCCCCCTTGGTGTCCATACGTTTGTTCTGTACATCTGTGTCTCAATTTCTGCCCTGCAAACCGGTTCATCAGTACCATTTTTCTAGGTTCCACATATATGCATTAATATACGAAATTTGTTTTTCCCTTTCTGACTTACTTCACTCTGTATGATGATCTCTAGAACCATCCATGTCTCTACAATGACTCAATTTCGTTCCTTTTTATGGCTGAGTAACATTCCATTGTATATATGTACCATATCTTCTTTATCCATTTGTCTGTCGATGGGCATTTAGGTTGCTTCCATGACCTGGCTATTGTAAATAGTGCTGCAATGAACATTGGGGTGCATGTGTCTTTTTGAATTATGGTTTTCTCTGGGAATATGCCCAGTAGTGGGATTGCTGGATCATATGGTAATTCTATTTTTAGTTTTTTAAGGAACCTCCATACTGTTCTCCATAGTGGCTGTATCAATTTACATTCCCACCAACAGTACAAGAGGGTTCCCTTTTCTCCAAACCCTCTCCAGCATTTATTGTTTGTAGCTTTTCTGATGATGCCCATTCTAACTGGTGTGAGGTGATACCTCATTGTAGTTTTCATTTGCATTTCTCTAATTATTAGTGATGTTGAGCAACTTTTCATGTGCTTCTTGGTCATCTGTATGTCTACTTTGGAGAAATGTCTATTTAGGTCTTCTGTCCAGTTTTGGATTGGGTTGCTTGTTTTTTAATATTCAGCTGCATGAGCTGCTTGTATGTTTTTGAGATTAATCCTTTGTCAGTTGCTTCGTTTGCAAGTATTTTCTCCCATTCTGAGGGTTGTCTTTTTGTCTTGTTTATGGTTTCCTTTGCTGTGCAAAAGCTTTGAAGTTTCACTAGGTCCCATTTGTTTATTTTTGTTTTTATTTCCATTACTCTAGGAGGAGGATCAAAAAAGATCTTGCTCTGATTTATGCCAAAGAGTGTTCTTCCTATGTTTTCTTTCCTCTAATAGTTTTATAGTGTCTGGTCTTATGTTTAGGTCTCTAATCCATTTTGAGTTTATTTTTGTGTATGGTGTTAGTGAGTGTTCTAATTTCATTCTTTTACATGTAGCTGTCCAGTTTATTTATTTTTTATTTATTTTAATTATTTTTTATTTATTTATTTATTTTTTATTTATTTATTTTTTTAACATCTTTATTGGGGTATAATTGCTTTACAATGGTGTGTTAGTTTCTGCTTTATAACAGAGTGAATCAGTTATACATATACATATGTTCCCATATCTCTTCCCTCTTTGTCTCCCTCCCTCCCACTATTTGACATTATCTACCAAAATTGAATGTATACATACCCTATAACCCAGCAGTTCTACTCTTTGATACATACCCAACAGAAACATATGCACATAAACACCAAGAGATGTGTTCAAGAATTTTGTAGTAGTATTATTCATAACAAGTTCAGATTGGAAACAACCCAAAAGTTAACAAACAGTAGAATGGGTTAATACTCAGTAGAATACAGTTTAACCTTAACAACATGGGGATTAGGGATGCTGAACTTCTGCACAGTCAAAAATGTGCATATAACTTTATAGTCAGCCCTTGGTATCCGCAGTTCAGCATCCATGGATTCAACCAACCCTGGATCGTGTAGTACTGTAGAATGTATTTGTTGAAAAAAATCTACATGTAAGTGGACTCATGAAAAAAATCTACATGTAAGTGGACTCATGGAGTTCAAACCTGTGTTGTTCAAGGATCAACTGTATTTTTATAGCAAAGAAAGTGATGAATCTCACAAACATAATCGTGAGCACAAGAAGACACACACACACACACACACACACACACACACACA